>NC_139844.1:28532484-28627484 GCF_963691815.1 Echiichthys vipera
GAACCTGTAATCAGACTCAACGGGCCTCAGCTGTGACTGTTACCATGACAACCAGGTGATCAGCTCACCTGCTTCACCTGCAGAAAAGAAGCTTCACACACAGAGACGCACGCAGCAGAGACAGTTTCTGCTTCAACATGGAGACGGCTGCTTTCATCCTCCTCATCAGGTGAGTCCCACTACACTGACCTCACCTGGACAGGTAACACAGACCTGACCTCACCTGGACAGGTAACACAGACAGACCTGCCCTCACCTGGACAGGTAACACAGACCTGACCTCACCTGGACAGGTAACACAGACAGACCTGACCTCACCTGGACAGGTAACACAGACCTGACCTCACCTGGACAGGTAACACAGACCTGACCTCACCTGGACAGGTAACACACACAGACCTGCCCTCACCTGGACAGGTAACACACACAGACCTGACCTCACCTGGACAGGTAACACAGACAGACCTGACCTCACCTGGACAGGTAACACAGACCTGACCTCACCTGGACAGGTAACACACACAGACCTGACCTCACCTGGACAGGTAACACAGACAGACCTGCCCTCACCTGGACAGGTAACACACACAGACCTGCCCTCACCTGGACAGGTAACACACACAGACCTGACCTCACCTGGACAGGTAACACACACAGACCTGACCTCACCTGGACAGGTAACACACACAGACCTGACCTCACCTGGACAGGTAACACACACAGACCTGACCTCACCTGGACAGGTAACACACACAGACCTGACCTCACCTGGACAGGTAACACACACAGACCTGACCTCACCTGGACAGGTAACACACACAGACCTGACCTCACCTGGACAGGTAACACACACACACACACACACACACACACACACACGCAGACCTGACCTCACCTGGACAGGTAACACAGACAGACCTGACCTCACCTGGACAGGTAACACAGACAGACCTGACCTCACCTGGACAGGTAACAAAACTAACATCAATGCATTTCCTCCACAGACTCGTCGTTTTCTTCTGCAACTTCAAAGAAACTACAGCTCAAGGTAATTTTCTTTTCTTTGGCGGCGGCTCTGAGAGCGTTTGGCGGCTCTGAGAGCGTTTGGCGGCTCTGAGAGCGTTTGGCGGCTCTGAGAGCGTTTGGCGGCTCTGAGAGCGTTTGGCGGCTCTGAGAGCGTTTGGCGGCTCTGAGAGCGTTTGGCGGCTCTGAGAGCGTTTGGCGGCTCTGAGAGCGTTTGGCGGCTCTGAGAGCGTTTGGCGGCGGCGGCTCTGAGAGCGTTTGGCGACCTGCTGGACGAGCTCCGTGTTCACGCTGCTTTCTGTCGTCAGGTCCCGCGGACGCCGTCGTCCAGTCGGAGTGTCGGGATCGTTACCTGTGGGTCCACGTGATGTCAGCGCAGCCGCCTCGCTTCGAGGCCATAGGTGAGTTCAGGATCACACCTGCCCTCTGGACCCAGGTCCAGCCGTCTGTCCTGTGACGTTGACCCTGAACGCGTCTGTCCGGCCCGATGCAGATGGAACCGGCGTCCACGCCATCAGCGAGCAGCTCGCCTCGCGCTGCGGCTACACCATTAGCACCTTCAAGATGGACGGCTTCACCACCTTAAGAGCTTCTTACTACTCCTGCTTCACCCACAACCAGGTACCCCCCCACACAACCGGGTACCCCCCCACACAACCGGGTACCCCCCCACAGTCGTGTACCCCCCCACAGTCGTGTACCCCCCCACAGCCGTGTACCCCCCCTCCCCACAGCCGTGTACCACCCCCCCCCACAGCCGTGTACCCCCCCCACTCGTGTACCCCCCCTCCCCACAGTCGTGTACCCCCCCTCCCCACAGCCGTGTACCCCCCCCCCCCACAGCCGTGTACCCCCCCCACTCGTGTACCCCCCCTCCCCACAGTCGTGTACCCCCCCTCCCCACAGCCGTGTACCCCCCCACTCGTGTACCCCCCCACAGTCGTGTACCCCCCCTCCCCACAGCCGTGTACCCCCCCCACAGTCGTGTACCCCCCCCCCCCACAGCCGTGTACCCCCCCCCACAGTCGTGTACCCCCCTCAGAGCCGCTCTGAAAGCGGTGGCCGCGGTGTTGAACGCACGACTGTTTCAGGTTGAACATGTTTTGCTCCGTCAGGGTTGAACGTGCTCCAGGTCGCCCGCTCGACCAGCGGCGTGCAGGGGTGGAAAATGGGCACATGGGGCGTCCTCAGCACTAAGGGGGGCACTATAACACACGTTTATCACCACCTGAGCCACGGGGGGAGAGATCCACCAGTAGGGGGCCCTGGTGCCCGGACTCCAGACTGACTGCAGGTTGTTCCCCAGGAGGACCAGGTGTTCACCTTCAGCCTGAACGTGATGGTGAGCGACGTTGACGGGAGCTGGATCAGCCGGCCCGTGTCTGCGGTCTGTTCAGGTCTGACGTGGACTCACAGAGAGATCATCTGTGAGGAGGACTACATGGAGGTCAGGACCACTAATGCTCATGAAGGTTTCACTGCCCCACACCTGCTCCTGACTGATCCGGTTCCACCTCGTCTCACAGGTGAACGTGAACAGAGAGTCTTCGTGTGGAGGTCAGCGGGGGGACAGTGGACCCGTGTGGCAGGCCGCCTTCTCTCAGGTAAAACCGACACGACCGACACGACCAGGACCGAACCCTTTAACCTTCTGTCCTCTCTGACGTGGACTCACCTTTAATTCTTTGTCTTGAACAGTGTTTGTTGAGTTTTGCACAGACTTCTTAATCACTGGGCCTGACGTCCTGTTCGGCCCGACCTGGTCCTGGGATGGTTCCAGGTCCAGTCTGATCAGAGCTGCAGCATCTTCCCTGACCTGAGCACTTTAACATGTGACCCTCGTTCTCTGGCGTACTAAAGTCTGTGTTTGTGGTGTTCAGGCCCACAGGACGGCGAGCTCGGTCTGGCAGCTGATGTTCCTGCAGAGTGATGGACAGGTGTCCTCCATGTCCGTGAGTGAAGCCCAGACGTGGGGCTACAGCCTGACCACCTCCGCCCAGAGGGTGGTGCTCCGCTCTCGGTACAGACAACCGCACGCAGAGCAGACAACGGTGGGTAACATGGAGGCAGGACGAGTGAGGCCACGCCCAGAGCGTTAGACCCTTCAGACGAGCACACACACGTGTTCACTGTCGTCACGTCTGAGGCCACGAGCCGATAAACGTAAACACACATTTATTAAACCGGAGAATCCTTCAATAACAAGTATAGACTTCTAAAGCTGCACGTCTGTAAACACGGATAAATGCTCTCGCCCGGCGTCGTCTCACTCCTCCTCCCTCTAACACATCCATGAGGGCGCTCCCTTGGCGAGGGCGCTCCCTTGGCGAGGGCGCTCCCTTGGCGAGGGCGCTCCCTTGGCGAGGGCGCTCCCTTGGCGAGGGCGCTCCCGTGGCGAGGGCGCTCCCTTGGCGAGGGCGCTCCCTTGGCGAGGGCGCTCCGGTGACTGAGGAGAAAAGTGTGGAAGCAAAGACATGAAGGATGACGTTCAGGCGCATCGAGCTCCTTTCTGCCTCAGCGTCACGTCTCACTGAAGAGACGATTGTATTTAACCACGTTTACCGTAACTCATGACTTTTTCACACCTACGGACAAACCTGCAGTTATTAAACATGCAGACGTCATTAATTCAAACCGTATCGTCCTGAGTGTTAAACTCCTGTATTCAGTGGGAAACACATTAGTAATGGTTTGAAACACAGCTGAGTCAGCAGAAAACACACGAGTGGCGCTGATTCCTGAGTCAGAAATCTGCTCACGGTGACTGTTGGCGTAGGAACACGCACGCTTCTCTGCAAATCACTTTTCTATGAATGCCAACGTTTGCCGCGGCACATTTCTGCCCGTCCACGTGAGCGTTTGTGCACAGCGCTCTAGAGATGAGGCGCTGCACAACATCCGAATGTTTCAGGACTAAAGACGGAGGATGCGGCTGACGCTGCAGTTCTGTTTCACGTCTGTCCTCAGGTGGACGGCATCCCTGTGGAGGTGGTCCGGGCTTCTCTGTTCTTTAAGCAGAAGCTGAGGGTGGTCCTGATCGACGTGTCCATGGCGTGCACAGTCAGTAAGTTCTGCCGCGTGAACGGGGAGCTGGTTCCTGTGCCGGGTCAACGGTGCTGACGGTTCTGTTGCTCCTCAGATTCCGGTTCTTTCGATGGCGCCCGGCTGCTCTGGGACATCCCCCGCGTCGTGAGCCCTCTGGTGGAGGAGGGAGCAGGCTTTGAGAGTCAGAGCCTCAGTGTGGGGGTGGAGGGGGTTCTGCTGGACAAACCCACTGCAGACACCAGAGGGTTCAGTCTGGTCCAACTGGGAGATCTGGTCCAGATTGCGGTTCCTTTTGGGGCAGAAGGCGGCTACAAGAAGGTACGGGCGGCCCACGCAGACGGCTGCACGGTGGTGGTTTGTATAAAAGCTCGTCTGAGTAACGTCTCCTGGTCTCTTCCTGTCTGCAGAGTCTGGTGGTGAATAACGTCTACAAAGAGATGTATGTGATCTTCCTGCTGTACGAACACGTCTTCTCTCTGCTGTACAACGACGGCAGCAGCATCGACACCAGACACCGAATGCTCAGAGTGCTCGACACGCCGCTGCTCTGCCGTCCGCCCTTCACCGTCGACCGTGAGTCTCCGGCTTTACGGACAGTGGGCCTCTTTATCGAACGCACGGCAGAAAAACGTGCGTGCGACCATTTCCACGCAAACTTCGGCATTTATCAATTACGACGTGAGCTCCGATCAAATCTGACGTCAGGTCTGAGGTCGTGTCGCACGTTTGAGCCGGTGGATCTGAAACTAATGAACAAGCAGAAGCCGTCACATTAAGAACAGAAACAGATTCTTAAAACAACATAAACTGTGGTGGGAGCGTTTGATTGTACTCGTGTGCGTCTGAAGGCAGCGTCCGTGAATGATTACACATTCTTGGACTCTTCAGACAAACGGCACGTCTTTAGTTTGCTCCACCTCGACGTCAGGAGCCGAAGTGTTTCTGCATGTTTGACCTCAGTGGGCGAGGCCTCGAACTTGATAAGGTGCTAAGCTGCAGCGGTTCTGTCTAATATCATAAATTGAATGTTTTGGACGGTCAGACTGAGACCGATGTTCAGTCCGTCGTCTTGTTTCTTGCTGCAGAGACGAGGGATGACGAGGTGTTCAGCGTCTACCTGGGAAACATTCCTGCTGATGTCGTGTTTGAGGACGTCCAGATCAACGGGAAGCAGCTGCTGATGTCGGAGAGCGCCGAGCGAGGCTTCAGCGTCAGTCCTGTTATTCACGCCAACGGCAGCCGAGGCTACGAGCTCCGGCTGCCCTTCGAGGACGCCGCTGTCCACTCAATGGTGAGCGCTCCACAGTTTAGACTTAGCATTAGCCTGGTTAGCTTAGCATAGCTGGGGTCATCCCTATGTTCCCCTGTTGTATCAGTGGAGGCTTATGCAATTCAGCATTTTGTTGGGTAAGGGTTGGGGGGTAGTGCTGGTCTACATAAGCCTGTATGCCGTTTTCCCACTAAAGCACGAGTCGTGGTACGACTGGACAGCGTGAGTGCGCCCTCGGCACGTAAAACTGTATTTCTTTGAAGCCTGTTTTTCCACCTTCTGACGCTCTGTTTTCCCAACAGTACCTGGGTGAAGGTGTGGTGCAGTACTCCATAGATATAAACTTCACCCTGTCCATCATGCCCCTGAGGGACTCGTACCACCACCACGCGTCCGTCGCAGCGAGAGTATTGAACGCATGTGAGTCTCTGTTCCTCTGCTGCAGTAAGCTCCTTTCACTGCAGCCTGTTTTAAACCAACACTCTCCCTAAAGTCCCTCCAGAGATCACGGCTCAGTGTTCAGACAAAGGAATCTCCTTCAGCGTCGTCAGACCCTCTCGAGGGAAGAGTCTGTGGGAGGTGGGCGTCGACGGCGAGCCTCTGACATCACAGCTGGCAGACCAGAGAGGGTACCTCCTTCACAACGACACCCACAAGACCAGTCTGGAAGTCCCTGTGTTTTCTGTTGGATACACCTATGAAGTAAGTTTGACCCATGGGGGGGGGGGGGGCTGATGTATCTCAGTTCATGAAAGTGAGTCCACTGAGCTGAAGACCTTTGATACTCTGAGTGAAGCTTCATCAGGAGACTCTGATCCCAGCGAGATCTGACTTAACTATCTAATCAAACTTTATACACATAAGAGAAACCTCCCTAATTTCAGTCGCTCTCTTTCTTTCCAGGACATCAACCTGTCAAACTTTTACGCAACATTTAAACTTCTTCTGAGAGACTCCAAAACTCTGGAGGTCCAGACGTCCACCTCCAAACGCTGCCTCTTCAAAACCCAGGACATGATAGGTAACCTGCCCTCCCTCTTCCAGCTCAGGTGAGATGGTCGCCTGCAGCCGGCCCTCGCGCTCTGACCGGACCTCTTAAAGACAAGTGCAAAGTTAAATCTGAACATAAATTGGCATTGATGCTGCTATTCAACAGGCTTGAGACGAAGACGAGCCTGTCTGCACGCTCTCCGCCCTCCTGACCTGACCCTGGTTGGTCCGGGTGCTCAGTCGGCTTGAGGCCTGACACTGTAGCTGATTGTTTGCCTACCCGGGTCAGGTCCTGCCCTGGGTTGGAGTTTGGCATGAAACGCGGTGTGGGGGCACGGACACAAGGACTTTCTGTGTCAAAACCGTACTGGTCCTTCCCCGGGTCAGGTCCTGCCCTAACATTGCCCCTCTGGTGTCAGTCTGTTCTGCAGATGGGACCATGACGGTGGTGACGACGCCGACCGCCACCTGGCCTGTGGTGCAGCCCGAGAGAACTACTTTGCTGGACCCCGCCTGTGGACCCAAAGAGAACGACGGTTCCAGAGTCCTGTTCGAGGTCAAGCTGGCGTCCTGTGGGACCAGAGCCATGGTACAACTTAAAGCTCTTTTGTGGGAGAGGAGAGACTCCCACAGAATTAACGTAACTGTCACCGATCGATCGCAGTCTGCTGGTATTATCGGACGCCTTTGGTCTGCTGCGGTTTCTGGTCTTTCCTGGTGGTTTTACTTGGTGTTGGTCCCCGAAGTGCAAGTAGAATTCATTTATTCACTTTCAAGTAGATTTCATATTTGTACATAAGAGAAAGCAGCGAGAACGTTTGGGCGACGCTCGGGTGGTGGTTTCCATTCAAACTGGAAACAAAGAAGACTTTAGGCTTTATTTTGGAGCTGTTAAAGCATGGGCTTTTATTCTGAAGGACTGAAGTTTGGTCCTGGGTGTTTGGACATTGATAATGTGGACCAGCAGCAGCTCCAGTGTTTACAGAGAGGAGATCTAAAGGGTTAGCACACGGCTAATTCAGCGTGTTAGCGTCCTTTTGAGCGCTCTGGTTCACACAAAGATAAATCAGGACGTTCAAACCAGATTTGGTTCCAAAGAGAAGAAGTTAGACTTTAGTTTAACTTTATTAAATGAACTCTAAACATTACACCATTTATGTTTAGGTTGAACAGAGTTTGTAAACTGGAGACGCAGATCTGTCAGAGCTGGAACCATTAATAATTTGAAATGGATGAGATTTCATTGGTGTGACTCTTGAACAGGTCGGGGAGTCGTACATGGTTTATGAGAACGAGATCCTCCACGACAGACAGATCCTTGCAGATGGACCAAACTTCATCTCCAGAGAATCTCAGTTCAAGTAAGAAACACTCAGACATCACCCGTCTGACTCTGAGCTGAGCTGTGAGAGATAAGACGTGTCTGACTCTTCAACAGGTTGACGGTGAGGTGCTTCTATCCGCTCGGTGGAGTCAACAGACTGTCTGTGGACAGGGTCTTTAGGTCGGAGACTCCTGGATTTGGTTCAGTCAAAGTCTTCGAGAGCCTCGAAGGTCGCAGTCCGATTATCAACCATCCAAATCCTGTTTCCTTTAAATGACACAATCTTAAAGTCTTTCATTTTCAGCAGGTCCAGGAAGTAACTTCCCTGCCAAAGAGTGTTTGCATCAGGTTTCTGGAAATGCTGTCAACATCCAGACCAACGCGCCCTACCAAACCCCAGCAGCAGGGGGAGTCCTGCCTCACTCAGGCACCAGGCCCCAGCCTGGATCTGGACCCAGACCCTTCAACACAGGACCAGGAGAACATAACATGCTGCAGCGCTACTCCCAAAACCTCCCCAACCCTCCTCATGAGGGTCAAACCCTCGGTAAGCCAGTCCCTCTGCAGGTTTCGTCTCCTGGTCATCTCATGTCCCAAAAACAGGACGAGCGTCTCTCTGCACATCTCCCCAACGCTCCAAGATATGAGCAGTTAGACCTCAGCCTCCACACACCGGGCTTCGACTTTGTACAAGGGAAAGGTGAAGAGTCGGGACTACCTGATGACTCTGGCCTAACATGGCATCAGGCCGTGCCGGGCCAAAGTGGTATCATGGCGCCTAATCAAGACCTGCAGAGTCTTAACGTCGACATTTCTCCTGGCATGCAAGAGCTGACCAAGCAACACAAGGCCAGTCTAGATTTGAGCTACAGGTCCTCAGGTGGTGGGCGGGACGTGACCATCGCTGAAGAGATTCCTGGATTCCAGCCTCAAAGTCTCCTTCAACTGCCAGCTCATTTGATCAGAAATACTGTTTCACACTTGTCTGTCGGCACTGAACCAACTACTTCAATCGGCCGTGGCGACCAGAACCCGGAAAGACCAGGTACCATTGAGAGGAGGAACCTTGAGACGGTTCAGTCCAGGGTGCAAAACGTCAGAGTCAAACCTCCGAGTAAATTTCTTTCTTCTGCACATCGACTCAACCACAAACCTGTTATCCAACAAGCAAACTCCCAAATCTCTAATCCAGCCCAGTTTGCCCCTGGTACCACAGCCGTCAGCAGTGATGGGAACCCCCGGCCCACCCAACAGCTTCCTGAACTCAGAGTGGACCACGCTGCTGAGACAACAGGTTTCTCAGCACAGAAGCCAGAACAAGGTGCCCGAGTCCCATCGGCTCAATCTGCAGTCCGCCTCAAAGAGCCTCAGCCCCTGAACCAGCAGAAACTGGTCCACCAGCCCCTGAACCAGCAGAAACTGGTCCACCAGCCCCTGAACCAGCAGAGACTGGTCCCATCAGGGGCTGACACAGAAACCGGTAGAGGCCAGGAATCTACTCATAGAAATGTCGCTCCACCAGCAGGTAAGGACGAGACTCCTCAGACCGTTTGATCTCACTGAATCTTCTTTGGGAGACATCCATGTTTTCTTTTTTACACATTAAAAAGTAGATGAGCTGGTTTTAGCTTAGCACAGACTCCACGGTGAGCCAGACTGCCCCAGATGCTGACCTAAAATGAAGATCCTGCTGTGGGTGTCTCGTAAATCTTTATTCCTGTTTTTCGACTCCTCCCTGTCATCAGGAGCGTCTCTCGTCAGAGTCCGACCTGTTCCCATTCTCTCGACCGGTGACGAACCCAACCCTCTGTCTGACACCAGAGGAGCCCCCAGCAGGACGTCCTACCTCAGCGTCGCTCCACAGAACATCCCAAAGTATCGACCAAACAAGGACCTGAATCCCACTGCAGGGGCAGCTGGGTTTACGGGTCCTGCTGGTTCAGACCCAAGGAGCCACACCCAGGGGGACTGCGACGGTCCGTATGGAGCCAGTGTGCACCAGGGCATCATGAGAGGTACTAACACAGCGATGGATGTGATCGGACCAAAGGCCTTGACGCGCCTGTTGCTCCTGATCTGAACGCTGCTTTCTTTATTTAATATGAAGTGAATTCATCTCAGCACGAAGTGATGTCACCGTTCCTCAGATCAGCTGATGTTTGTGTCCTCAGGTAAACAGATCAGCTGATGAAGACCACGGGCAGATCAGCTGATGAAGACCACGGACAGATCAGCTGATGGAGTCTGCAGAATCTTTTTCAATAAAGCTTCACTTTGTTCAAATCATTCAGCCGTTTGTTTCTGTTGCTGCTCACGTGAAGACGCACGACCACGGGGTCTTGGTTCATTAATTTACAATAAAGCGTCTCCGACTAAAACCTGCACAGTGGAGTCTGATTGGTCCGTCACAGTCTACAGGTTGAACCAAACGCTCTGACGTGCGGCGGGCCGGACCCCTCCAGAACCGTGTGCATTAGTGTTGGACTCACCGTCAGCAGAGACGAACTGTCCCACCGCAGACGACACGCCTCCACTGCCCTCCACAAACTGAACCTCGGAGACGATGATGTTGTCCTCCAGAACCGAGCCACAGCCGGTGCACACGGCGCTGCCCCGGGCCTGGTCCACGTCGATGTCAGACCCCCCGCAGGTCCTGCACACCCTGGAGCTCATGGTGGAGGTCAGAGGTCAACGCGGCCTGGAGGTCAAAGGTTCAACTCGTTAGTGAAGACAGCTCAATGAGCTCCAACCTTTAGACTCCATTACCCAGAATGCAGCAGTGCATTCAGCTCAAGATGGCGCCACTCAAACACTAAGAACTAACAGCATTACTCATGTTATTATAGTAATATAATAAACATTGTGTGTGTGTGTGTCAGAGGAAACTCAAACTCGGCAACAATAACGATATTAACACTAATAACAAACTAAACTGTTTATAAGGCTGTGTGTGTGCACATGCTCATATTAATGTGTGTGTGCACATGCTCATATTAATGTGTGTGTGCACATGCTCATATTAATGTGTGTGTGCAGATGCTCATATTAATGTGTGTGTGCAGATGCTCATATTAATGTGTGTGTGCAGATGCTCATATTAATGTGTGTGTGATGCGGACTCTTGTGTGTTTATGTCGTGAACTAAAGAACATTTACAGTTTGTTTCATGTTTGATCAGAAAGTTCTTCTTTCACTTGTTGTTGTTGTTGTTGTTTACGGTGACCTCTGCAGATGGAAACTCGCCTCTGACTGAATGAGTAATAAACATTAATAAACATTAATAAACATTTCCCCTGTGGAACAAACATGAGCAGAACTCACCGACAGCAGAGGCGGTTAACCGGAAGCAGCCTTTGGCGGTAATAACGTTATAATCCCGTTATTAATGTTCCGGGAGAGTCCATTTAGTCCCGCCCGTGTTCCGTGGACCTTTAACCCGCTTCTCACTGAGTCACTGTCTGAAATAATGTTTTAATTCCTGTTTATTGTTATTACAGTGTTGTTAGCATTAGCTTAGCTTCAGCGGTACAAACCAACTGGTTGTTTGTTTTCTTCCTGTGACGCTGCAGCGTAGTGACGTCACTGGGTCAGCCAGAAGCTCGCGGGGGGGGGGGGGGGGTCTGTTGATCGATGGCGGGAAATGAAACTGATTTTAAAACTTAAAGATTCCCGATTCTTTTGTTACAAAAGTGTGTTTCACATTATTACGGTTTATATTATATAATATATATTATTATTATATTAATATAATGAAACTGACCGGACCCTGCTGTTTAAACGAGTGGGTAACGGCCTGCAGCAGGCCGCAGCCGTTAGTACTTGGTTTAAACCGGGACCGATCAGCCCCCCCCCCCGGACCGGAGAAAAATGGTTCCTCCCGGCGGCGGCCTGTGATGACGTCACGTGTTTTGGCGCGTATTCAGTGCATGAAATTACAAACAAACCAAAGTATTAAAAAAGTTCGTTTATCCGAAGCACCGGGACCGGGACCGGGACCGGGTCTACAGCAGGGGGACAGGGTCTGAGGGACCGGGACCGGGACCGGGTCTACAGCAGGGGGACAGGGTCTGAGGGACCGGGACCGGGACCGGGTCTACAGCAGGGGGACAGGGTCTGAAGCACCGGGACCGGGGCCGGGACCGGGTCTACAGCAGGGGGACAGGGTCTGAAGCACCGGGACCGGGGCCGGGACCGGGTCTACAGCAGGGAGACAGGGTCTGAAGCAGCGGGACCGGGTCTACAGCAGCGGGACAGGGTCTGAAGCACCGGGACCAGGACCGGGTCTACAGCAGGGGGACAGGGTCTGAAGCACCGGGACCAGGACCGGGTCTACAGCAGGGGGACAGGGTCTGAGGGACCGGGACCGGGACCGGGTCTACAGCAGGGGGACAGGGTCTGAAGCACCGGGACCGTGACCGGGGCCGGGTCTTCAGCAGGGGGACAGGGTCTGAGGGACCGGGTCTGAGGGACCGGGACCGGGACTACAGCAGGGGGACAGGGTCTGAAGCAGCGGGACCGGGTCTACAGCAGCGGGACAGGGTCTGAAGCACCGGGACCAGGACCGGGTCTACAGCAGGGGGACAGGGTCTGAGGGACCGGGACCGGGTCTACAGCAGGGGGACAGGGTCCGAAGCAGCGGGACCGGGACCGGGTCTACAGCAGCGGGACCGGGACCGGGTCTACAGCAGCGGGACAGGGTCTCCAGCAGCGGGACCGGGACCGGGTCTACAGCAGCGGGACAGGGTCTCCAGCAGCGGGACCGGGACGGGGTCTTCAGCAGCGGGACCGGGACCGGGTCTTCAGCAGCGGGACCGGGTCTACAGCAGCGGGACCGGGTCTTCAGCAGCGGGACCGGGAGGGGGTCTTCAGCAGCGGGACCGGGACCGGGTCTTCAGCAGCGGGACCGGGTCTACATGGACCCGCAGCAGCTGGAGCTCCACCCGCGGATCGCCGCCGCTGTGAGCCGAGGTGAGGCCGCTCCAGACCTCATTAGACACACCCGCGGCCCGGGTCTGATGCTCCGGGTCCCGCTCACGGTTCGGCCGCTACTTTGTGTCCCTGAAGCGCGTTAACCGCTCATTTGTCATTATTATTATTATTATTATCATTTATTATTATTATTATTATCATTTATTATCATTATTGTTATTATTTATTAAACACTCAGAGTTAAAGCGTGAAACCGAAGCATCAGCGGACAAACATGAATAAAATGAGTAAATATGTAAATTTGTGTTTTTACATATTTACAGTAAATTAACGAGTTCATGTCTCGTGAGTTTGGATGAATTAAATAAACGTGAACTCAAATTTAATTGTTCTATTTGTTGTTGTTTTGTTGTGATGTCGTCTCCATGGTTACCCATCCTCGTCTCCATGGTTACCCATCCTGGTCTCCATGGTTACCTGCAGCTGGACTGAAGCGTGTGCGGGACGTCCTGTGTGTCTCGGGTCCGGACCTGCAGAGACTCACCTCCCTGTCCCGCTCAGACGTGCAGCAGCTGCTCGGCGCCGCGGCCTCCGCCTGCAGACGCCGCCCCCCCGTCCCAGGTCAGCCGCTCACGACCGGCTCTGATTGGACGCCACGGCGATGATGTCACAGCGTGCATTAACCCCGTGTTTGTGTCCGCAGCCATCCTGCTCCATCGTGGAGAGTGTCGTGGGTTCGAGACCGGCCTCAGACTGAGCGTGGGATGCCCCGTCCTGGACGAGCTGCTGCGGGGGGGTCTGCCCGCGGGCGTCACCGAGCTGAGCGGCGAGAGCGGAGCGGGCAAGACCCAGCTGGCCCTGCAGCTGTGCCTGAGCGTCCAGTACCCCCCCGAGCACGGAGGGCTGAGCACAGGTCAGTGAACGCACCATCAGGTCAGAACTCGGGTCAGTGAACGCAGCGTCAGGTCTAAACTCAGGTCAGTGAACGCACCGCCAGGTCAGTGAACGCACCACCAGGCGGTTAAACGCAGCAGTTTAGCAGCAGATGAAATAAGAACAAAGTGAATCAGTGAGAACAGAGTTAAAGTGTAGCAGCGTTTCTGACTGAACTCACTTACAGTAAAGTACAGATAAGGTCAGTGAACAGGTCAATGAACGCACCACCAGGTCTAAACTCAGGTCAGTGAACGCACCATCAGATCAGGGAACGCTGCGTTTACTGACGGGCTGCGTTCACTGACGTGCTGCATTCACTGACCGTGTCTCTCTGTAGGAGCCGTGTTCATCAGCACGGAGGACTCGTTTCCCATCCGGCGTCTGCAGCAGCTGATCCGTCTGCAGCCTCGTCTGCGCTCGGACGTCCCGTCGTCTCTGATCCGAACCCTGAACTTCAGCGACCACGTCTACGTCGAACACACCGCCGACCTGGTGAGTGGTGCCCCGAGTAAGGACTGACAGGTGTCGTGGTGTCCCGAGTAAGGACTGACAGGTGTCGTGGTGCCCCGAGTAAGGACTGACAGGTGTCGTGGTGTCCCGAGTAAGGACTGACAGGCGTCGTGGTGCCCCGAGTTAAGACTGACAGGTGTGTTGTTGCCCTGGGCTCAGACTGACAGGTGTGTTGTTGCCCTGACCTCAGACTGACAGGTGTGTTGTTGCCCTGACCTCAGACTGACAGGTGTGTCATTGCCCTGACCTCAGACTGACAGGTGTGTCGTTGCCCTGACCTCAGACTGACAGGTGTGTCGTTGCCCTGACCTCAGACTGACAGGTGTGTCGTTGCCCTGACCTCAGACTGACAGGTGTGTCGTTGCCCTGACCTCAGACTGACAGGTGTGGTGTCGCCCTGACCTCAGACTGACAGGTGTGGTGTCGCCCTGACCTCAGACTGACAGGTGTGGTGTCGCCCTGACCTCAGACTGACAGGTGTGGTGTCGCCCTGCAGGACTCCCTCCAGGCGTGTCTGGCCCGGCGGGTCCCCCTGCTGCTCGCTCGTGGTCACGTCCGTCTCGTGGTCGTGGACTCGGTGGCGGCTCTGTTCAGGTCTGATTTCCAGGCGTCTGATTGGCTGGAGAGGACCAATCAGCTGCTCAGCTTCTCCTCCACACTGCACCACCTGAGCCTGGAGTTCAACACACCTGTGCTCTGCACCAACCAGGTAACACACACACACACACACACACACAGAGACACAAACACACACACACACACAGACAGACACACACACACAGAGACACAAACACACACACACACAGACACACACACACAGAGACACAAACACACACACACACAGACAGACACACACACACAGAGACACAAACACACACACACACAGACACACACACACAGAGACACAAACACACACACACACAGACACACACACACAGAGACACAAACACACACACACACAGACAGACACACACACAGAGACACAGACACACACACACAGAGACACAAACACACACAGACACACACACACACACACAGAGACACTCACACACACACACAGACACACACAGAGACACTCACAGACACACAGAGACACACACACACACAGACAGACACACACACAGAGACACAGACACACACACTCTCTCTCTCTCCTCTGTGTTGCAGGTCACAGGTGTGTTCAGCAGCTCAGACACTTTGGGGTGAGAAATTACTTTAATATGTTTTATATTAATGATGTTAATTATTTATATTATATTTATATTAATATAAAGTTATTATATAATATTAATATAATGTAAAGTTTAGTTTTTATATAAATAAAACAAATGTGAAACTCTCGTCACTGATCTTATAAATGTTGATGTTTGGCGTCTCAGGCCGCGGCGCTCCGACGTGTCCCCGGCGCTGGGTTTGGCGTGGGCCAATCAGGTGTTGGTCCGACTGATGCTGCGGCGTCTCCAGGGGACGGTTGCCCGTGGCGACCAGAGCAGCGCCCTCCGCAGGTTGGAGGTGGTGTTCGCTCCTCACCTGCCCCGAGACTGGCGCCACGCCGGCGTCTGGAGGGAGGGCGTCCGTGGAGAGGCGAGCTGAGAGACGAGTGTCCCACTGTGGTCAGACGGTCCCCCGGACGCCTCCACGCCGCCCACGGACACCTCCACGCCTCCCACGGACACCTCCACACCGCCCCCGGACGCCTCCACGCCGCCCACGGACGCCTCCACGCCGCCCCCGGACGCCTCCACGCCGCCCACGGACGCCTCCACGCCGCCCCCGGACGGCGCTCACGGTCAGAACCTGCGGTCTGGTCACAGGTGCACCGTGACGTCAGAACCTTTTCCTGTTTCAATGAGTCCAAAGTTTGATCTGATTTTCAAAATAAAAGCCTGTCAGTCCGTCAGCAGGGCGAAGCTGCGTCCCGAGTTAATTATTAAATAATTAAGAGATTTATTTAAATAAATGACGTCACAAACACACAAATGTGTTAAATTCATTTTTTATTTACTTTCATTTCAACACTTTCCCTCGCGCGCAGCAGCGCCTCCTGTACAGATGACGTCAGGCGGCTGTCTGCACATGCGCAGAAACGTTACCGGACGTTTGCAGACCCGTCCTTCAGAATAAAAGCCTTGGACAGCAGAGTGTTTGTGTTTCAGAATAAAAGCGGAACAAACGCGTTGAGTCTGAATCAGCGGGAGGAGAAAAACACGTGACTGATGAAAATGTTCATTAATGTTTGATTTTTATGGCTTTAGGAGAGAGGCGCACCTTTACTCTGAAAGGCCGGGAGCGGAAGTGGGGTGAGGTGAGTGGTCGCGCGCTTGATGGTGATGCGCAGCAGCTCGTGAGCTCCAGAGAAAATCACCAACGAAGGTTTGTTTGTTTGTTTGTTTGTTTGTTTGTTTGTTTGTTTGTTTTCAGACGCGGCCGCGGCGCCACCGGAAACAGCAACAAACATAAACAACAACAATAATTAATATAAATAATTTAATTTAACATCTGCGGAGAAAATGAATCTGCATCAAAACAGGAGGAAACGGCCCTTTCAAAGTAAGAGCCTTCGTTAGACCGTTATATATAAACATGTGATGATGCTTTTATTATGAAATATATAAACAGGTGATGATGCTTTTATTATGAAATATATAAACATGTGATGATGCTTTTATTGTGAAATATATAAACATGTGATGATGCTTTTATTGTGAAATATATAAACATGTGATGATGCTTTTATTATGAAATATATAAACATGTGATGATGCTTTTATTGTGAAATATATAAACATGTGATGATGCTTTTATTGTGAAATATATAAACTTGTGATGATGCTTTTATTGTGAAATATATAAACAGGTGATGATGCTTTTATTGTGAAATATATAAACATGTGATGATGCTTTTATTGTGAAATATATAAGCATGTGATGATGCTTTTATTGTGAAATATAAACATGTGATGATGCTTTTATTGTGAAATATATAAACATGTGATGATGCTTTTATTGTGAAATATATAAACATGTGATGATGCTTTTATTGTGAAATATATAAACATGTGATGATGCTTTTATTGTGAAATATATAAACATGTGATGATGCTTTTATTGTGAAATATATAAACATGTGATGATGCTTTTATTATGAAATATATAAACATGTGATGATGCTTTTATTGTGAAATATATAAACAGGTGATGATGCTTTTATTATGAAATATATAAACGTGATGATGCTTTTATTATGAAATATATAAACATGTGATGATGCTTTTATTGTGAAATATATAAACATGTGATGATGCTTTTATTGTGAAATATATAAACATGTGATGATGCTTTTATTGTGAAAGATATAAACATGTGATGATGCTTTTATTATGAAATATATAAACAGGTGATGATGCTTTTATTGTGAAATATATAAACATGTGATGATGCTTTTATTATGAAATATATATAAACAGGTGATGATGCTTTTATTGTGAAATATATAAACATGTGATGATGCTTTTATTGTGAAATATATAAACATGTGATGATGCTTTTATTATGAAATATATAAACATGTGATGATGCTTTTATTGTGAAATATATAAACATGTGATGATGCTTTTATTGTGAAATATATAAACATGTGATGATGCTTTTATTGTGAAATATATAAACATGTGATGATGCTTTTATTGTGAAATATATAAACATGTGATGATGCTTTTATTGTGAAATATATAAACATGTGATGATGCTTTTATTGTGAAATATATAAACATGTGATGATGCTTTTATTGTGAAATATATAAACATGTGATGATGCTTTTATTGTGAAATATATAAACATGTGATGATGCTTTTATTGTGAAATATATAAACATGTGATGATGCTTTTATTGTGAAATATATAAACATGTGATGATGCTTTTATTGTGAAATATATAAACATGTGACATGTGATGATGCTTTTATTGTGAAATATATAAACATGTGATGATGCTTTTATTATGAAATATATAAACATGTGATGATGCTTTTATTGTGAAATATATAATCATGTGATGATGCTTTTATTGTGAAATATATAAACATGTGATGATGCTTTTATTGTGAAATATATAAACATGTGATGATGCTTTTATTGTGAAATATATAAACATGTGATGATGCTTTTATTGTGAAATATATAAACATGTGATGATGTCTGGAGTTTTAAAAACAGGAAAAACATTCAAACACAAATTAAAGTTGTTTGTTTTTAATATTAAACATAAACAAACCGTCCCGTGTCTCTTCCCCCAGAGGACGCCGTAACCATGACGCCGTCCACCGTAACCATGACGCCCTCTGCTGCGCTCTCATTGGTCGGCCTCGTCCTCCTGACGCTGGCCTCCTCTGAGGCCGCCGCCCCCTCCCTGGAGGATCTGACCAATAGGAACGCAGACTTCGCCGCCCGTCTGTACCGCGCCGTCTCCAGCCGCACGGACGACAACGTCCTCCTGTCCACCGTGACGCTGTCCGCCGGGCTCACGGCGTTACTGAGCGCCGCCAGCGGGTCCACCAGAGACCAGCTGCTGCAGGGACTCAGCCTGACCGGGCTGGACCCCCAGACCCTCCCAGGTAGGACCACTTAAAGCTCAGGGGGAGACTCACTTAAAGCTCAGGGGGAGACTCACTTAGAGCTCAGGGGGAGACTCACTTTAATGCTCAGGGGAAGGGGAAGACTCACTTAAAGTTAAGGGGAAGACTCACTTTAATGCTCAGGGGAAGACTCACTTAAAGCTCAGGGGGAGACTCACTTAAAGCTCAGGGGGAGACTCCACTTAAAGCTCAGGAGGAGACTCACTTAAAGCTCAGGGGGAGACTCCACTTAAAGCTCAGGGGAAGACTCACTTAAAGCTCAGGGGGAGACTCACTTAAAGCTCAGGGGGAGACTCACTTAAAGCTCAGGGGGAGACTCCACTTAAAGCTCAGGGGAAGACTCACTTAAAGCTCAGGGGGAGACTCCACTTAAAGCTCAGGGGGAGACTCCACTTAAAGCTCAGGGGAAGACTCACTTAAAGCTCAGGGGGAGACTCGACTTAAAGCTCAGGGGAAGACTCACTTAAAGCTCAGGGGGAGACTCACTTAAAGCTCAGGGGGAGACTCACTTAAAGCCCGTCTCTGCTGTCTCAGATCTGTTTCAGGGTCTGAGGACCTCCATCCAAGCCCTGAACCTGCGGCAGGGCGTGGCGGTCCTCCCCGCCCGGGGCTTCCCCGTGTCTTCGTCCTACCTGGACTCGGTTCAGACCAAGTTTGGTGGAAACGCTCAGAATGTGGCGTTCACGGCGCCGCAGGAAGCCACTGACACCATCAACAGCTGGGCGCAGGAGCAGACCGGAGACCAGGTCCGGCAGCTGGTGACCACCCTGGACCCCCAGACCCAGCTGCTGCTCGCCACCACCGCCTTCTACCAGAGTACGTCTCCGCCGCCGCGTGTTTGAGGGCGGGGTTGAGTCTCGTTGTTTCCGTGCGTCTGTGTCAGTAACGTTCTGTCCGGTTGCAGCTCGCTTCAGTCCGCCCTTCAACGCCTCCGTCACTCAGGACGAGCGCTTCTACGTGGGCAGGTATCACGTCGTCATGGTTCCCATGATGTTCAGGGCCGACAGGTACTTCCTGGCGTACGACCGCTCCGTGAGGGCCGGCGTGCTGAAGCTGCCGATGGCGGACGGGGCGGCCATGTTGGTTGTGCTTCCTGATGAAGGCGTGGACATCACGGCGGTCGAGGAGGAAGTGACGGGAGAGAAGATCCAGGCCTGGATCCGACAGCTCAAGAAGACGTGAGACACCTGGCTACTTCCTGTTTCCTGTCTACTTCCTGTTTACTTCCTGCCTCCTTCCTGTTTCCTTCCTATCTACTTCCTGTTTACTTCCTGCCTCCTTCCTGTTTACTTCCTGTCTCCTTCCTGTCTCCTTCCTGTTTACTTCCTGTCTCCTTCCTGTTTCCTTCCTTACAGAATAAACTTCTTCCTGTGTGAAGTTTTTGGTTGTTTTATTTTGTGAACAGGAAGTTGGAGGTGCAGCTTCCTCGCTTCCTGTTGGAGCGTTCGTACTCGCTGCGGGACGTCCTGCAGACGCTCGACATCACGCAGGTGTTCGAGGACGGCGCTGAAATCAGCAGCATGGGCGAACCTGGACCCAAACTCACACAGGCGAGTTTCAAAATAAAAGAGAAATATGTAGACTTTCACAGGTGTGATGGATCATTCAGTCTTTTATTGTGAAACACGTTTGTTTTGTAGGTTTTCCATAAGTCGGTCGTGTCCGTGGACGAGAGCCGAGAGGACCCGATGCCTGCCGGGGGCGGAGCCAGCGCCTTCGCCACTCTTCCTCCTCGACTGACCGTCAACAGGCCCTTCATCTTCATCGTCTACCACCCGGCGAGCGGCGCCGTGCTGTCCCTGGGCCGAGTCATCGACCCCTCCGACAAATAAAACACGAAGCCCCGCCCACCTCGTTACCGCGGCAACAGCTGCCCCAAACCTGAGCAACTTCAACTAAAAGTGTTATTTGAAAATTTTAAACCACACTTTGGGATTTTCAAATAACTTTTTAACAAATCGTTCAGAATTTAGCAACACGCTAACTTTAGCCAGCTAGCTGTAGCTTAGCTAAGCTGCATGGATCTGGTGTTGGTCTACAGCTCAAAACCTTTCCACACATCCTGTTCTTCCAGCCCGGGATCAGACCCCCGGTGCTGGGCTCAATGTTAATCTTAAGCTAATGTTACTGCTAATGTTAGCTACCTGCTAATGTTAGCTACTGTTAACTCGCTGCTAATGTTAGCTACTGTTAGTTTGCTGCTAATGTTAGCTACTGTTAGTTTGCTGCTAGTGTTTGCTACTAATGTTAGCTACTGTTAGTTTGCTGCTAATGTTAGCTACTGTTAGTTTGCTACTAATGTTAGCTACTGTTAGTTTGCTGCTAATGTTAGCTACTGTTAGTTTGCTACTGTTAGCTACTGTTAGTTTGCTGCTAATGTTAGCTACTGTTAGTTTGCCACTAATGTTAGCTACTTGTAGTTTGCTGCTAATGTTAGCTACTGTTAGTTTGCCACTAATGTTAGCTACTTGTAGTTTGCTGCTAATGTTAGCTACTGTTAGTTTGCTACTAATGTTAGCTACTTGTAGTTTGCTGCTAATGTTAGCTACAGTTAGTTTGCTGCTAATGTTAGCTACTGTTAGTTTGCTACTAATGTTAGCTACTTGTAGTTTGCTGCTAATGTTAGCTACTGCTTATGCAGATGAACTGCTAGCACGTAGCAACATCCTGTCTTCAGTGGATAATTCTTTCGGACTCCTGCTGACGCTACAAACGACTGAGGCCAGATCGCTGCAGCGTGGCTAACGCTACAGCTAACTAGAAAAACACATGTGAGGTAAACTTCTTCCTCTCTGACACATTTGAGTCACTGACGCAACCGCTTCTAATAATGACACGTTGGCGCTTAGCAACATTAGCATTATACGAACGTCATAGCATGTTTTCTGTGTAGTTTGTCTGTAAACACTTCCTGAACCTGACGAACACGTGACCACGACGACAAACACGTGACCACGACGACAAACACGTGACCACGACGCACGCGTTTGTTTTTCTGGCGCAGCTCGAATTTTGAACGTGTGTGAAACTAAATCTGCTTTTTCTGTGAAACATTAAAAACAACAACATCTGAACTTGTGTCTCATCTCATGATGTCATCAAACATCAGTGACATCACAGTTAAATCAGCGGCGTTCATCCGACCAATCACACGTCAGCAGGCGAACCAATAAGAACACAGCAGCAGTTTGTGTGTGTGGCGTTTACTGAACCAATCGGGACAGGATGACATCATACACAGTGCTCAGGGGCTCCTCTGTCGTCTGGGACCTCTGAGACCCTGAATGCTGATTGGCTGATGGCCCGGTGGATGTATGACATCATCATCTTCAGTCTCGTCCAGACTGGACGCTGAAAGAGTTTGACTTCCTGTTTCTGTCAAAATAAAACACAGCAAAAATATAAGTTAATAAAATTAAATATAAAATACAAGCTTAAAACACAACGAGGTAAAAACATAACGACTTAGTTCAGGACTAACAAAGATCTGGTTCAAGTCTCAGGGTTTTTCAGACCCTGAGACTTGAACCAGGTCTGAGGGAAAACCACGTGGGTCCCAGCACCAGAGCATTTTACCAAGAACTCACATTGAAAGCTTTCTGGACTGGCTCTCCTTCATTCCACACCCCCGGTCCATCGTTTTACTACGCTGGTCCAAGGTACTGGTCCTGTGGTCTCTCTGGTCTACAGTACTGGTCCTGTGGTCTCTCTGGTCCACGGTACTGGTCCTGTGGTCTCTCTGGTCCACGGTACTGGTCCTGTGGTCTCTCTGGTCTACAGTACTGGTCCTGTGGTCTCTCTGGTCCACGGTACTGGTCCTGTGGTCTCTCTGGTCTACAGTACTGGTCCTGTGGTCTCTCTGGTCCACGGTACTGGTTCTGTGGTCTCTCTGGTCCAAGGTACTGGTCCTGTGGTCTCTTTGGTCCAAGGTACTGGTCCTGTGGTCTCTTTGGTCCAAGGTACTGGTTCTGTGGTCTCTCTGGTCCAAGGTACTGGTTCTGTGGTCTCTCTGGTCTAAGGTACTGGTCCTGTGGTCTCTTTGGTCCAAGGTACTGGTTCTGTGGTCTCTCTGGTCCACGGTACTGGTTCTGTGGTCTCTCTGCTCCAAGGTACTGGTTCTGTGGTCTCTCTGGTCCACGGTACTGGTTCTGTGGTCTCTCTGGTCCATGGTACTGGTTCTGTGGTCTCTCTGCTCCAAGGTACTGGTTCTGTGGTCTCTCTGGTCCATGGTACTGGTTCTGTGGTCTCTCTGCTCCAAGGTACTGGTTCTGTGGTCTCTCTGGTCCAAGGTACTGGTTCTGTGGTCTCTCTGCTCCAAGGTACTGGTTCTGTGGTCTCTCTGCTCCAAGGTACTGGTTCTGTGGTCTCTCTGGTCCACGGTACTGGTTCTGTGGTCCATGTTACTGGTTCTGTGATCTCTCTGATCTAGGGTGCTGGACCTGTGGTCCATGTTACTGGTTCTGTGGTCCGGTGTACCGGCCCTCTCTAGGAGGCTGGTGGTGTTGCTGCGGATCAGGACCGGCATGGAGGAGGTGGACTTGGTCGCCATCGAGAAGTGTGCAGCCCTCAAGGACTCGTCTGTAAAACACAAAGTGAAGAAACAAGAGGATCACATGGAGAGTCCCCCCTGACGGAGCGGGTCCTGTGGTTCTGAAGACTTGCACCTGAATCAGGACCGTGTGTCTGAGAGAAGGGGGTACCTTTGCTGGATAACATGGAGGACTTCCCGGGTCCTGGCACGCTGCTCAGATCTTTCACCTTCCTGCGGCACAGAGACAGAAACAGAGCACTTGAACATCAGCGGCTCCGCAGTTGTAGACAGGAAGTGTCTGAACAGGAAGTGTCTGAACGTTTGGGGGCGCGGGGAAACAGGAAGTGTCTGAACGTTTGGGGGAGCGGGGAAACAGGAAGTGTCTGAACGTTTGGGGGCGCGCGGGGAAACAGGAAGTGTCTGAACGTTTGGGGGCGCGGGGAAACAGGAAGTGTCTGAACGTTTGGGGGAGCGGGGAAACAGGAAGTGTCTGAACGTTTGGGGGCGCGGGGAAACTGGAAGTGTATGAACGTTTGGGGGCCCGCGGAAACAGGAAGTGTCTGAACGTTTGGGGGCGCGGGGAAACAGGAAGTGTCTGAACGTTTGGGGGCGCGGGGAAACAGGAAGTGTCTGAACGTTTGGGGGCGCAGGGAAACAGGAAGTGTCTGAACGTTTGGGGGAGCGGGGAAACAGGAAGTGTCTGAACGTTTGGGCGCGCAGGGAAACAGGAAGTGTCTGAACGTTTGGGGGAGCGGGGAAACAGGAAGTGTCTGAACGTTTGGGGGCCGCGGGGAAACAGGAAGTGTCTGAACGTTTGGGGGCGCGGGGAAACAGGAAGTTTCTGAACGTTTGGTCTGCCCCAGGGCCTGATGGGATATATGATCCTCCAGAGTTCTGGTCTGCCCCAGGGCCTGATGGGATATATGATCCTCCAGAGTTCTGGTCTGCCCCAGGGCCTGATGGGATTACGAATATCCAGAGTGGGTCAGGGTCTACAGATGTCAGGGATTACAGGGGGGTCAGGGATTACAGGGGTCAGGGTCTACAGGGGTCAGGGTTTACAGATGTCAGGGTCTACAGATGTCAGGGTCTACAAATGTCAGGGTCTACAGGGGTCAGGGTTTACAGGGGGGTCAGGGTTCGGGCAGCTGGTTCTTACAAAGGTCTATCTGAGTTGGCAGCTTTGGACGTCGTCGGCTGACTACTGAGAGATCGACTCCGGGACAGTTTAGACTTCCTCATCTCTTTTCCTGCAAGAAGAAGAAACATCATCATCACGGTTCGTCAACGATGTGACCAGCAGAGGACAGAGGACCGGGACAGGCAGAGGACAGAGGACCTGGACAGGTAGAGGACAGAGGACCGGGACAGGTAGAGGACAGAGGACCTGGACAGGTAGAGGACAGAGGACCGGGACAGGTAGAGGACAGAGGACCTGGGCAGGTAGAGGACAGAGGACCTGGACAGGTAGAGGACAGAGGACCGGGACAGGTAGAGGACAGAGGACCTGGGCAGGTAGAGGACAGAGGACCTGGACAGGCAGAGGACAGAGGACCTGGACAGGTAGAGGACAGAGGACCTGGACAGGTAGAGGACAGAGGACCTGGGCAGGTAGAGGACAGAGGACCTGGACAGGTAGAGGACAGAGGACCTGGACAGGTAGAAGACAGAGGACCTGGACAGGTAGAGGACCTGGACAGGTAGAGGACAGAGGACCTGGGCAGGTAGAGGACAGAGGACCTGGGCAGGTAGAGGACAGAGGACCTGGACAGGTAGAGGACAGAGGACCTGGACAGGTAGAGGACAGAGGACCGGGACAGGTAGAGGACAGAGGACCTGGACAGGTAGAGGACAGAGGACCGGGACAGGTAGAGGACAGAGGACCTGGGCAGGTAGAGGACAGAGGACCTGGACAGGTAGAGGACAGAGGACCTGGACAGGTAGAGGACAGAGGACCTGGGCAGGTAGAGGACAGAGGACCTGGACAGGTAGAGGACCTGGACAGGTAGAGGACAGAGGACCTGGACAGGTAGAGGACAGAGGACCTGGGCAGGTAGAGGACAGAGGACCTGGGAAGGTAGAGGACAGAGGACCTGGGCAGGTAGAGGACAGAGGACCTGGGAAGGTAGAGGACCTGTCGTTGGTGCTTCTGTCTTACCGGAGGAGAAGACGGCGGCTCCAGACGAGGACACAGACATGGATTTGGTGGCAGACAGACTGGTCTTACTGTCCCTCCCTGTCAAAGAGAGACAGTCAGAGCAGCAGGGGCGTGCACAGACGTTTGAAGGGCAGGGGTGGAAAGGAAAAGGGCACTTGAGTGCGTCCTCGCCACCGATGAGGACACTTCAGCGCGTTCTGTGACTCGTTTTATATATTTATATATATTTAATAAAAGTGAAGCTTTGCTCACGTTTCCTCTCGGCGGGTTTGTCAGAGCTGAGCGTCCCTTCCTGCTGCTGGCGCTCCAGCTGCTCCTGACCACAGAGGACATGACATCATCATCATCATCACAACAGGAAGTGACTCCAACCGAAGACCAGGGGGCAGCTTCACACTCACCATCTCCAGCAGCAGAGTCTCCTCCTGCTCCTTCTTCTGGTCCAGGAGGTCCCTCTCCTGCCTCGTGTGGAACTGCAGAGACACAACGACGAGGCACCGAGGTCACAGAGGGACTGAACTCTGGGGGTCAACACTTCAACAAGCTTAACAACAAGCTGCTTACGGGCTCCGCAAGGTCCAGTTTGTCCAGTTCCAACACTGTCTGAAACACACAAGATCACAGTTAGTGGTCGTTTATTAGGTCTGGACCGGTCTCTGTAGACCTGGTCTCTGGGGGTCTGGTCTCTGGGGGTCTGGTCTCTGTAGACCTGGTCTCTGGGGGTCTGGTCTCTGTAGACCTGGTCTCTGTAGACCTGGTCTCTGGGGGTGTTACCTTGCGGATGGTGGACACCACGTCCTTGTCCTTCTCTCTGCAGAGGAGTTTCTGGACGCAGAAGTCGAGTTGCTGAAGAAGTTGTTTGTCGGCTGGAAGACGCAGCGACGAACGCAACCGGGGCAACAGCTGGCACAGCTTGTACCTGACAGACAGACAGGTGAGAGACAGACAGGTGAGAGACAGACAGATGAGCAGACAGACAGGTGAGAGACAGACAGGTGAGAGACAGACAGATGAGCAGACAGACAGGTGAGAGACAGACAGGTGAGAGACAGACAGATGAGCAGACAGACAGGTGAGAGACAGACAGGTGAGGAGACAGGTGAGAGACAGACAGATGAGCAGACAGACAGGTGAGGAGACAGGTGAGCAGACAGACAGGTGAGGAGACAGGTGACAGACAGACAGGTGAGAGACAGACAGGTGAGGAGACAGGTGACAGACAGACAGGTGAGAGACAGACAGGTGAGGAGACAGGTGACAGACAGACAGGTGAGAGACAGACAGGTGAGAGACAGACAGGTGAGCAGGTCTACCTGACGTTGGCCACAGGGTCGTGGACCAGCTCCAGCGCTGGGAGCAGAAAATGTTTGTTGAAGTATTTTCTGGAGAAAATCTCAGACGCTGTTTCACAAACATCGAGGAATCGGAGCCGGTTCCAGTAGCTCCGCCCCTGAGCCAGCTCTGCAACAGGAGAGAGAGGTTCATCCTGCTCTGTTAGCCCCGCCCCTGTTCTGTTAGCCCCGCCCCTGCTCTGTTAGCTCCGCCCTGCTCTGTTAGCCCCGCCCCTGTTCTGTTAGCCCCGCCCTGCTCTGTTAGCCCGCCCCTGCTCTGTTAGCCCCGCCCCTGTTCTGTTAGCCCCGCCCCTGCTCTGTTAGCTCCGCCCTGCTCTGTTAGCCCGCCCCTGCTCTGTTAGCCCCGCCCCCGTTCTGTTAGCTCCGCCCTGCTATGTTAGTCCCGCCCCTGCTCTGTTAGCCCCGCCCCTGCTCTGTTAGCCCCGCCCCTGCGCTGTTAGCTCCGCCCTGCCCTGTTAGCCCCGCCCCCGTTCTGTTAACCCCGCCCTCGTTCTGTTAGCTCCGCCCTGCTCTGTTAGCCCCGCCCCTGTTCCGTTAACCCCGCCCCTGCGCTGTTAGCCCCGCCCTGCTCTGTTAGTCACGCCCCTGCTCTGTTAGCCCCGCCCCTGCTGTGTTAGCTCCTCCCACAGACTCAGACGCAGCCTTCTGTGCGTCCTCTACGTCCACTTCCTCCGTGTTTCTGTTGTATCCTGAAAGCTGACGGATGCGTACAGAGCAAACGCTGCAGTACCACCTGAAATCGTGGGGGCAGTGTCGAGCACCGGACACAGAGAAGTGGCGTGAATATCAGGAGTGAGCGAGTCATCGAAGCCCCAACGCACGTCCTGAAACACTGACAGAGACGTCGGTCGTCACTTTGTCTCATCTGTCAAACCAACGTGTGGAATTTAGTCTTTAGTGTCTCACAGACCACCGCCGTCTACAACGCCGCCGCCAATTTTGACTCAGGACGCTTCTCTCCTCCATCGCCTCCATCTTTGTTGGGGTCAAACTTTACCAGGAGAACGCACGTCTGTGTTCACACACGGAGCAGGAACCAGGAGAACACACGTCTGTGTTCACACACGGAGCAGGAACCAGGAGAACACACGTCTGTGTTCACACACGGAGCAGGAACCAGGAGAACACACGTCTGTGTTCACACACGGAGCAGGAACCAGGAGAACACACGTCTGTGTTCACACACGGAGCAGGAACCAGGAGAACACACGTCTGTGTTCACACACGGAGCAGGAACCAGGAGAACACACGTCTGTGTTCACACACGGAGCAGGAACCAGGAGAACACACGTCTGTGTTCACACACGGAGCAGGAACCAGGAGAACACACGTCTGTGTTCACACACGGAGCAGGAACCAGGAGAACACACGTCTGTGTTCACACACGGAGCAGGAACCAGGAGAACACACGTCTGTGTTCACACACGGAGCAGGAACCAGGAGAACACACGTCTGTGTTCACACACGGAGCAGGAACCAGGAGAACACACGTCTGTGTTCACACACGGAGCAGGAACCAGGAGAACACACGTCTGTGTTCACACACGGAGCAGGAACCAGGAGAACACACGTCTGTGTTCACACACGGAGCAGGAACCAGGAGAACACACGTCTGTGTTCACACACGGAGCAGGAACGAACCTTAATGTGTCACTGATGTAAACAGCGTCTGAGCCTCAGGTTTTTATATTATTTAATGTAAAGTTGCTTTTGTATTCTGACCTTGGATCAGCCGCCCCATCATCTCCTGACGTTGCTCCTGGTCGCGGTTGTAACGCAAGAATGTGCAGAATGTCCGAGCTGCCTCCTTCTGCACGGGCAGCACCTTCTGCAACAACAACAACAACAACAACTGTCGTGGTGTGTCCGTTCATGCCGTGCTGTGGTGTGGCGTGGTGTGGTGTGGCGTGGCGTGGCGTGGCGTGGTGTGGTGTGGTGTGGCGTGGCGTGCTGTGGCGTGGCGTGGCGTGGTTTGGCGTGGTGTGGTGTGGCGTGGCGTGGCGTGGCGTGGCGTGCTGTGGCGTGGTGTGGTGTGGCGTGGCATGGCGTGGCGTACTGTTGCGTGGTGTGCCGTGGCGTGGCGTGGTGTGGCGTGGTGTGGCGTGGCGTGGCGTGGCGTGGTGTGGTGTGGCATGGTGTGGCGTGGTGTGGCGTGGCGTGGTGTGGCGTGGCGTGCTGTGGTGTGGCGTGGCGTGGCGTGCTGTGGCGTGGCGTGGAGTGGTGTGGTGTGGCGTGGCGTGGTGTGGCGTGGCGTGGTGTGGCATGGCGTGCTGTGGCGTGGCGTGGTGTGGCGTGGCGTGCTGTGGCGTGGCGTGGCGTGGTGTGGTGTGGTGTGGTGTGGCGTGGAGTGGTGTGGTGTGGTGTGGCGTGGCGTGGTGTGGTGTGGTGTGGCGTGGCGTGGCGTGGCGTGGTGTGGCGTGGCGTGGCGTGGCGTGGCGTGGCGTGGCGTGGCGTGGCGTGGTGTGGTGTGGTGTGGTGTGGTGTGGCGTGGAGTGGCGGGGCGTGGTGTGGCGTGGCGTGGCGTGGCGTGGCGTGGCGTGGCGTGCTCACATTGGTGGTGAGGATGGTGAAGACTCGAGGGCAGAAGCTCTGGTGCAGCACGTCTCCAGGCAGCAGCGGCGCCAGGCAGCTGTAACGCTGCAGCAGCTTCTCATGCAGCCGCCAACGCAGAGAACATCCAACCTTCTGCTCCGCAAACAGCAGAGCGGACAGCAGCTCCGGGAACTGACGAGGAACCACAGCAGAACCACAGCAGAACCACAGCAGAACCACAGCAGAACCACAGCAGAACGTAGAGGAACCACAGCAGAACCACAGCAGAACCACAGCAGAACCACAGCAGAACGCAGAGGAACCACAGCAGAACGCAGAGGAACCACAGCAGAACCACAGCAGAACCACAGCAGAACGCAGAGGAACCACAGCAGAACCACAGCAGAACGTAGAGGAACCACAGCAGAACCACAGCAGAACGCAGAGGAACCACAGCAGAACCACAGCAGAACGCAGAGGAACCACAGCAGAACCACAGCAGAACGCAGAGGAACAGGACACAAGAACAAACATCAGAGAACAGAGAACAGAGAACAGGTTTGAGCAGAACTGGACGCAGGTTCTGGTTCTCACCTTGTGGTCCAGCACCAGGTTCTCTCCTCTGGAGAAAAACGCCTCCAGAGTTTCCTCCAGGTGATTCATCAGAGCGTCCAACACCTCAACAACAACAACAACAACAACAACAACAACAACAACAACAACAGCAGAGGTTAAACCAACACCTGGAGGGGAGAGTTCTCTAAATGGGTCTGAAGCTGAACCGGCGCCCGCGGCACATCCTGACCTCCAGAGCGTCGTCCTGCAGCAGCGCCAGCAGCTCTTTGTGGACCAGCTGGACCTTTGGACCGAGCAGCTTCACCACCTGACAGGAAGGGGCGGGGCCAATCACATGACATCACAGACGACACACAGAGCCTGAAAGTCTCATTTACATTTAATAACTTTAAAATGAATCAACAGAAGAAGAAGCAGCAGCGCCTGAGGACGGTCAGAGGAAAGGAGGCGGAGTCAAAGTCTGACAAGATGGAGACTCTACGTCCATTTTTGATACAGTCTATGGCGTCGCAGCGTCATTTATATTGATTTTGAATGGACGCGTGGCGCTTTCATTGCCTCCATCGCCTTTGGTGTGAACGCACGGTTCCAGGTTTCTCCCTGAAACACACCTGAGTCTACGGGGATCGAACCGGTGATCATCAAACTCAGGTGTGTCAGAGGGAGAAACCTGGAACATCCATGGCAGCTCTTCAGAACCAGGACCGGACACCTCTGCTCGGTCTTTAATGACCTCATGACCTTTGCTGTAGCGCCCCCTCAGGGCACATCAGGGTACGGGACTCTTATCTGACCTGGTGAAAACTGGCTGCAGCACTTCGTCGAACGCTGACCTCCGGGTCACAGCACAGACCAGAGAACGACGGGTAGAGCTCAGACAGGAAGTGAGCCGAGTCAGCAAACACCACCACGGTCTGGAGAGAGAGCAAGAGCAGGAAGTGACATCGCACATCTGGAGGGTTCTCTGGAACTCTGCCTTGCACCTTTCTCTGCGTACCGGCAGGTTGTAGCAGCAGTTGCAGCGGATCAGCGTCGACTCGTTGCCCCCAGTCTGGTTTCCTTCAGTCTGCAGACCAGCGACACACAGCAGCTTAAAGCTCTGCAGCAGCCGGCTCCGCTGCTCGTCTGACAGACAGCCTGAAACACAGGGCACTCATCAGAACCACACCAGAACCCTCGCCCTGAGGCTGGCCCTGCACCGCCATGCCGCCCTGACCAGAGTCTCACCTGTCAGTCCGCTGCACAGCTTCCCAAACTGGAACGATAAAGATGCCACGACAGCCTCGTCCTCCTGCGGCGACGCCTCGCACGCTGACATCACCAGTGGAACCACAACATGGAGCCTGTCATCTGAGGAGGAGGGGGCTTTGAAACCTTTGCATAGCGTCACATTTCAAGAAGCCCCTTTTTATTGATTGATTGTCTCCGCACTGCAAGAACGATGAACCGCCGTCGTTCTTAGAACGCCATGTTGAGTCTTACAGCTCCTTCTTCGGTCCCAGCACCAGAGCAACAGCAGCCGGCTGCTCGTGAGCTGCTCATTCCACTTTGATGCTGCACTGGTTCAGGAGCAGTGGTTTCCCATCACCTATGTTTTATTTGGTGTTTGTGGCGTTCCACACATGATTGTTCACGTCTGGATTCATCTGAACGATGAGAAGACCTCCGCCTCGCGCACTTATTACTTATTAATTTTTATAACTTTGTCTTTATCAAATATTTCCTTTGATCGTCACTTTTGAGCTCCAACAGTGTTTGTGTCTAAGCGGAGACGTTGGGGACAGTGCAGGTTTTTCCCTCCGTTGAATGATTTTATGACTAAGAACGAAAGTTTCTCACTAACGACAAAACTTTAATGCGGGTTTCCAACCTTCAGCAGAGGGAACAGACTTTAAAAGGCTCCCACAGAATAAACATACGTATGATTTTGCACCTGAGACGAGGCGTGAAACATGATGTCATCAGCAGAGACACTGTGACCGGCCATAGAGCCGGAGTGTTGGTTTAAAATCAGGATGTTAAGGAACACACTGCACCAGAGCATTCTGGGAAATCATCACAGGCCGGAGCAGGAGGGGCCGCACAGAGACAGAGCCTGGGCCGTGGTGAGTTCACACCAAAGAAGGAGTGATTCACAGAAATGCTGATGTCAGGACTGACGACACTAAAAGCACATGTAAAGAGCGCTGCGTGCTCTTTGACTGTGGAAGCAGATCACACTTTAAATCAGTCTCAGTGTTCAAACAGTTACACATCTCTGGCCGGTGGCAGCGCCGGGGCTTTGACCCCCTGCTGCTGGGTGGACGGCAGCCGCAGACTAACTGCACCGGAGAGGGACCGGCTGGCTGGAGAACGGGGACCATCCCCGTTGGGGGTGAGACCCTGCAGGGGTGTAGAATGAGTCCCCAGAACTCTTTGGTCCCTAAACACCTAAAAAGATCTGGAATGCTTCACTTTCACGTGCCCACAGCTCTGCCTGATGACTTACCGCCGTCCAGCATCTCCATCAGGTTGATGATGGTATCGAAGGCAGCGAGGCGGACGCTGCTCTCCTCATCGCCGGCGAGCTCCAGTAGTTCAGGAATCAGCTCCGTCCTGGTGTCTTCCACCCTGAAGAACAGGAGACACACTGTCTCACAACAGCAGGATGTTGGTTTGTGTTTGGTTTCATTCAGTGTTTGGTGACGTTTACCCGGTCGCTCTGGCGATGTTCTCCAGCTGACGGCACATACAGGATCGAACCTCAAACTCCACGTCCTGACACAAAGAACGAGCCAACGGCAGCAACTCCTTCTTTACTCTGAGGCACAAGAGATACACCTGTAGTGTGAGACCAGGTCCAACACACCTTTAGTGTGAGACCAGGTCCAGCACACCTGTAGTGTGAGACCAGGTCCAACACACCTGTAGTGTGAGACCAGGTCCAACACACCTGTAGTGTGAGACCAGGTCCAACACACCTTTAGTGTGAGACCAGGTCCAACACACCTGTAGTGTGAGACCAGGTCCGACACACCTTTAGTGTGAGACCAGGTCCAACACACCTGTAGTGTGAGACCAGGTCCAACACACCTGTAGTGTGAGACCAGGTCCAACACACCTGTAGTGTGAGACCAGGTCCAACACACCTTTAGTGTGAGACCAGGTCCAACACACCTGTAGTGTGAGACCAGGTCCAACACACCTGTAGTGTGAGACCAGGTCCAACACACCTGTAGTGTGAGACCAGGTCCAACACACCTGTAGTGTGAGACCAGGTCCAACACACCTGTAGTGTGAGACCAGGTCCAACACACCTGTAGTGTGAGACCAGGTCCAACACACCTGTAGTGTGAGACCAGGTCCAACACACCTGGACTAAGTTTGCACAAACTCACATGTGAGAGTCGAACTTGCAGACGACTTTCCCTAAAATGCGACAGCTGGCCAGACGAGCCTGGAGAGAGTGAGACAGCTGAGCCTGATAGAGGAGCGGGTTCAGCACCTGCAGACAGACGGGGACAGATAATCTACTTTCAACCGTTCTCATTCTGATCATGACTTAAAAACAGTCCTGGGGCAGCGATGACTCACGCACTTCCTGTTTGATGGTCTCCTTCGGTAGAGAGTTGATGGCTGACAGCAGAGTCTCCAACCAGGCGTTGCTCACCACTGTCAACCAAACACAGGGACGTCAATGTCAACATCAACCAAACACAGGGACGTCAACATCAACCAAACACAGGGACGTCAACGTCAACATCAACCAAACACAGGGACGTCAACGTCAACATCAACCAAACACAGGGACGCCAACGTCAACATCAACCAAACACAGGGACGTCAATGTCAACATCAACCAAACACAGGGACGTCAACATCAACCAAACACAGGGACGTCAATGTCAACATCAACCAAACACAGGGACGCCAACGTCAACATCAACCAAACACAGGGACGTCAACGTCAACATCAACCAAACACAGGGACGTCAACGTCAACATCAACCAAACACAGGGACGTCAACGTCAACATCAACCAAACACAGGGACGTCAATGTCAACATCAACCAAACACAGGGACGTCAATGTCAACATCAACCAAACACAGGGACGTCAACATCAACCAAACACAGGGACGTCAACGTCAACATCAACCAAACACAGGGACGTCAATGTCAACATCAACCAAACACAGGGACGCCAACATCAACATCAACCAAACACAGGGACGCCAACGTCAACATCAACCAAACACAGGGACGCCAACGTCAACATCAACCAAACACAGGGACGTCAACGTCAACATCAACCAAACACAGGGACGTCAACGTCAACATCAACCAAACACAGGGACGTCAACGTCAACATCAACCAAACACAGGGACGTCAACGTCAACATCAACCAAACACAGGGACGTCAACGTCAACATCAACCAAACACAGGGACGTCAACGTCAACATCAACCAAACACAGGGACGTCAACGTCAACCAAACACAGGGACGTCAACGTCAACATCAACCAAACACAGGGACGCCAACATCAACATCAACCAAACACAGGGACGTCAACGTCAACCAAACACAGGGACGCCAACATCAACATCAACCAAACACAGGGACGTCAACGTCAACATCAACCAAACACAGGGACGTCAACATCAACATCAACCAAACACAGGGACGCCAACGTCAACATCAACCAAACACAGGGACGCCAACGTCAACATCAACCAAACACAGGGACGCCAACGTCAACATCAACCAAACACAGGGACGCCAACATCAACATCAACCAAACACAGGGACGTCAACGTCAACATCAACCAAACACAGGGACGTCAATGTCAACATCAACCAAACACAGGGACGTCAACATCAACCAAACACAGGGACGTCAATGTCAACATCAACCAAACACAGGGACGCCAACGTCAACATCAACCAAACACAGGGACGTCAACGTCAACATCAACCAAACACAGGGACGTCAACGTCAACATCAACCAAACACAGGGACGCCAACGTCAACATCAACCAAACACAGGGACGTCAATGTCAACATCAACCAAACACAGGGACGTCAACATCAACATCAACCAAACACAGGGACGTCAACATCAACCAAACACAGGGACGTCAATGTCAACATCAACCAAACACAGGGACGTCAACATCAACATCAACCAAACACAGGGACGTCAACGTCAACATCAACCAAACACAGGGACGTCAATGTCAACATCAACCAAACACAGGGACGTCAACATCAACATCAACCAAACACAGGGACGTCAACGTCAACATCAACCAAACACAGGGACGCCAATGTCAACATCAACCAAACACAGGGACGTCAACATCAACCAAACACAGGGACGTCAACGTCAACATCAACCAAACACAGGGACGTCAATGTCAACATCAACCAAACACAGGGACGCCAACGTCAACATCAACCAAACACAGGGACGTCAACGTCAACATCAACCAAACACAGGGACGTCAATGTCAACATCAACCAAACACAGGGACGTCAATGTCAACATCAACCAAACACAGGGACGTCAATGTCAACATCAACCAAACACAGGGACGTCAACGTCAACATCAACCAAACACAGGGACGTCAACATCAACCAAACACAGGGACGTCAATGTCAACATCAACCAAACACAGGGACGTCAATGTCAACATCAACCAAACACAGGGACGCCAACATCAACATCAACCAAACACAGGGACGTCAATGTCAACATCAACCAAACACAGGGACGTCAACATCAACCAAACACAGGGACGTCAATGTCAACATCAACCAAACACAGGGACGTCAACATCAACATCAACCAAACACAGGGACGCCAACGTCAACATCAACCAAACACAGGGACGTCAACGTCAACATCAACCAAACACAGGGACGTCAACGTCAACATCAACCAAACACAGGGACGTCAATGTCAACATCAACCAAACACAGGGACGCCAACGTCAACATCAACCAAACACAGGGACGTCAACGTCAACATCAACCAAACACAGGGACGTCAACGTCAACATCAACCAAACACAGGGACGTCAACGTCAACATCAACCAAACACAGGGACGCCAACGTCAACATCAACCAAACACAGGGACGTCAATGTCAACATCAACCAAACACAGGGACGTCAACGTCAACGTCAACGTCAACATCGTCACCTGTGGTGGTGTTACCTGTGTTGGTGTCACCTGCGGTGGTGTTACCTGCGTTGGTGTCACCTGTGTTGGTGTCACCTGTGGTGGTGTCACCTGTGTTGGTGTTACCTGTGGTGGTGTTACCTGTGGTGGTGTTACCTGTGGTGGTGTTACCTGTGGTGGTGTTACCTGTGGTGGTGTTACCTGTGTTGGTGTAACCTGTGGTGATGTTACCTGTGGTGGTGTCACCTGTGGTGATGTTACCTGTGTTGGTGTAACCTGTGGTGATGTTACCTGTGGTGGTGTCACCTGTGGTGGTGTTACCTGTGTTGGTGTCACCTGTGGTGGTGTCACCTGTGGTGGTGTCACCTGTGTTGGTGTCACCTGTGGTGATGTTACCTGTGGTGGTGTCACCTGTGGTGGTGTTACCTGTGTTGGTGTAACCTGTGGTGGTGTCACCTGTGGTGATGTTACCTGTGGTGGTGTTACCTGTGGTGGTGTTACCTGTGGTGGTGTTACCTGTGTTGGTGTCACCTGCGGTGGTGTTACCTGCGTTGGTGTCACCTGTGTTGGTGTTACCTGTGGTGGTGTTACCTGTGGTGGTGTTACCTGTGGTGGTGTTACCTGTGGTGGTGTTACCTGTGGTGGTGTTACCTGTGTTGGTGTAACCTGTGGTGATGTTACCTGTGGTGGTGTCACCTGTGGTGATGTTACCTGTGTTGGTGTAACCTGTGGTGATGTTACCTGTGGTGGTGTCACCTGTGGTGGTGTTACCTGTGTTGGTGTCACCTGTGGTGGTGTCACCTGTGGTGGTGTCACCTGTGTTGGTGTCACCTGTGGTGATGTTACCTGTGGTGGTGTCACCTGTGGTGGTGTTACCTGTGTTGGTGTAACCTGTGGTGATGTTACCTGTGGTGGTGTCACCTGTGGTGGTGTCACCTGTGTTGGTGTTACCTGTGGTGGTGTTACCTGTGGTGGTGTCACCTGTGGTGATTTTACCTGTGTTGGTGTCACCTGTGGTGGTGTCACCTGTGTTGGTGTTACCTGTGGTGGTGTTACCTGTGGTGGTGTTACCTGTGGTGGTGTTACCTGTGTTGGTGTAACCTGTGGTGATGTTACCTGTGGTGGTGTCACCTGTGGTGGTGTTACCTGTGGTGGTGTCACCTGTGGTGGTGTCACCTGTGGTGGTGTCACCTGTGGTGATGTTACCTGTGGTGGTGTCACCTGTGGTGGTGTTACCTGTGGTGGTGTCACCTGTGGTGGTGTCACCTGTGGTGGTGTCACCTGTGGTGGTGTTACCTGTGGTGGTGTCACCTGTGGTGATGTTACCTGTGGTGGTGTCACCTGTGGTGGTGTTACCTGTGGTGGTGTTACCTGTGTTGGTGTAACCTGTGGTGGTGTTACCTGTGGTGGTGTCACCTGTGGTGGTGTTACCTGTGGTGGTGTTACCTGTGTTGGTGTAACCTGTGGTGGTGTCACCTGTGGTGGTGTAACCTGTGGTGGTGTTACCTGTGGTGGTGTCACCTGTGGTGATGTTACCTGTGGTGGTGTCACCTGTGGTGGTGTTACCTGTGGTGGTGTTACCTGTGGTGGTGTTACCTGTGGTGGTGTCACCTGTGTTGGTGTTACCTGTGGTGGTGTTACCTGTGGTGGTGTCACCTGTGGTGGTGTCACCTGTGGTGGTGTTACCTGTGGTGGTGTCACCTGTGGTGGTGTCACCTGTGGTGGTGTCACCTGCGGTGGTGTTACCTGTGTCTCGGTGGTGCAGGTGCAGCAGGACAGTCTTCAGGATGGAGAAGGTGTGTGTGTGGATCAGGATGATGTCGTCCTGCAGGATGGTTAAGAACGACGCTGCTGCTGCCAGCTGGGTTTCTGCTCCGGCTCCGTTCAGGACGTCCTGAGTGAGACAGGACAGGTGAGCTGAGTGACACACCTGTTCTTCAGCCCGCCCCTCTGACTGACGCCTGACGCGTGACTCGTGTGCGTGCACGTACCCGGACCTTCGGTACGACCCGGCGAAACGTCTCCGCTGGATTCTGACGGACGAGACCGGGCAAGTTGCTGATGACACTGGCTCTCTGCACCTCCTGACCCACACTGAGAACAGAAACTTTCCCTTAGAAGAGAAACTTTCACTGAGAACAGAAACTTTCACTGAGAACAGAAACTTTCCCTTAGAAGAGAAACTTTCACTGAGAACAGAAACTTTCACTGAGAACAGAAACTTTCACTGAGAACAGAAACTTTCACTAAGAAGAGAAACTTTCCCTTAGAAGAGAAACTTTCACTAAGAAAATAAATTTTCCCTTAGAAGAGAAACTTTCACTGAGAACAGAAACTTTCACTAAGAAGAGAAACTTTCCCTTAGAAGAGAAACTTTCACTAAGAAAATAAATTTTCCCTTAGAAGAGAAACTTTCACTGAGAACAGAAACTTTCACTAAGAAGAGAAACTTTCCCTTAGAAGAGAAACTTTCACTAAGAAAAGAAATTTTCCCTTAGAACAGAAACTTTCACTGAGAACAGAAACTTTCACTGAGAACAGAAACTTTCACTGAGAACAGAAACTTTCCCTTAGAAGAGAAACTTTCACCGAGAACAGAAACTTTCACTGAGAACAGAAACTTTCCCTTAGAAGAGAAACTTTCCCTTAGAAGAGAAACTTTCACTAAGAAAAGAAATTTTCCCTTAGAAGAGAAACTTTCACTGAGAACAGAAACTTTCCCTTAGAAGAGAAACTTTCACTAAGAAAAGAAACTTTCCCTTAGAAGAGAAACTTTCACTGAGAACAGAAACTTTCACTAAGAAGAGAAACTTTCCCTTAGAAGAGAAACTTTCACTAAGAAAAGAAATTTTCCCTTAGAAGAGAAACTTTCACTGAGAACAGAAACTTTCACTGAGAAGAGAAACTTCCACTGAGAACAGAAACTTTCCCTTAGAAGAGAAACTTTCACTGAGAACAGAAACTTTCCCTTAGAAGAGAAACTTTCCCTTAGAAGAGAAACTTTCACCGAGAACAGAAACTTTCACTAAGAAGAGAAACTTTCCCTTAGAAGAGAAACTTTCACTGAGAACAGAAACTTTCCCTTAGAAGAGAAACTTTCACTGAGAAAAGAAACTTTCCCTTAGAAGTGAAACTTTCACTGAGAACAAAAACTTTCCCTGAGAACAGAAACTTGAACTGAGAACAGAAACTTTCCCTGAGAACAGAAACTTTCACTGTGAAGAGAAACTTTCCCTGAGAACAGAAACTTTCACTGAGAACAGAAACTTTCCCTTAGAAGAGAAACTTTCACTGAGAACAGAAACGTTCCCTTAGAAGAGAAACTTTCACTGAGAACAGAAACTTTCCCTGAGAACAGAAACTTTCACTGAGAAGAGAAACTTTCCCTGAGAACAGAAACTTTCCCTGAGAACAGAGACTTTCCCTTAGAAGAGAAACTTTCACTGAGAAGAGAAACTTTCACTGAGAACAGAAACTTTCACTGAGAAGAGAAACTTTCACTGAGAAGAGAAACTTTCACTGAGAAGAGAAACTTTCACTGAGAACAGAAACTTTCCCTTAGAAGAGAAACTTTCACTGAGAACAGAAACTTTCCCTGAGAAGAGAAACTTTCCCTGAGAACAGAAACTTTCACTGAGAACAGAAGAGAAACTTTCACTGAGAACAGAAACTTTCCCTGAGAACAGAAACCTTCACTGAGAAGAGAAACTTTCACTGAGAACAGAAAGTTTCACTGAGATGAGAAACTTTCACTGAGAACAGAAACTTTCACTGAGAACAGAAACTTTCACTGAGAACAGAAACTTTCACTGAGAAGAGAAACTTTCCCTGAGAAGAGAAACTTTCCCTGAGAAGAGAAACTTTCACTGAGAAGAGAAACTTTCACTGAGAACAGAAACTTTCACTGAGAACAGAAACTTTCCCTGAGAACAGAAACTTTCACTGAGAACAGAAACTTTCACTGAGAACAGAAACTTTCCCTGAGAACAGAAACTTTCACTGAGACCAGAAACTTTCACTGAGACCAGAAACTTTCACTGAGACCAGAAACTTTCACTGAGAACAGAAACTTTCACTGAGAACAGAAACTTTCACTGAGAACAGAACTTTCACTGAGAAGAGAAACTTTCCCTGAGAACAGAAACTTTCACTTAGAACAGAAACTTTCACTGAGAGCAGAAACTTTCCCTGAGAAGAGAAACTTTCACTGAGAGCAGAAACTTTCCCTGAGAACAGAAACTTTCCCTGAGAACAGAAACTTTCACTGAGACCAGAAACTTTCACTGAGACCAGAAACTTTCACTGAGAACAGAAGAGAAACTTTCACATATTCACCTTTTTTGGGGGTTTAAGCTCTCACCTGAGCGGGTAGACGGCTCTCACCTGAGCGGGTAGACGAGTCTCACCTGAGCGGGTAGACGGCTCTCACCTGAGCGGGTAGACGAGTCTCACCTGAGCGGGTAGACGGCTCTCACCTGAGCGGGTAGACGAGTCTCACCTGAGCGGGTAGACGAGTCTCACCTGAGCGGGTAGACGAGTCTCACCTGAGCGGGTAGACGAGTCTCACCTGAGCGGGTAGACGAGTCTCACCTGAGCGGGTAGACGAGTCTCACCTGAGCGGGTAGACGAGTCTCACCTGAGCGGGTAGGCGAGTCTCACCTGAGCGGGTAGGCGAGTCTCACCTGAGCGGGCAGACGGCTCTCACCTGAGCGGGTAGACGAGTCTCACCTGAGCGGGTAGACGAGTCTCACCTGAGAGGGTAGATGAGTCTCACCTGAGCGGGTAGACGGCTCTCACCTGAGCGGGTAGACGGCTCTCACCTGAGCGGGTAGACGGCTCTCACCTGAGCGGGTAGACGAGTCTCACCTGAGCGGGTAGACGGCTCTCACCTGAGCGGGTAGACGAGTCTCACCTGAGCAGGTAGACGGCTCTCTCGATGTCATTCAGGTCTTCGTCCACAGTCAGCTGATCGATCTCCTCTGCTGTCTGAAACAACAAACACATGCAGATGTTTTGATTCTGTTTAATGTTGGTTTCACCTGTGTGACATCATCCACACGTTTCACAGGTGTGTTAAACGCTCCCTAAAATACACTCAGCTCTAAACTGACCCTGATCCATCTGAACCAGTGTCCTCTAGGAGCATAAACCTGTGTTAAAGTGTCCTCTAGGAGCATAAACGTGTGCTAAAGTGTCCTCTAGGAGCATAAACGTGTGTTAAAGTGTCCTCTAGGAGCATAAACGTGTGCTAAAGTGTCCTCTAGGAGCATAAACGTGTGTTAAAGTGTCCTCTAGGAGCATAAACGTGTGTTAAAGTGTCCTCTAGGAGCATAAACGTGTGTTAAAGTGTCCTCTAGGAGCATAAACGTGTGCTAAAGTGTCCTCTAGGAGCCTAAACGTGTGCTAAAGTGTCCTCTAGGAGCATAAACGTGTGTTAAAGTGTCCTCTAGGAGCATAAACGTGTGCTAAAGTGTCCTCTAGGAGCATAAACGTGTGTTAAAGTGTCCTCTAGGAGCATAAACGTGTGCTAAAGTGTCCTCTAGGAGCATAAACGTGTGTTAAAGTGTCCTCTAGGAGCATAAACGTGTGCTAAAGTGTCCTCTAGGAGCCTAAACGTGTTCTAAAGTGTCCTCTAGGAGCATAAACGTGTGTTAAAGTGTCCTCTAGGAGCATAAACGTATGCTAAAGTGTCCTCTAGGAGCATAAACGTGTGTTAAAGTGTCCTCTAGGAGCATAAACGTGTGCTAAAGTGTCCTCTAGGAGCATAAACGTGTGCTAAAGTGTCCTCTAGGAGCATAAACGTGTGCTAAAGTGTCCTCTAGGAGCATAAACGTGTGGTAAAGTGTCCTCTAGGAGCATAAACGTGTGCTAAAGTGTCCTCTAGGAGCATAAACGTGTGTTAAAGTGTCCTCTAGGAGTCTAAACCTGTGTTAAAGTGTCCTCTAGGAGCATAAACGTGTGTTAAAGTGTCCTCTAGGAGCATAAACGTGTGTTAAAGTGTCCTCTAGGAGCATAAACGTGTGCTAAAGTGTCCTCTAGGAGCATAAACGTGTGTTAAAGTGTCCTCTAGGAGCATAAACGTGTGCTAAAGTGTCCTCTAGGAGCCTAAACGTGTGCTAAAGTGTCCTCTAGGAGCATAAACGTGTGTTAAAGTGTCCTCTAGGAGCATAAACGTATGCTAAAGTGTCCTCTAGGAGCATAAACGTGTGTTAAAGTGTCCTCTAGGAGCATAAACGTGTGCTAAAGTGTCCTCTAGGAGCATAAATGTGTGCTAAAGTGTCCTCTAGGAGCATAAACGTGTGTTAATGTGTCCTCTAGGAGCATAAACGTGTGTTAAAGTGTCCTCTAGGAGCATAAACGTGTGTTAAAGTGTCCTCTAGGAGCATAAACGTGTGCTAAAGTGTCCTCTAGGAGCATAAACGTGTGCTAAAGTGTCCTCTAGGAGCCTAAACGTGTGCTAAAGTGTCCTCTAGGAGCATAAACGTGTGTTAAAGTGTCCTCTAGGAGCATAAACGTATGCTAAAGTGTCCTCTAGGAGCATAAACGTGTTTTAAAGTGTCCTCTAGGAGCATAAACGTGTGCTAAAGTGTCCTCTAGGAGCATAAACGTGTGCTAAAGTGTCCTCTAGGAGCATAAACGTGTGCTAAAGTGTCCTCTAGGAGTATAAACGTGTGCTAAAGTGTCCTCTAGGAGCATAAACGTGTGTTAAAGTGTCCTCTAGGAGCATAAACGTGTGTTACAGTGTCCTCTAGGAGCATAAACGTGTGCTAAAGTGTCCTCTAGGAGCATAAACGTGTGGTAAAGTGTCCTCTAGGAGCATAAACGTGTGTTAAAGTGTCCTCTAGGAGCCTAAACGTGTGTTAAAGTGTCCTCTAGGAGCCTAAACGTGTACTAAAGTGTCCTCTAGGAACATAAACGTGTGTTAAAGTGTCCTCTAGGAGCATAAACGTGTGCTAAAGTGTCCTCTAGGAACATAAACGTGTGTTAAAGTGTACTCTAGGAGCATAAACGTGTGTTAAAGTGTCCTCTAGGAGCATAAACGTGTGCTAAAGTGTCCTCTAGGAGCATAAACGTGTGCGAAAGTGTCCTCTAGGAGCATAAACGTGTGCTAAAGTGTCCTCTAGGAGCATAAACGTGTGTTAAAGTGTCCTCTAGGAGCATAAACGTGTGTTAAAGTATCCTCTAGGAGCATAAACGTGCGCTAAAGTGTCCTCTAGGAGCATAAACGTGTGTTAAAGTGTCCTCTAGGAGCATAAACGTGCGCTAAAGTGTCCTCTAGGAGCATAAACGTGTGCTAAAGTGTCCTCTAGGAGCATAAACGTGTGTTAAAGTGTCCTCTAGGAGCATAAACGTGTGTTAAAGTGTAGGAGCATAAACGTGTGCTAAAGTGTCCTCTAGGAGCATAAACGTGTGTTAAAGTGTCCTCTAGGAGCATAAACGTGTGTTAAAGTGTCCTCTAGGAGCATAAACATGTGTTAAAGTGTCCTCTAGGAGCATAAACGTGTGTTAAAGTGTCCTCTAGGAGCATAAACGTGTGTTAAAGTGTCCTCTAGGAGCATAAACATGTGTTAAAGTGTCCTCTAGGAGCATAAACGTGTGTTAAAGTGTCCTCTAGGAGCATAAACGTGGGTTAAAGTGTCCTCTAGGAGCATAAACGTGTGCTAAAGTGTCCTCTAGGAGCATAAACGTGTGTTAAAGTGTCCTCTAGGAGCATAAACGTGTGTTAAAGTGTCCTCTAGGAGCATAAACGTGTGTTTTCCTCTCAGACAGAGAAACTGCGTCATTCTGTGCAGATCGTGGGTTTCCCCTCTTCTTCTCTGTGGAGGCTGCAGCTCTTCATCCCACTGACTCATCACCATCACCATCACCATCACCATCATCATCATCATCATCTTCATCACTTAAGTACCTTCAGGCTCCTGCGGAGCGGCCTCTCGATGAAGGCCAGCTCGTGCAGCTCCTGCAGCTCCTCCAGGGGTCCGTACAGCGGGCCCCCCGGTCCGTACAGCGGGCCCCCCGGTCCGGACTGGTTCCCGGTCATCCTGCTGGAGAACATCTGCTCACTGCACGTGTCCCAGTAGGACCCGGTCGTTAGTGGATCTCAGTCCGAACCATCCCCGGTCCCGCTCGGTCCCCGGTCCCTCTCGGTCCCCGGTCCCGCTCGGTCCCCGGTCCCGCCGGACTCGGTTCAGAAACCTGCTGATTTAAAGACTCCGCTCCTCCGCAGACGAAGCGTTGAGACGGAGCTTCACCGTGAACACTTAATAATCCGCTCCGGTTCTGCTGTTCCACAGCTCCGGTTCTGCTGTGCGGCAGCTCCGGTTCTGCTGTGCGGCAGCTCCGGTTCTCCTGTTCCGCAGCTCCGGTTCTGCTGTTCCGCAGCTCCGGTTCTGCTGTGCGGCAGCTCCGGTTCTCCTGTGCGGCAGCTTCGGTTCTGCTGTGCGGCAGCTCCGGTTCTCCTGTTCCGCAGCTCCGGTTCTGCTGTGCGGCAGCTCCGGTTCTCCTGTTCCGCAGCTCCGGTTCTGCTGTGCGGCAGCTCCGGTTCTCCTGTTCCGCAGCTCCGGTTCTGCTGTGCGGCAGCTACGGTTCTCCTGTGCGGCAGCTCCGGTTCTCCTGTGCGGAAGCTCCGGTTCTGGTGTTCGGTCCACACTGAGCCCCCCGGACGGAGACGGTTCCCGTCACAGTCTCACCGTCATGAGGAGCATCTGTTGAATGAACCGGTCCCGGTGCGGAGGGAACCTCGAACCAGACTCCGTTTAACCCCCCGTACCCCCCCCCCCCCTCCACCCCCCTCAGCGGCTGAGCCCGGGACGCGTCAGAGCCGAACCCTTCAGAACACTACACGGCTCCACCGGACCGCACACATGAACCCGGACCCTCCGGTTCGGTCCGGTTCTGTCCGGTTCTGTCCGGTTCTGTCCGCAGAATGAATTCACTCTTCAACAAGAGGAAGAACAGCCGAGCCCTTCTTCTCCGGACCTTCTTCACCCTCAGACTCGAGCCGCAGCCACGAACTCTCGTTTCTGATCAAATCGGTGAAATCGGTAAAAATCCTCCCCCGCTGCGCGGATCCGCCGGTGACGTCACAGCGGGCTGCGTTCAAACATGAGCGCAGTGACGTCACTGTGATAAGATATCACTTTATATCATTATTTATATATAATATATATATTATTATATCTCATCATATATAATAATATAAAAATGTATTAATATAAAATAAAACAGTTTATTATTTTATATTAATACATTAGGACTTTGTTGCTCTGGATCAGAGGTGTGTGTGTGTGTGTGTGTGTGTGTGTGTGTGTGTGTGTGTGACAGACACACACACACACACACACACACACACACAGACACTTTAACACAAGTTTTTGGGCCATAAATGTGAACAACCCCTCACCGTGCACGCCCGCCACCGTGCACGCCCCCCCTGCCCCCACTTGCCCCCCCCCTGCCCCCCCCCCCCCCCCCCCCTGCACGGCAGTGTTCAAATATAAACATGTTGTTCATATTTTAAACTTCTGAGTTCTGAAACATGAGACGTCAGCTGACACGAGATCAGACTACAAGTCTTAAAATACACCTCAAGTAGGTTAAACACACACACACACACACACACACACACACACACACACACATACAGAAAACGCTGGAATTATAAAGAAGCAAAATGAACGAGAGGTGAAGACTTTTCTCCTTTTATCTGCAGACTTGTGTAAAGTCAGAGTGTTTATCTGCAGACTTGTGTAAAGTCAGAGTTTATCTGCAGACTTGTGTAAAGTCAGTGTTTATCTGCAGACTTGTGTAAAGTCAGAGTTTATCTGCAGACTTGTGTAAAGTCAGAGTGTTTATCTGCAGACTTGTGTAAAGTCAGTGTTTATCTGCAGACTTGTGTAAAGTCAGAGTGTTTATCTGCAGACTTGTGTAAAGTCAGAGTTTATCTGCAGACTTGTGTAAAGTCAGAGTGTTTATCTGCAGACTTGTGTAAAGTCAGAGTTTATCTGCAGACTTGTGTAAAGTCAGTGTTTATCTACAGACTTGTGTAAAGTCAGAGTTTATCTGCAGACTTGTGTAAAGTCAGAGTTTATCTGCAGACTTGTGTAAAGTCAGAGTGTTTATCTGCAGACTTGTGTAAAGTCAGAGTGTTTATCTGCAGACTTGTGTAAAGTCAGAGTTTATCTGCAGACTTGTGTAAAGTCAGAGTTTATCTGCAGACTTGTGTAAAGTCAGTGTTTATCTGCAGACTTGTGTAAAGTCAGTGTTTATCTGCAGACTTGTGTAAAGTCAGAGTGTTTATCTGCAGACTTGTGTAAAGTCAGAGTTTATCTGCAGACTTGTGTAAAGTCAGTGTTTATCTGCAGACTTGTGTAAAGTCAGTGTTTATCTGCAGACTTGTGTAAAGTCAGAGTTTATCTGCAGACTTGTGTAAAGTCAGTGTTTATCTGCAGACTTGTGTAAAGTCAGAGTTTATCTACAGACTTGTGTAAAGTCAGAGTTTATCTGCAGACTTGTGTAAAGTCAGAGTTTATCTGCAGACTTGTGTAAAGTCAGAGTGTTTATCTGCAGACTTGTGTAAAGTCAGAGTGTTTATCTGCAGACTTGTGTAAAGTCAGTGTTTATCTGCAGACTTGTGTAAAGTCAGTGTTTATCTGCAGACTTGTGTAAAGTCAGAGTGTTTATCTGCAGACTTGTGTAAAGTCAGAGTTTATCTGCAGACTTGTGTAAAGTCAGTGTTTATCTGCAGACTTGTGTAAAGTCAGTGTTTATCTGCAGACTTGTGTAAAGTCAGAGTTTATCTGCAGACTTGTGTAAAGTCAGTGTTTATCTGCAGACTTGTGTAAAGTCAGTGTTTATCTGCAGACTTGTGTAAAGTCAGAGTGTTTATCTGCAGACTTGTGTAAAGTCAGTGTTTATCTGCAGACTTGTGTAAAGTCAGAGTTTATCTGCAGACTTGTGTAAAGTCAGAGTTTATCTGCAGACTTGTGTAAAGTCAGAGTTTATCTGCAGACTTGTGTAAAGTCAGAGTTTATCTGCAGACTTGTGTAAAGTCAGAGTTTATCTGCAGACTTGTGTAAAGTCAGAGTGTTTATCTGCAGACTTGTGTAAAGTCAGAGTGTTTATCTGCAGACTTGTGTAAAGTCAGAGTTTATCTGCAGACTTGTGTAAAGTCAGAGTTTATCTGCAGACTTGTGTAAAGTCAGAGTTTATCTGCAGACTTGTGTAAAATCAGAGTTTATCTGCAGACTTGTGTAAAGTCAGAGTTTATCTGCAGACTTGTGTAAAGTCAGAGAGTTTATCTGCAGACTTGTGTAAAGTCAGAGTGTTTATCTGCAGACTTGTGTAAAGTCAGAGAGTTTATCTGCAGACTTGTGTAAAGTCAGAGAGTTTATCTGCAGACTTGTGTAAAGTCAGAGTTTATCTGCAGACTTGTGTAAAGTCAGAGTGTTTATCTGCAGACTTGTGTAAAGTCAGTGTTTATCTGCAGACTTGTGTAAAGTCAGAGTGTTTATCTGCAGACTTGTGTAAAGTCAGAGTTTATCTGCAGACTTGTGTAAAGTCAGAGTTTATCTGCAGACTTGTGTAAAGTCAGAGAGTTTATCTGCAGACTTGTGTAAAGTCAGAGTTTATCTGCAGACTTGTGTAAAGTCAGAGTGTTTATCTGCAGACTTGTGTAAAGTCAGTGTTTATCTGCAGACTTGTGTAAAGTCAGAGTGTTCATCTGCAGACTTGTGTAAAGTCAGAGTGTTTATCTGCAGACTTGTGTAAAGTCAGAGTGTTTATCTGCAGACTTGTGTAAAGTCAGAGTTTATCTGCAGACTTGTGTAAAGTCAGAGTGTTTATCTGCAGACTTGTGTAAAGTCAGAGTTTATCTGCAGACTTGTGTAAAGTCAGAGAGTTTATCTGCAGACTTGTGTAAAGTCAGTGTTTATCTGCAGACTTGTGTAAAGTCAGAGTGTTTATCTGCAGACTTGTGTAAAGTCAGAGTTTATCTGCAGACTTGTGTAAAGTCAGAGAGTTTATCTGCAGACTTGTGTAAAGTCAGAGAGTTTATCTGCAGACTTGTGTAAAGTCAGAGTTTATCTGCAGACTTGTGTAAAGTCAGAGTGTTTATCTGCAGACTTGTGTAAAGTCAGTGTTTATCTGCAGACTTGTGTAAAGTCAGAGTGTTTATCTGCAGACTTGTGTAAAGTCAGAGTTTATCTGCAGACTTGTGTAAAGTCAGAGTTTATCTGCAGACTTGTGTAAAGTCAGAGAGTTTATCTGCAGACTTGTGTAAAGTCAGAGTTTATCTGCAGACTTGTGTAAAGTCAGAGTGTTTATCTGCAGACTTGTGTAAAGTCAGTGTTTATCTGCAGACTTGTGTAAAGTCAGAGTTTATCTGCAGACTTGTGTAAAGTCAGAGTGTTTATCTGCAGACTTGTGTAAAGTCAGAGTGTTTATCTGCAGACTTGTGTAAAGTCAGAGTTTATCTGCAGACTTGTGTAAAGTCAGAGTGTTTATCTGCAGACTTGTGTCAAGTCAGTGTTTATCTGCAGACTTGTGTAAAGTCAGAGTGTTTATCTGCAGACTTGTGTAAAGTCAGAGTGTTTATCTGCAGACTTGTGTAAAGTCAGAGTTTATCTTCAGACTTGTGTAAAGTCAGAGTGTTTATCTGCAGACTTGTGTAAAGTCAGTGTTTATCTGCAGACTTGTGTAAAGTCAGAGTTTATCTGCAGACTTGTGTAAAGTCAGTGTTTATCTGCAGACTTGTGTAAAGTCAGAGTTTATCTGCAGACTTGTGTAAAGTCAGTGTTTATCTGCAGACTTGTGTAAAGTCAGAGTTTATCTGCAGACTTGTGTAAAGTCAGAGTTTATCTGCAGACTTGTGTAAAGTCAGTGTTTATCTGCAGACTTGTGTAAAGTCAGAGTGTTTATCTGCAGACTTGTGTAAAGTCAGAGTTTATCTGCAGACTTGTGTAAAGTCAGAGTTTATCTGCAGACTTGTGTAAAGTCAGAGTTTATCTGCAGACTTGTGTAAAGTCAGAGTGTTTATCTGCAGACTTGTGTCAAGTCAGAGTTTATTTGCAGACTTGTGTAAAGTCAGTGTTTATCTGCAGACTTGTGTAAAGTCAGAGTTTATCTGCAGACTTGTGTAAAGTCAGAGTTTATCTGCAGACTTGTGTAAAGTCAGAGTTTATCTGCAGACTTGTGTAAAGTCAGAGTTTATCTGCAGACTTGTGTAAAGTCAGAGTTTATCTGCAGACTTGTGTAAAGTCAGAGTGTTTATCTGCAGACTTGTGTAAAGTCAGAGTGTTTATCTGCAGACTTGTGTAAAGTCAGAGTGTTTATCTGCAGACTTGTGTAAAGTCAGAGTGTTTATCTGCAGACTTGTGTAAAGTCAGAGTTTATCTGCGGACTTGTGTAAAGTCAGAGTGTTTATCTGCAGACTTGTGTAAAGTCAGAGTTTATCTTCAGACTTGTGTAAAGTCAGAGTGTTTATCTGCAGACTTGTGTAAAGTCAGTGTTTATCTGCAGACTTGTGTAAAGTCAGAGTTTATCTGCAGACTTGTGTAAAGTCAGTGTTTATCTGCAGACTTGTGTAAAGTCAGAGTTTATCTGCAGACTTGTGTAAAGTCAGTGTTTATCTGCAGACTTGTGTAAAGTCAGAGTTTATCTGCAGACTTGTGTAAAGTCAGAGTTTATCTGCAGACTTGTGTAAAGTCAGAGTTTATCTGCAGACTTGTGTAAAGTCAGAGTGTTTATCTGCAGACTTGTGTAAAGTCAGAGTTTATCTGCAGACTTGTGTAAAGTCAGAGTTTATCTGCAGACTTGTGTAAAGTCAGTGTTTATCTGCAGACTTGTGTAAAGTCAGTGTTTATCTGCAGACTTGTGTAAAGTCAGAGTTTATCTGCAGACTTGTGTAAAGTCAGAGTTTATCTGCAGACTTGTGTAAAGTCAGAGTTTATCTGCAGACTTGTGTAAAGTCAGAGTGTTTATCTGCAGACTTGTGTAAAGTCAGAGTTTATCTGCAGACTTGTGTAAAGTCAGAGTGTTTATCTGCAGACTTGTGTAAAGTCAGTGTTTATCTGCAGACTTGTGTAAAGTCAGAGTGTTTATCTGCAGACTTGTGTAAAGTCAGTGTTTATCTGCAGACTTGTGTAAAGTCAGAGTGTTTATCTGCAGACTTGTGTAAAGTCAGAGTGTTTATCTGCAGACTTGTGTAAAGTCAGAGTGTTTATCTGCAGACTTGTGTAAAGTCAGAGTGTTTATCTGCAGACTTGTGTAAAGTCAGAGTTTATCTGCAGACTTGTGTAAAGTCAGAGTTTATCTGCAGACTTGTGTAAAGTCAGAGTGTTTATCTGCAGACTTGTGTAAAGTCAGAGTGTTTATCTGCAGACTTGTGTAAAGTCAGAGTGTTTATCTGCAGACTTGTGTAAAGTCAGAGTTTATCTACAGACTTGTGTAAAGTCAGAGTTTATCTGCAGACTTGTGTAAAGTCAGAGTTTATCTGCAGACTTGTGTAAAGTCAGAGTTTATCTGCAGACTTGTGTAAAGTCAGAGTGTTTATCTGCAGACTTGTGTAAAGTCAGAGTTTATCTGCAGACTTGTGTAAAGTCAGAGTTTATCTGCAGACTTGTGTAAAGTCAGAGTGTTTATCTGCAGACTTGTGTAAAGTCAGAGTTTATCTGCAGACTTGTGTAAAGTCAGAGTGTTTATCTGCAGACTTGTGTAAAGTCAGTGTTTATCTGCAGACTTGTGTAAAGTCAGTGTTTATCTGCAGACTTGTGTAAAGTCAGAGTTTATCTGCAGACTTGTGTAAAGTCAGTGTTTATCTGCAGACTTGTGTAAAGTCAGAGTGTTTATCTGCAGACTTGTGTAAAGTCAGAGTTTATCTGCAGACTTGTGTAAAGTCAGAGTTTATCTGCAGACTTGTGTAAAGTCAGAGTGTTTATCTGCAGACTTGTGTAAAGTCAGAGTGTTTATCTGCAGACTTGTGTAAAGTCAGAGTGTTTATCTGCAGACTTGTGTAAAGTCAGAGTTTATCTACAGACTTGTGTAAAGTCAGAGTTTATCTGCAGACTTGTGTAAAGTCAGAGTTTATCTGCAGACTTGTGTAAAGTCAGAGTGTTTATCTGCAGACTTGTGTAAAGTCAGAGTTTATCTGCAGACTTGTGTAAAGTCAGAGTGTTTATCTGCAGACTTGTGTAAAGTCAGTGTTTATCTGCAGACTTGTGTAAAGTCAGTGTTTATCTGCAGACTTGTGTAAAGTCAGTGTTTATCTGCAGACTTGTGTAAAGTCAGAGTTTATCTGCAGACTTGTGTAAAGTCAGAGTTTATCTGCAGACTTGTGTAAAGTCAGAGTTTATCTACAGACTTGTGTAAAGTCAGTGTTTATCTTCAGACTTGTGTAAAGTCAGAGTTTATCTGCAGACTTGTGTAAAGTCAGAGTTTATCTGCAGACTTGTGTAAAGTCAGAGTGTTTATCTGCAGACTTGTGTAAAGTCAGAGTTTATCTGCAGACTTGTGTAAAGTCAGAGTTTATCTGCAGACTTGTGTAAAGTCAGAGTGTTTATCTGCAGACTTGTGTAAAGTCAGAGTTTATCTACAGACTTGTGTAAAGTCAGAGTTTATCTGCAGACTTGTGTAAAGTCAGAGTTTATCTGCAGACTTGTGTAAAGTCAGAGTTTATCTGCAGACTTGTGTAAAGTCAGAGTGTTTACCTGCAGACTTGTGTAAAGTCAGAGTTTATCTGCAGACTTGTGTAAAGTCAGAGTGTTTATCTGCAGACTTGTGTAAAGTCAGTGTTTATCTGCAGACTTGTGTAAAGTCAGAGTTTATCTGCAGACTTGTGTAAAGTCAGAGTTTATCTGCAGACTTGTGTAAAGTCAGAGTTTATCTGCAGACTTGTGTAAAGTCAGAGTGTTTATCTGCAGACTTGTGTAAAGTCAGAGTTTATCTGCAGACTTGTGTAAAGTCAGTGTTTATCTGCAGACTTGTGTAAAGTCAGAGTTTATCTGCAGACTTGTGTAAAGTCAGAGTGTTTATCTGCAGACTTGTGTAAAGTCAGAGTTTATCTGCAGACTTGTGTAAAGTCAGAGTGTTTATCTGCAGACTTGTGTAAAGTCAGAGTTTATCTGCAGACTTGTGTAAAGTCAGTGTTTATCTGCAGACTTGTGTAAAGTCAGAGTTTATCTGCAGACTTGTGTAAAGTCAGACTGTTTATCTGCAGACTTGTGTAAAGTCAGAGTTTATCTGCAGACTTGTGTAAAGTCAGAGTTTATCTGCAGACTTGTGTAAAGTCAGAGTTTATCTGCAGACTTGTGTAAAGTCAGAGTGTTTATCTGCAGACTTGTGTAAAGTCAGAGTTTATCTGCAGACTTGTGTAAAGTCAGAGTGTTTATCTGCAGACTTGTGTAAAGTCAGAGTTTATCTGCAGACTTGTGTAAAGTCAGAGTTTATCTGCAGACTTGTGTAAAGTCAGTGTTTATCTGCAGACTTGTGTAAAGTCAGAGTTTATCTGCAGACTTGTGTAAAGTCAGAGTGTTTATCTGCAGACTTGTGTAAAGTCAGAGTTTATCTGCAGACTTGTGTAAAGTCAGAGTGTTTATCTGCAGACTTGTGTAAAGTCAGAGTTTATCTGCAGACTTGTGTAAAGTCAGTGTTTATCTGCAGACTTGTGTAAAGTCAGAGTTTATCTGCAGACTTGTGTAAAGTCAGAGTGTTTATCTGCAGACTTGTGTAAAGTCAGAGTGTTTATCTGCAGACTTGTGTAAAGTCAGAGTTTATCTGCAGACTTAGGTAAAGTCAGAGTTTATCTGCAGACTTGTGTAAAGTCAGTGTTTTTCTGCAGACTTGTGTAAAGTCAGAGTGTTTATCTGCAGACTTGTGTAAAGTCAGTGTTTATCTGCAGACTTGTGTAAAGTCAGAGTGTTTATCTGCAGACTTGTGTAAAGTCAGAGTGTTTATCTGCAGACTTGTGTAAAGTCAGAGTTTATCTGCAGACTTGTGTAAAGTCAGAGTTTATCTGCAGACTTGTGTAAAGTCAGTGTTTATCTGCAGACTTGTGTAAAGTCAGAGTTTATCTGCAGACTTGTGTAAAGTCAGTGTTTATCTGCAGACTTGTGTAAAGTCAGAGTTTATCTGCAGACTTGTGTAAAGTCAGAGTTTATCTGCAGACTTGTGTAAAGTCAGAGTTTATCTGCAGACTTGTGTAAAGTCAGAGTGTTTATCTGCAGACTTGTGTAAAGTCAGAGTTTATCTGCAGACTTGTGTAAAGTCAGAGTTTATCTGCAGACTTGTGTAAAGTCAGAGTTTATCTGCAGACTTGTGTAAAGTCAGAGTGTTTATCTGCAGACTTGTGTAAAGTCAGTGTTTATCTGCAGACTTGTGTAAAGTCAGAGTTTATCTGCAGACTTGTGTAAAGTCAGTGTTTATCTGCAGACTTGTGTAAAGTCAGAGTTTATCTGCAGACTTGTGTAAAGTCAGAGTGTTTATCTGCAGACTTGTGTAAAGTCAGAGTGTTTATCTGCAGACTTGTGTAAAGTCAGTGTTTATCTGCAGACTTGTGTAAAGTCAGAGTGTTTATCTGCAGACTTGTGTAAAGTCAGAGTTTATCTGCAGACTTGTGTAAAGTCAGAGTGTTTATCTGCAGACTTGTGTAAAGTCAGAGTGTTTATCTGCAGACTTGTGTAAAGTCAGTGTTTATCTGCAGACTTGTGTAAAGTCAGAGTTTATCTGCAGACTTGTGTAAAGTCAGTGTTTATCTGCAGACTTGTGTAAAGTCAGAGTTTATCTGCAGACTTGTGTAAAGTCAGAGTGTTTATCTGCAGACTTGTGTAAAGTCAGAGTTTATCTGCAGACTTGTGTAAAGTCAGTGTTTATCTGCAGACTTGTGTAAAGTCAGTGTTTATCTGCAGACTTGTGTAAAGTCAGAGTGTTTATCTGCAGACTTGTGTAAAGTCAGAGTTTATCTGCAGACTTGTGTAAAGTCAGAGTTTATCTGCAGACTTGTGTAAAGTCAGAGTTTATCTGCAGACTTGTGTAAAGTCAGAGAGTTTATCTGCAGACTTGTGTAAAGTCAGAGTTTATCTGCAGACTTGTGTAAAGTCAGAGTGTTTATCTGCAGACTTGTGTAAAGTCAGTGTTTATCTGCAGACTTGTGTAAAGTCAGAGTTTATCTGCAGACTTGTGTAAAGTCAGAGTGTTTATCTGCAGACTTGTGTAAAGTCAGAGTTTATCTGCAGACTTGTGTAAAGTCAGTGTTTATCTGCAGACTTGTGTAAAGTCAGTGTTTATCTGCAGACTTGTGTAAAGTCAGTGTTTATCTGCAGACTTGTGTAAAGTCAGAGTTTATCTGCAGACTTGTGTAAAGTCAGAGTGTTTATCTGCAGACTTGTGTAAAGTCAGAGTTTATCTGCAGACTTGTGTAAAGTCAGAGTTTATCTGCAGACTTGTGTAAAGTCAGAGTTTATCTGCAGACTTGTGTAAAGTCAGTGTTTATCTGCAGACTTGTGTAAAGTCAGAGTTTATCTGCAGACTTGTGTAAAGTCAGAGTTTATCTGCAGACTTGTGTAAAGTCAGAGTTTATCTGCAGACTTGTGTAAAGTCAGAGTGTTTACCTGCAGACTTGTGTAAAGTCAGAGTTTATCTGCAGACTTGTGTAAAGTCAGAGAGTTTATCTGCAGACTTGTGTAAAGTCAGTGTTTATCTGCAGACTTGTGTAAAGTCAGAGTTTATCTGCAGACTTGTGTAAAGTCAGAGTGTTTATCTGCAGACTTGTGTAAAGTCAGAGTTTATCTGCAGACTTGTGTAAAGTCAGAGTTTATCTGCAGACTTGTGTAAAGTCAGAGTGTTTATCTGCAGACTTGTGTAAAGTCAGTGTTTATCTGCAGACTTGTGTAAAGTCAGAGTTTATCTGCAGACTTGTGTAAAGTCAGTGTTTATCTGCAGACTTGTGTAAAGTCAGAGTGTTTATCTGCAGACTTGTGTAAAGTCAGTGTTTATCTGCAGACTTGTGTAAAGTCAGAGTGTTTATCTGCAGACTTGTGTAAAGTCAGAGTTTATCTGCAGACTTGTGTAAAGTCAGAGTTTATCTGCAGACTTGTGTAAAGTCAGAGTGTTTATCTGCAGACTTGTGTAAAGTCAGAGTGTTTATCTGCAGACTTGTGTAAAGTCAGAGAGTTTATCTGCAGACTTGTGTAAAGTCAGAGTTTATCTGCAGACTTGTGTAAAGTCAGAGTTTATCTGCAGACTTGTGTAAAGTCAGAGTGTTTATCTGCAGACTTGTGTAAAGTCAGAGTGTTTATCTGCAGACTTGTGTAAAGTCAGAGTGTTTATCTGCAGACTTGTGTAAAGTCAGTGTTTATCTGCAGACTTGTGTAAAGTCAGAGTTTATCTGCAGACTTGTGTAAAGTCAGAGTTTATCTGCAGACTTGTGTAAAGTCAGAGTTTATCTGCAGACTTGTGTAAAGTCAGAGTTTATCTGCAGACTTGTGTAAAGTCAGAGTGTTTATCTGCAGACTTGTGTAAAGTCAGAGTTTATCTGCAGACTTGTGTAAAGTCAGAGTTTATCTGCAGACTTGTGTAAAGTCAGAGTGTTTATCTGCAGACTTGTGTAAAGTCAGAGTTTATCTGCAGACTTGTGTAAAGTCAGAGTTTATCTGCAGACTTGTGTAAAGTCAGAGTTTATCTGCAGACTTGTGTAAAGTCAGAGTGTTTATCTGCAGACTTGTGTAAAGTCAGAGAGTTTATCTGCAGACTTGTGTAAAGTCAGAGTGTTTATCTGCAGACTTGTGTAAAGTCAGAGTTTATCTGCAGACTTGTGTAAAGTCAGTGTTTATCTGCAGACTTGTGTAAAGTCAGAGTTTATCTGCAGACTTGTGTAAAGTCAGAGTGTTTATCTGCAGACTTGTGTAAAGTCAGAGAGTTTATCTGCAGACTTGTGTAAAGTCAGAGTTTATCTGCAGACTTGTGTAAAGTCAGAGTGTTTATCTGCAGACTTGTGTAAAGTCAGAGTTTATCTGCAGACTTGTGTAAAGTCAGAGTGTTTATCTGCAGACTTGTGTAAAGTCAGAGTTTATCTGCAGACTTGTGTAAAGTCAGAGTTGCTGAGTCGTGTTCTGTGACCTCACAGATCCATCATGGCGGCCGCCGGCGTCTCTCGCTCTGAAACCTTTGAGGATTATTCTGTGTACAGTCACCTGAGTGATGACGAGCTGCTGCAGCTCGCCATCGAGCGCAGTCTGACCGACACACTGTGCAACCGCTCCAACGCCAACGCCACTGCCACTACCAACGCCACTGCCACTACCAACGCCACTGCCACTACCAACGCCACTGCCACTGCCAACGCCAACGCCACCAGTGCTGCGACTTCTGCGACTGCCACCACTTGTCATCGCCGAGCTGGCGGCGGCGGCGGCCTGAGTCCTGACGGCAGAAACAAACCTGCACACTACAGCTCTCCCAACCCTCCCAGTGAAAAGCCTCCGGACCTGTGAGTTCATCTATGTTTCTATTTATTTAGACGTGTGTGTGTGTGTGTGTGCACGTGTGTGTGTGTGTGTGTGTGTGTGTGTGTGTGTGTGTGTGTGTGTGTGTGTGTGTGTGTGTGTGTGCATGTGTGTGTGTGTGTGTGTGTGTGTGTGTGTGTATGTGTGTGTGTGCACGTGTGTGTGTGTGTGTGTGTGTGATTGAGTCTGTGCCGTGTCCAGTGGACACCGAAGCGAACTCTCGAGGGTTTTGGTCCTGCTGGGGGTCCTGCCGGGGGTCCTGCCGGGGGTCCTGTCGGGGGTCCTGCTGGGGGTCCTGTCGGGGGTCCTGCTGGGGGTCCTGCTGGGGGTCCTGTCGGGGGTCCTGCTGGGGGTCCTGCTGGGGGTCCTGCTGGGGGTCCTGCCGGGGGTCCTGCTGGGGGTCCTGCTGGGACAGCGTCCCCGGATGCTGCAGGACTAACGGAGGACCTGCGTCTCTCTGCCAGTGTTTCAGGGGATGCCCGCCTGTCTCCGCTCCCCGTCTGCGGCGCCCGTGACCAACACCCCCGTCTGCGGCGCCCGTGACCAACACCCCTGTGCACCTGAGTGATGTGATGGTAAACATTTCCATGTTCACTGGTGTTTGCACAGCAGCCCCTCACTCATGCTAACGGTAGCACGCACATAGCCTGAGTAGCCTGCGTGCTCACGGGCAGAGCCGGGAGTCAGGAGCAGCTTTTTGGATCAATCCTCTGACTCAATATTCTGCTCATCAGCAGTTCAGCGCTGATTCCTTCCATGTTCGATCCCCCGGTTTCTAACTGCGACACCAGCAACTAGCTACTTAGCTAGCACCAGGGCTCCGTAAGTGCAGCTGATTACTCTGCTGAGTTCTGCACACTAGCGGCCGAGGCCAGGTGGGACGACGGGGTTTAGCAGGGTACCTTTTTTAAGGGCTTAAATGAGGAGGTTAGAAACAGACTTGTGGGAAGATCGGAGTCCAGTTAATTACAGGAGCCATTAAGACGGATGACCGCCTCAGAGAGAGGCTGTTATCTTCAGCGGTCGACTCGCCCTCACCCACGCTAACCCACGGTTCTGCTCACAGGTCGACAAACCAATCTGTTCCCTCACGTGTTAGCCAGCTTCCCCTCTCCACCTCAGGGAGAGAAGCCGCCTGCCCCCTTCGGTGAAATGCCCGGCCTCCCCGGTCTCAGACGGGGCCCCCCAAGTGGTCAACGCTCTCAGTGGCGAAGAATTGGCTCACATCTCGAAACTGTTCCCACACACCGGTCGCTAGCTGGGAATCATGCTTTCCATATCAATGCCCCTGTTGCTCTCGGCCTCCCCCGTCACTGTCACCCCTCGTGTCTCCGATCTGCTCCTTCTAACTGCTCCAGTGTTCCCAGTCCACCATCACCGGAGCCTCCTGATCTGTCCTCTCTGCCCCCGTCTATCATCACCTCGCAGAGCGACCTTTCCTTCCACATCTGTTGGCAGCTGAACGGGAGTTCATGGAGCAGTTCTTCGGTGATTCTCTAAAGTCAGGTATCATTCAACCCTCCTCGTCTCCCCAGTGAGCTGGGCTTCTCTTCATGTCCATGTGCGTTGGTCACAGCTTAACAGTGACACAGTCAAGAATAAACATCCTCTGCTGCATGTTGCCACCATCTTCTCTAAACTGGATCTTTTGTTTTTGAGGAGTGGAGACACCGGCCGGACCGACCACAAGAAGCTGGCCTACATTCAGACGGCCAACCCTAACCCTCGTCCAGCCTGGTGGGCGCTGTTCTTCGTCCAGGCACCAAAACATCACAGCCTGATGCCCTTTCCAGGCAGTAAGGACCAGAGGAGCAGGAGGCAGCCTGGGACCCATCCTACCTGCAACCTGCATGGTGGCGTCTCTCACCTTTGGAGATCGGGACAACGATAACACAGGCACAACGCACCAACCCTGACCCCGTCTGTTTGTTCCCACTGGTGCTCGCTCCCAGGTCCAGGACTGCACCATCTGGCCTAGATGCAAGGCTTCTTATCGTCCCCCGCTGGTCTCCTTCGTCCTCTGTGCCAGGGTGTCATGGACTCACGTCTTGCTGGACTTTGAGACTGGTTTGCCTCTCTCGGGAGGTAATGACACCATCCACCGCTTTTCTAAGATGGTGCACTTCACTTCACTCCCGGCTGCTCTTGTGTCGGACCACGTATTTCGGATCCATGGGATTCTGCTGGATATTGTGTCGGACCCGGTCCCCAGTTCACGTACCAGGGTTGGCGAGCTTTCTGCCGTGCTCCGGGAGCCACAGTTAGCCTCTCCTTGGGTTACCATCGGCAGGCCAATGGGCAGACTGCGCAGGGCTACCAGGACCCGGAGACCGCCATTTGCTGTGTTTGTGCTCAGAGTCCCTCTTCATGGTGTACACAACTTCCCTGCCCAGGAGTCGGGGACACCGGCTCCTTCTGTCCAACATCCTCTTCGGAGGAAACGATGGATCGGGGTGACGCCATGATGGCTTGTTTGTTACTGAATGTGAGTGTGTAACCGCTTCTGTGCTCTGTGGCTGCAGCCTCTAGCTGCCCACTCCTGCCTGCTCCCCTGCTTGGTTTGTTACCTGTTGCCACTGTTTCACGTCTTGTGAATTGTTTGTTCACCTGGAGGACGCCATTACCACAGGGAGGGACGCCTCACCAGCACTGGGCACACTCAGGAGAGCACACCACCACCCACCAAGCCCCCGCTCCCTTTACCTGCCTGTGCACTGAGCACTCCTCCGTATAGATCACCCGTTAGATCCCTACAGGTGAGACAGGTAAGACAGGTGAGACGGGTGAGACAGGTGAGACGGGTGAGACGGGTGAGACGGGTGAGACGGGTGAGACAGGTGAGACGGGTGAGACGGGTGAGACGGGTGAGACGGGTGAGACGGGTGAGATGGGTGAGACAGGTGAGACGGGTGAGACGGGTGAGACAGGTGAGATGGGTGAGACGGGTGAGACGGGTGAGACGGGTGAGACGGGTGAGACAGGTGAGACAGGTGAGACGGGTGAGCTGGTGAGACGGGTGAGACGGGTTAGACAGGTGAGACACAGGTGAGACGGGTGAGCTGGTGAGACGGGTGAGACGGGTTAGACAGGTGAGGCGGGTGAGACGGGTGAGACACAGGTGAGACACAGGTGAGACGGGTGAGACAGGTGAGATGGGTGAGACAGGTGAGACGGGTGAGACACAGGTGAGACAGGTGAGACAGGTGAGACACAGGTGAGACGGGTGAGCTGGTGAGACGGGTGAGACGGGTTAGACAGGTGAGACAGGTGAGACGGGTGAGACGGGTGAGACACAGGTGAGACACAGGTGAGACGGGTGAGACAGGTGAGACGGGTGAGACGGGTGAGACGGGTGAGACGGGTGAGACAGGTGAGACGGGTGAGACAGGTGAGACGGGTGAGATGGGTGAGATGGGTGAGACGGGTGAGATGGTCTGTTGTGAGTCTCTGTGCTCTGATTGGCTGTTGTGAGTCTCTGTGCTCTGATTGGCTGTTGTGAGTCTCTGTGCTCTGATTGGCTGTGGTGAGTCTCTGTGCTCTGATTGGCTGTGGTGAGTCTCTGTGCTCTGATTGGCTGTGGTGAGTCTCTGTGCTCTGATTGGCTGTGGTGAGTCTCTGTGCTCTGATTGGCTGTTGTCTCTGTGTGACAGGAAGACGTTTGACGGGACAGTCAGTCGCTTCATGACGGGCTCAGGGAAGAGGATGGTGGCGTATCGCCGAGCTGACGGCGTCCTGGTCCATGTGGCTCCAGAACCTGAAGAGTCCGTCCCAAACTTCAGACACGTCTTCATTTAACGTCTCTGGATGTTTGTGTCACAGAGGTGGCTGATGGGTAATTTTCCCTGCAGGGAGGAGGAGCCTCTGTTCACGGCGATCCGTGTCGGTGATGCGAGCAGAGTGAAGGCGTTGGCGTCGCGTCAGGGAACAAACCTGATGCTGCCGAGTAAACCGGGCTGGCTCGCCATCCACCAGGCGGCGTGGTACGGTCAGGACACGTGTCTGAGCGTCCTGCTGGCAGCTCAGCCTGGGATGATCAACAAGCGAACGCTGTGCGGTGAGACGGCGCTGCTCGTCGCCATCAGCAAGGACCAGGTGCGATGCGTTCAGGTGCTGCTGGAAAATGGAGCCGACGTCGACATCCCGAACTACGAGAAGGAGACACCGCTCTACAAAGGTAAGACTCACAGCACGCCGCCTCTGTGTCACAGCACGCCGCCTCTGTGTCACAGCACGCCGCCTCTGTGTCACAGCACGCCTTCTCTGTGTCACAGCACGCCTTCTCTGTGTCACAGCACGCCGCCTCTGTGTCACAGCACGCCGCCTCTGTGTCACAGCACGCCGTCTCTGTGTCACAGCACGCCGCCTCTGTGTCACAGCACGCCGCCTCTGTGTCACAGCACGCCGCCTCTGTGTCACAGCACGCCGCCTCTGTGTCACAGCACGCCGTCTCTGTGTCACAGCACGCCGTCTCTGTGTCACAGCACGCCGCCTCTGTGTCACAGCACGCCGTCTCTGTGTCACAGCACGCCGCAGCACGCCGCCTCTGTGTCACAGCACGCCGCCTCTGTGTCACAGCACGCCGTCTCTGTCTCACAGCACGCCGCCTCTGTGTCACAGCACGCCGTCTCTGTGTCACAGCACGCCGCCTCTGTCTCACAGCACGCCGTCTCTGTGTCACAGCACGCCGCCTCTGTCTCACAGCACGCCGCCTCTGTGTCACAGCACGCCGCCTCTGTGTCACAGCACGCCGCCTCTGTGTCACAGCACGCCGTCTCTGTCTCACAGCACGCCGTCTCTGTCTGTTTTTGTTTATCCTGTGGTCTCGTGGTGACATGGACTGGGGGTCTGGGGCTGGGGGTCTGGGGGTCTGGGGGTCTGGGGGACTGGGGGTCTGGGGGTCTGGTGCTGGGTTCTCTGTGGTCTTGTGGCCCTGAAGAGGAGTAATGGGGTGGTCTGATGGGATCTGGACTCTTGTGGTCTTCCTCTGCAGCCTGTGAGCGGTGCAGCGCTGAGATGGTGGCGGCCTTGTTGAACCGTGGAGCGGCGGTGAACGCTCGCTGTATTCAGGGGTGCACGGCGCTGCAGGAGGCGGTGGGTCGGAACCACGTGGAGATCTGTGAGATGCTGCTGAAGGCCGGAGCCAAACACAATCTCACCAACAAATACGGCATCTCACCGCTGTTCACCGCAGCGCAGAGCGGGCAGCTCGCCACCCTGCGCTTCCTCCTCCATCACGGTACGTGAAGGACACGGTTTCTTTTATTAAGAGACGCATCGAACCAGGACGCTACAGACTCCATCTGACGTGTGTGTGTGTGTGTGTGTGTGTGTGTGTGTGTGTGTGTGTGTGTGTGTGTGTGTGTGTGTGTGTCTGTTTGTGTCTGTGTGTCTGTGTGTGTGTGTGTGTGTCTGTTTGTGTCTGTGTGTCTGTGTGTGTGTGTGTGTGTGTGTGCGTGCGTGCATGCGTGTGTGTGTGTGTGTGTGTGTGTGTGTGTGCAGGTGCAGACATTAACAGTCAGGCTGCAGATGGAGCCACTGCTCTGTATGAAGCTGCTAAAAACGGACACGGAGACGTGGTGGAGCTCCTCCTCTCCCAGAACGCTGACGCCAACAAACCTGGAAAGAGCGGCTTGTTACCGCTGCACGTCGCCAGCCAGAGAGGAAGTGACACGTAGGCAAACGTTCTGTTCCTCTAATGACAGAGACATGAAAGAGCGTCTCTGCAGGTTGGTCTCATCACAGCTGGGGTCCGGACGCAGACAGCGGTTAAAGGGTTAGGGTTCCCTCTCCGGGACCCGTCCCCTCATGGTGGTTCAGGTTTACCTCTCCGGGACCCGTCCCCTCATGGTGGTTCAGGTTTTCCTCTCCTGGACCCGTGCCCTCATGGTGGTTCAGGTTTTCCTCTCCTGGACCCGTCCCCTCATGGTGGTTCAGGTTTACCTCTCCGGGACCCGTCCCCTCATGGTGGTTCAGGTTTTCCTCTCCTGGACCCGTCCCCTCATGGTGGTTCAGGTTTACCTCTCCGGGACCCGTCCCCTCATGGTGGTTCAGGTTTTCCTCTCCTGGACCCGTCCCCTCATGGTGGTTCAGGTCTGAGTCCCTGTGAACCTGAGGGCTGGGGTCTGGACCCGTCCCCTCATGGTGGTTCAGGTCTGAGTCCCTGTGAACCTGAGGGCTGTGGTCTGGACCCGTCCCCTCATGGTGGTTCAGGTCTGAGTCCCTGTGAACCTGAGGGCTGTGGTCTGGACCCGTCCCCTCATGGTGGTTCAGGTCTGAGTCCCTGTGAACCTGAGGGCTGTGATCTGGACCCTGGTGCTCCTGGTCTCCCATGGCAGAGTGGTCTCAGGCGAGGGGCCGGACTAAGAACGCCTCACAAAGACTCTACGGACAAACCAGGAAGAGGAAGATAGACCCTGCCCGGAGGAAGCCCAGGGCCCCCGTCTGGAGCCAGACCCAGACCGAGGGCTCGCCGTCAGTTATTAGACTTCTGTGCTAGTCACGGATTGTCTATAACTAACACCATGTTCGTACATAAGGAGGCTCAGAAGTGGACCTGGTCCCAGAGCACCCTAGGCCAAAGGTCCAGGATCCAGTCTGTGATGGTCTCATCTGATCTGAGGCCGGATGTTTTGGACACTCGGGTGAAGAGAGGGGCAGAGCTGTCAGCTGATCACCATCTGGGGATGAGTGGGTCAGAGGACGGGGAAGGTTCTGGACAGACCGGGTAAACCCAAACCAGTAGTGCGGGTGAACTGGGACCGTCTGGAGGAGGCCCCTGTCCCAGAGACCTTCACCTCACACCTCCGGAGGAGCTTTTCTGGCGTCCCTGTGGAGGTCGGGGGCATCGAACCGGAGCGGGCGATGTTCAAAGCTTCCACTGCTGAAGCTGCAGCGGTGAGCTGTGGCCTCAAGGTCTCAGGTGCCTCAAGGGGCGGGGACCCTGGAACACCGTGGTGGACCCCGGGGGTCAGGGGTCCCCCTGAAGAAGGAGGCCTTCAGGATCTGGTCTCCCAGAAGACTCCGGAGGTGGTTCTGAGGTCCCCACAGGTCTGAAGGGCTGCAGCCTCTGCTGGGTCAGAGGCAAAGCAGCGGGTGTGGGAGGAGTTCACACAAGTCCTGGAGAAGGACTTTGGGGGGCACCGAGGTGCTTCTGGACCACCATTCAGCACCTCAGGAGGGGGACACGGGGAAGCGTCCAAGCTGTTCACAGTAAGGACGGGACGCTGGTGCCCTCAGCTGATGAGGTCATGGGGCGGTGGAAGGACTCTGAGGAAGTCCTGAATGGGCCCAACACGCCCTCTTTTGTAGAGGCAGAGCTGGAGGCTGATGGGGATCATCGTCAACATCTCTGACAGAAGTCACTGAGGAAGGAAACAAGTCCACAGAGGCAAAGCCCCAGGATCCATGAGCTGCATCCACACATGCTGAAAGCTCTGGGGCTGGAGGGGCCGTCCTGGTCCTGGTCCTGGTCCTGGTCCTGGTCCACACGTCTCTGACACACTGGTGGAAGTCTGGGACAGTGCCAAGGTAGTGGCAGACCGGGGTGGTGGTTCCTGTTCAGAAAGGGGGACCAGAGGGTGTGAGCCAGTTCCAGGGGGATCACACTCCTCAGCCTCCCTGGTGAAGTCGACTCCAAGGTGCTGGAAAGGAGGTTCGTCCTGTAGAACCTCAGACCATCAACTTTGTGGATCTGGAGAAGGCACATGACCGGGTCCCTGGAGATACTGTGGGAGGTGCTGGGGGAGTCTGGGGTGAGGGGGTCACTTCTGAGGGGGTCCAGTCTCTGTACCCCCAAAGAGAGAGCTGGGTCCGGATCCTGGGCAGTAAGTCGGAGTCGTTCCCGGTGGGGGTCGGCCTCCTCCAGGGGGGCACTCTGTCACCAATCCTGTTTGTGGTTTTCATGGACAGGATATGGAGGCGTAGTCGTGGTGAGGAGGGGCTGCAGTTGGGTGGGCTGAGGATCTGGTCTCTGACGTGGTCCTGATGGCGTCGTGGGTCAGGGACCTTCAGCTCTCACTGGATCGGTTCACAGCCGAGTGTGAAACGGCCGGGATGAGGATCAGCACCTCTGGATCTGAGGCCGTGGCTCTCAGCAGGAAACCGCTGGATTGTTGCTCCGGGTCTGGAATGAGTCCTGACCCCAAGTGAAGGACTTCAAGGACCTCGGGATCTGGTTCACGAGTGAGGGGACGATGGAGCGTGAGTTTGGCCGGAGAATCGGAGCAGCGGGGGCGGAGCTGCAGTCGCTCTACCGCACCGTTGTGATGAACAGAGAGCTGAGGAAGACAAAGCTCTGGATCTACCCTCAGTCCTGGTTCCTACCCTCACCTGGGGTCCTGAAAGCTGGGTCAGGACCCAAAGAACCAGGTCCAGGTTAGGACCCAAAGAACCAGGTCCAGGTCAGGACCCACAGAACCAGGTCCAGGTCAGGACCCAAAGAACCAGGTCCAGGTCCAAGCGTGTGAAGTGTGTTTCCTCAGGAGGGAGTCTGGAGTCTCCCTTAGAGAGAGGGGGAGAAGTTCAGCATCCGTGAGGAACTCGGAGTAGAGCCGCTGCTCCTTTGTGTTGAAAGGAGCCAGTTGAGGTGGTTCAGGATCATCTGGTCTGGATGAACCCTGGGCGCCTCCCTAGGGAGGTGTTCCAGGCACGTCCAGCTGGGAGGAGGCCTCGGGGAAGACCCAGGACCAGGTGGAGAGATTAGATCTCCACACTGGCCTGGGAACGCCTCAGGATCCCCCAGTTAGAGCTGGTTAATGTGGCCCGGGAAAGGGACGTTTGGGGTCCCTGCTGGAGCTGCTGCTCCCGCGACCCCGGATAAGCTGTTGAAGATGAGATGAGATGGGTTAGGGTTCATATAAGGGAATACAGTTGCCATTAAACCCGCAGACAGGATTTAAAACAGTGACTTCTAAACGAAAGTTTGAAACATTTATCTTATTTTGAATTAAACGAACCCAGGGTTGGGAGTTGGTCCGATCCTGTGATGTTTCCTGTTTCCAGGATCGTCTCCATGTTGATCCCCGCCACAAGTAAGGCCAGAGTCCGGCGCTCGGGCATCAGCCCGCTCCACGTGGCTGCTGAACGTAACCGTGACGACGTCCTGGAGACTCTGATCGGGGCGGGATTTGACGTTAACGCTCAACTGTCTGAAGAGCGATGCCAGCTGTACCAGGACCGCCGCAGCACCCCGCTCTATTTCTCTGTCATTAACAACAACATCGACGCAGTGCGCACGCTGCTGGCAGCCGGCGCCGACCCAAACCTGGACATGTTCAGGCCGCTGATGGTGGCGGCGAGACTGGGCTGCATCCAAACCATCAGCCTGCTGGTGGAGCACAGGGCTGACGTCAACGCCTCCATCCCCACGCACCCCACCACCTTCCCAGCCGTCTACATGTTCTCCATGAAGTACCTGCCCATGTTCAAGTACCTGCTGGACCACGGAGGCGACGCCCGTTCCTGCTTCAACTGCGTCTATGGGAGCCGACCTCATCCGCCGATCAAAACCACGCCTTCAGAGAGCGACCTCACCCACACTGACAGAGTCCGCCAGCAAACGGGCGGCGTTCAGGTGAGTCACTTTAAAATGTTTCGGTATAGAATTATAAAAGGAAGTTTTACCCAAAAAGGTCCAGAACGAAAAACAGTTTCAGTTTAATACGGAGATACAAAATGTGTTGATGTGTAGTTCTGTGTTTGATTGTTCTGTGTTTGATTATTCTGTGGTTGATTATTCTGTGTTTGATTATTCTGTGTTTGATCATTCTGTGGTTGATTATTCTGTGATTGATTATTCTGTGATTGATTATTCTGTGTTTGATTATTCTCTGATTGATTATTCTGTGATTGATTGTTCTGTGGTTGATTAACAGTTCTGTGTTTGATTATTCTGTGTTTGATTAATCTGTGATTGATTAACAGTTCTGTGTTTGATTGTTCTGTGGTTGATTAACAGTTCTGTGTTTGATTATTCTGTGATTGATTAACAGTTCTGTGATTGATTATTCTGTGATTGATTAACAGTTCTGTGTTTGATTATTCTGTGTTTGATTAACAGTTCTGTGTTTGATTATTCTGTGATTGATTATTCTGTGATTGATTATTCTGTGGTTGATTATTCTGTGATTGATTAACAGTTCTGTGTTTGATTATTCTGTGATTGATTAACAGTTCTGTGTTTGATTGTTCTGTGATTGATTAACAGTTCTGTGTTTGATTGTTCTGTGGTTGATTAACAGTTCTGTGTTTGATTGTTCTGTGATTGATTATTCTGTGGTTGATTAACAGTTCTGTGTTTGATTATTCTGTGTTTGATTATTCTGTGTTTGATTGTTCTGTGTTTGATTATTCTGTGTTTGATTATTCTGTGTTTGATTATTCTGTGTTTGATTGTTCTGTGTTTGATTATTCTGTGTTTGATTATTCTCTGATTGATTGTTCTGTGTTTGATTGTTCTGTGTTTGATTAACAGTTCTGTGTTTGATTAACAGTTCTGTGTTTGATTATTCTGTGATTGATTATTCTGTGTTTGATTAACAGTTCTGTGTTTGATTATTCTGTGATTGATTATTGTGTGTTTGATTATTCTGTGATTGATTATTCTGTGATTGATTGTTCTGTGATTGATTATTCTGTGGTTGATTATTCTGTGTTTGATTAACAGTTCTGTGTTTGATTATTCTGTGTTTGATTATTCTGTGATTGATTATTCTGTGTTTGATTATTCTGTGTTTGATTAACAGTTCTGTGTTTGATTATTCTGTGATTGATTATTGTGTGTTTGATTATTCTGTGATTGATTATTCTGTGTTTGATTAACAGTTCTGTGTTTGATTAACAGTTCTGTGTTTGATTATTCTGTGATTGATTATTCTGTGTTTGATTAACAGTTCTGTGTTTGATTATTCTGTGATTGATTATTGTGTGTTTGATTATTCTGTGATTGATTATTCTGTGTTTGATTAACAGTTCTGTGTTTGATTGTTCTGTGATTGATTAACAGTTCTGTGTTTGATTATTCTGTGGTTGATTAACAGTTCTGTGTTTGATTATTCTGTGATTGATTATTCTGTGTTTGATTAACAGTTCTGTGTTTGATTATTCTGTGTTTGATTATTCTGTGTTTGATTATTCTGTGATTGATTATTCTGTTTGATTAACAGTTCTGTGTTTGATTGTTCTGTGATTGATTAACAGTTCTGTGATTGATTATTCTGTGTTTGATTATTCTGTGATTGATTATTCTGTGTTTGATTATTCTGTGTTTGATTAAAAGTTCTGTGTTTGATTATTCTGTGGCTGATGAACAGTTCTGTGTTTGATTATTCTGTGTTTGATTATTCTGTGATTGATTATTCTGTGATTGATTAACAGTTCTGTGTTTGATTACTCTGTGTTTGATTATTCTGTGATTGATTATTCTGTGATTGATTAACAGTTCTGTGTTTGATTATTCTGTGGTTGATTAACAGTTCTGTGTTTGATTATTCTGTGGCTGATTATTCTGTGGTTGATTATTCTGTGATTGATTAACAGTTCTGTGTTTGATTATTCTGTGGTTGATTAACAGTTCTGTGTTTGATTATTCTGTGGTTGATTAACAGTTCTGTGTTTGATTAACAGTTCTGTGTTTGATTATTCTGTGGTTGATTAACAGTTCTGTGTTTGATTTTTCTGTGTTTGATTAAAAGTTCTGTGATTGATTATTCTGTGATTGATTATTCTGTGGTTGATTAACAGTTCTGTGTTTGATTGTTCTGTGTTTGATTGTTCTGTGTTTGATTATTCTGTGTTTGATTATTCTGTGATTGATTATTCTGTGTTTGATTGACAGTTCTGTGTTTGATTGACAGTTCTGTGTTTGTTTAACAGTTCTGTGTTTGATTAACAGTTCTGTGGTTGATTATTCTGTGATTGATTAACAGTTCTGTGATTGATTATTCTGTGTTTGATTAACAGTTCTGTGATTGATTATTCTGTGATTGATTAACAGTTCTGTGTTTGATTGTTCTGTGTTTGATTATTCTGTGTTTGATTATTCTGTGATTGATTATTCTGTGTTTGATTAACAGTTCTGTGATTGATTATTCTGTTTTTGATTGTTCTGTGTTTGATTATTCTGTGTTTGATTATTCTGTGTTTGATTGTTCTGTGTTTGATTATTCTGTGTTTGATTGACAGTTCTGTGTTTGATTATTCTGTGTTTGATTATTCTGTGTTTGATTATTCTGTGTTTGATTATTCTGTGTTTGATTAACAGTTCTGTGTTTGATTATTCTGTGTTTGATTATTCTGTGTTTGATTATTCTGTGTTTGATTATTCTGTGTTTGATTGTTCTGTGTTTGATTGTTCTGTGTTTGATTATTCTGTGATTGATTATTCTGTGTTTGATTATTCTGTGGTTGATTAACAGTTCTGTGTTTGATTATTCTGTGTTTGATTATTCTGTGATTGATTAACAGTTCTGTGTTTGATTATTCTGTGTTTGATTAACAGTTCTGTGTTTGATTATTCTGTGGTTGATTAACAGTTCTGTGTTTGATTATTCTGTGATTGATTATTCTGTGATTGATTAACAGTTCTGTGTTTGATTAACAGTTCTGTGTTTGATTATTCTGTGTTTGATTATTCTGTGTTTGATTATTCTGTGTTTGATTAACAGTTCTGTGATTGATTATTCTGTGTTTGATTATTCTGTGTTTGATTATTCTGTGTTTGATTAACAGTTCTGTGTTTGATTATTCTGTGTTTGATTATTCTGTGTTTGATTAACAGTTCTGTGTTTGATTATTCTGTGTTTGATTAACAGTTCTGTGTTTGATTAACAGTTCTGTGTTTGATTATTCTGTTTGATTATTCTGTGTTTGATTAACAGTTCTGTGTTTGATTATTCTGTGTTTGATTATTCTGTGTTTGATTAACAGTTCTGTGTTTGATTATTCTGTGTTTGATTATTCTGTGTTTGATTAACAGTTCTGTGTTTGATTATTCTGTGTTTGATTAACAGTTCTGTGTTTGATTGACAGTTCTGTGTTTGATTGACAGTTCTGTGTTTGATTAACAGTTCTGTGTTTGATTATTCTGTGTTTGATTGACAGTTCTGTGTTTGATTGACAGTTCTGTGAGATGATCTCAGCCCCTGGTCTCTCCCGGTGGGCGGGGCCTGTCATTGACGTGTTGCTGGACTACGTTGGTGACGTGTCGCTCTGCTCCAGACTCAGGGAACACCTGGACAGTTACAGCGGCTGGAGCGGCATCGCAGACAAAGCAGGTGAGTCCAGACCCAGACCCAGACCCAGACCAGGATCCAGACCAGGACCCAGACCCAGACCCAGACCAGGACCAAGACCCAGACCAGGACCCAGAACCAGACTCAGACTCAGACTCAGGGAACACCTGGACAGTTACAGCGGCTGGAGCGGCGTCGCAGACAAAGCAGGTGAGCCCAGACCCAGACCCAGACCCAGACCAGGACCCAGACCCAGACCCAGACCCTGACCAGGACCCAGACCAGGACTCAGACCACGACCCAGACCCAGACCCAGACCCCGACCCAGACCAGGACCAAGACCCAGACCCCGACCCAGACCAGGACCCAGACCAGGACCAAGACCCAGACCAGGACCCAGACCCAGACTTAGACTCAGACTCAGGGAACACCTGGACAGTTACAGCGGCTGGAGCGGCATCGCAGACAAAGCAGGTGAGCCCAGACCCAGACCCAGACCAGGACCCAGACCAGGACCCAGACCCAGACCAGGACCCAGACCAGGACCCAGACCAGGACCAAGACCAGGACCCAGACCAGGACCAAGACCCAGACCAGGACCCAGACCAGGACCAAGACCCAGACCAGGACCCCGACCCAGACCAGGACCCAGACCAGGACCCAGACCCAGACCAGGACCAAGACCCAGACCCAGACCAGGACCTAGACCCAGACCCAGACCAGGACCAGGATCCAGACCAGGACCCAGACCCAGACCCAGACCCAGACCCAGACCAGGACCAGGATCCAGACCAGGACCCAGACCCAGACCAGGACCCAGACCAGGACCCAGACCCAGACCCAGACCAGGACCCAGACCAGGACCCAGACCCAGACTCAGACTCAGGGAACACCTGGACAGTTACAGCGGCTGGAGCGGCATCGCAGACAAAGCAGGTGAGTCCAGACCCAGACCCAGATCAGGACCCAGACCAGGACCCAGACCCAGACCCAGACCAGGACCCAGACCCAGACCAGGACCCAGACCCAGACTCAGACCAGGACCTAGACCCAGACCCAGACCAGGACCCAGACCCAGACTCAGACCCAGTGGTGTGGCTGGTTTACCCCGTAGTTTGCCAGTGGTGTGACTGGTTCACCTCGTAGTTTGCCAGTGGTGTGACTGGTACACTCAGTAGTTTGCCAGTGGTGTGACTGGTTCACCCCGTAGTTTGCCAGTGGTGTGACTGGTTCACCTCGTAGTTTCCCAGTGGTGTGACTGGTACACTCAGTAGTTTGCCAGTGGTGTGACTGGTTCACCCCGTAGTTTGCCAGTGGTGTGACTGGTTCACCTCGTAGTTTCCCAGTGGTGTGACTGGTTCACCCCGTAGTTTCCCAGTGGTGTGACTGGTTCACTCCGTAGTTTGCCAGTGGTGTGACTGGTTTATGTCGTAGTTTCCCAGTGGTGTGACTGGTTCACTCCGTAGTTTCCCAGTGGTGTGACTGGTTCAACTCGTAGTTTCCCAGTGGTGTGACTGGTTCACCTCGTAGTTTCCCAGTGGTGTGACTGGTTTATGTCGTAGTTTCCCAGTGGTGTGACTGGTTCACTCCGTAGTTTCCCAGTGGTGTGACTGGTTTATGTCGTAGTTTCCCAGTGGTGTGACTGGTTCACCCCGTAGTTTGCCAGTGGTGTGACTGGTTCAACCCGTAGTTTCCCAGTGGTGTGACTGGTTCACCCCGTAGTTTGCCAGTGGTGTGACTGGTTCACCCCGTAGTTTGCCAGTGGTGTGACTGGTTCACCTCGTAGTTTGCCAGTGGTGTGACTGGTTCACCCCGTAGTTTGCCAGTGGTGTGACTGGTTCACCTCGTAGTTTGCCAGTGGTGTGACTGGTTCACCCCGTAGTTTGCCAGTGGTGTGACTGGTTCACCCCGTAGTTTGCCAGTGGTGTGACTGGTTCACCCCGTAGTTTGCCAGTGGTGTGACTGGTTCACCCCGTAGTTTCCTAGTGGTGTGACTGGTCCACTCCGTAGTTTGCCAGTGGTGTGACTGGTTCACTCCGTAGTTTCCCAGTGGTGTGACTGGTTTATGTCGTAGTTTGCCAGTGGTGTGACTGGTTCACCCCGTAGTTAGCCAGTGGTGTGACTGGTTCAACCCGTAGTTTCCCAGTGGTGTGACTGGTTCACCTCGTAGTTTCCCAGTGGTGTGACTGGTTTATGTCGTAGTTTCCCAGTGGTGTGACTGGTTCACTCCGTAGTTTCCCAGTGGTGTGACTTGTTCACCCCGTAGTTTCCCAGTGGTGTGACTTGTTCACCCCGTAGTTTGCCAGTGGTGTGACTGGTTCACCCCGTAGTTTGCCAGTGGTGTGACTGGTTCACCCCGTAGTTTGCCAGTGGTGTGACTGGTTCACCTCGTAGTTTGCCAGTGGTGTGACTGGTTCACCCCGTAGTTTGCCAGTGGTGTGACTGGTTCACCCCGTAGTTTGCCAGTGGTGTGACTGGTTCACCCCGTAGTTTGCCAGTGGTGTGACTGGTTCACCCCGTAGTTTGCCAGTGGTGTGACTGGTTCACCCCGTAGTTTGCCAGTGGTGTGACTGGTTCACCCCGTAGTTTGCCAGTGGTGTGACTGGTTCACCCCGTAGTTTGCCAGTGGTGTGACTGGTTCACCCCGTAGTCTCCCAGTGGTGTGACTGGTTCACCTCGTAGTTTCCCAGTGGTGTGACTAGTTTACGTCGTAGTTTGCCAGTGGTGTGACTGGTTCACCCCGTAGTTTCCCAGTGGTGTGACTGGTTCACCCCGTAGTTTGCCAGTGGTGTGACTGGTTCACCCCATAGTTTCCCAGTGGTGTGACTGGTTTACGTCGTAGTTTGCCAGTGGTGTGACTGGTTCACCCCGTAGTTTCCCAGTGGTGTGACTGGTTTACGTCGTAGTTTGCCAGTGGTGTGACTGGTTCACCCCGTAGTTTGCCAGTGGTGTGACTGGTTTACATCGTAGTTTGCCAGTGGTGTGACTGGTTCACCCCGTAGTTTGCCAGTGGTGTGACTGGTTCACCCCGTAGTTTGCCAGTGGTGTGACTGGTTCACCCCGTAGTTTGCCAGTGGTGTGACTGGTTCACCCGTAGTTTCCCAGTGGTGTGACTGGTTTACGTCGTAGTTTGCCAGTGGTGTGACTGGTTCACCCCGTAGTTTGCCAGTGGTGTGACTGGTTCACCCCGTAGTTTGCCAGTGGTGTGACTGGTTTACGTCGTAGTTTCCCAGTGGTGTGACTGGTTCACTCCGTAGTTTCCCAGTGGTGTGACTGGTTCACCCCGTAGTTTGCCAGTGGTGTGACTGGTTCACTCCGTAGTTTCCCAGTGGTGTGACTGGTTCACCCCGTACTTTGCCAGTGGTGTGACTGGTTCACCCCGTAGTTTCCCAGTGGTGTGACTGGTTCACCCCGTAGTTTGCCAGTGGTGTGACTGGTTCACCTCGTAGTTTGCCAGTGGTGTGACTGGTTCACCCCGTAGTTTGCCAGTGGTGTGACTGGTTTACCTCGTAATTTGCCAGTGGTGTGACTGGTTCACCCCGTAGTTTGCCAGTGGTGTGACTGGTTTACGTCGTAGTTTCCCAGTGGTGTGACTGGTTCACCCCGTAGTTTGCCAGTGGTGTGACTGGTTCACCCCGTAGCCAGTGGTGTGACTGGTCCACCCCGTAGTTTGCCAGTGGTGTGACTGGTTCACCCCGTAGTTTGCCAGTGGTGTGACTGGTTCACCCCGTAGTTTGCCAGTGGTGTGACTGGTTCACCCCGTAGTTTGCCAGTGGTGTGACTGGTTCACCCCGTAGCCAGTGGTGTGACTGGTCCACCCCGTAGTTTGCCAGTGGTGTGACTGGTTCACCCCGTAGTTTGCCAGTGGTGTGACTGGTCCTTGTGTCTCTCAGCTCCTCCGCGGCCGCTGCTGCAGCTCTGCAGGGTTCTGGTCGTGCAGATGGTCGGACGGCGTCGTGTGAAGACGCTGCCGCTGCCCGGAGGTCTGATCCGCTTCCTGCAGCACCAGGAGAGATCTGCGGACGACTGCTGACAGGAACAAGACTGAAGGATATTATTCATTATTAATATTATAGTGTGTTAATGATTATTAATATTATTAATAATCATTAAATAATTAGTTCAGTTTTAATTTTACACACCATGAAAATATGAACACACTGAATAAATCCACATCCTCTTCTTCAGCACGTGTTTGTTTTCTTATCAATCTGGAAATGACTAAAATATGATTTAATATTATACAATATAATAATATCATATATAATTTAATATGATAATATAATTTAATATGATAATATAATTTAATATAATAATATGATTTAATACAATAATATGATTTGCCTGATGTGCCTGAAACACCTCCATTATTATTATTATTTTGTTATTTAAAATCTTTATTGATTTACTTTTGTTTGAACACTTTTTATTATTTATTTATTTATTTTAAATCTTTATTGATTTACTTTAGTTTGAACACTTTTTATTATTTATTTTTTATTTATTTTAAATCTTTATTGATTTACTTTTGTTTAAACACTTTTTATTATTTATTTATTTATTTTAAATCTTTATTGATTTACTTTAGTTTGAACACTTTTTATTATTTATTTTTTATTTATTTTAAATCTTTATTGATTTACTTTTGTTTAAACACTTTTTATTATTTATTTATTTATTTTAAATCTTTATTGATTTACTTTTGTTTGAACACTTTTTACTTTTTATTATTTTATTTATTTTAAATCTTTATTGATTTACTTTTGTTTAAACACTTTTTATTATTTATTTATTTTAAATCTTTATTGATTTACTTTTGTTTGAACACTTTTTATTATTTATTTATTTTAAATCTTTATTGATTTACTTTTGTTTGAAAACTTTTTATTATTTATTTTTTATTTATTTTAAATCTTTATTGATTTACTTTTGTTCCCCAGATGGCGACTCGGGCCTATGAATGACGTCATCAGTGGGTGACGGGACAATGACTCCCTTCGTTTGTTCGTCTGTGGTTAAACTGTGTCTGTGCTCGCGAGGCTGTGAACCGCGTGTTTTTGTTTATTTATAAATCTGCGTTCAACCGAGGAGCGACTTTAAAAACGAGCCAACAGCAGAAGGAAGGTAAGCTGCTAACACACGAGCTAACAGGCTAACGGGCTAACAACAGGCTAACCAGTGCTAACAACAGGCTGACAACAGGCTAACAACAGGCTGACAACAGGCTAACAACAAGCTGACAACAGGCTAACAACAGACTGACAACAGACTAACAACAGGCTGACAACAGGCTAACAACAAGCTGACAACATGCTAACAACAGGCTAACAACAAGCTGACAACAGGCTGACAACAGGCTAACAACAGTCTAACAACAAGCTAACAACAAGCTGACAACAGGCTAACAACAGGCTGACAACAGTCTAACAACAGGCTAACAACAAGCTGACAACAGGCTAACAACAGGCTAACAACAGACTGACAACAGACTAACAACAGGCTGACAACAGGCTAACAACAAGCTAACAACAGGCTGTCAACAAGCTGACAACAAGCTAACAACAGGCTGACAACAAGCTGACAACAAGCTGACAACAAGCTAACAACAAGCTGACAACAGGCTAACAACAGGCTGACAACAAGCTGACAACAGGCTAACAACAAGCTGACAACAGGCTAACAACAGGCTAACAACAGACTGACAACAGGCTGACAACAAGCTAACAACAGGCTGACAACAAGCTGACAACAAGCTGACAACAAGCTAACAACAAGCTGACAACAGGCTAACAACAAGCTAACAACAAGCTGACAACAGGCTGACAACAAGCTAACAACAAGCTGACAACAGGCTAACAACAAGCTAACAACAAGCTGACAACAGGCTAACAACAGGCTGACAACAAGCTGACAACAAGCTAACAACAGACTGACAACAAGCTGACAAAAGGCTGATAATAATAATAATAATATTAATAATAATAATAATAATAATATCATTGTTGTCTCCTCAGTATGGAGGATGATGAACTTCCGTCAGCGGATGGGTTGGCTCGGCGTGGCGCTCTTCCTGCTGCTCAGCGTCATGGCGATGTACTACGTCTTTGAGGTTCACAGCTTCAGTTTGGAGCACGTGCAGAGAGGTGGGGCCGGCCCGTCTGCCCCGCCCCTCGCCATCAGCTGGTCTCAGAGCGCCAGCGCTCGCCTGCCGCCACTTCCTGTCTGGATATGGGCGTCTGTCTTCCTGCTGCCGTACCTGCAGCTCTTCCTCTTCCTGTTCTCCTGCACGCGAGCCGACCCTCGAGCCGTCGGCTACTGCGTCCTTCCTGTCTGCCTCGCCCTCCTCTGCAGCCGCCACGCAGCCCGCAAATCAGCCAATCAGAGAGGGCGTCCCTCATCGACCTGTAGAGAGGACCAATCAGAGAGGACGTCTCTCATCGACCTGTAGAGAGGACCAATCAGAGAGGACGTCCCTCATCGACCTGTAGAGAGGACCAATCAGAGAGGACGTCCCTCATCGACCTGTAGAGAGGACCAATCAGAGAGGACGTCTCTCATCGACCTGTAGAGAGGACCAATCAGAGAGGACGTCTCTCATCGACCTGTAGAGAGGACCAATCAGAGAGGACGTCCCTCATCGACCTGTAGAGAGGACCAATCAGAGAGGACGTCTCTCATCGACCTGTAGAGAGGACCAATCAGAGAGGACGTCTCTCATCGACCTGTAGAGAGGACCAATCAGAGAGGACGTCCCTCATCGACCTGTAGAGAGGACCAATCAGAGAGGACGTCTCTCATCGACCTGTAGAGAGGACCAATCAGAGAGGACGTCTCTCATCGACCTGTAGAGAGGACCAATCAGAGAGGACGTCCCTCATCGACCTGTAGAGAGGACCAATCAGAGAGGACGTCTCTCATCGACCTGTAGAGAGGACCAGTCAGAGAGGGCGTCTCTCATCGACCTGTAGAGAGGACCAATCAGAGAGGACGTCTCTCATCGACCTGTAGAGAGGACCAATCAGAGAGGACGTCCCTCATCGACCTGTAGAGAGGACCAATCAGAGAGGACGTCTCTCATCGACCTGTAGAGAGGACCAGTCAGAGAGGGCGTCTCTCATCGACCTGTAGAGAGGACCAATCAGAGAGGACGTCTCTCATCGACCTGTAGAGAGGACCAATCAGAGAGGACGTCCCTCATCGACCTGTAGAGAGGACCAATCAGAGAGGACGTCCCTCAGAGGACAAACTGAAGTGGTTGTGCCGTTTTTGATGTCACTTCCTGTGTGCCTTCAGACCGTTTCCTGTGAGAGTTGGACCTGTCAATCACTCTGTTTTATTATTGGACGGACAGAGAATCCTGTGCTGTGATTGGCTGCTGTTTTGAATCCTGTGCTGTGATTGGCTGCTGTTTTGAATCCTGTGCTGTGATTGGCTCCTGTTCTGTCAGCACTGTTGCTATGGTTACCTGACAGGTGCTGGCCAATCACAGAACTTGTTGTATTTAATGAGATGAGTCCCATGACACATGCTGGTAACCATGACGATGTTATTTTAAAAAAATAAAATAAAATGAAAAAAGTGACAATTAGGTTTTTATTTTATTTTTATGTTTTAATGAAAAAATAAACATTTGTACAGAACTGAACCTGACGTGACATCGTGAGTTTGAACACACCGACCGCTCCGCTGCCGCCGCTCAGGTGTGTTCGGGTGTCTAAGGTGTGTTCGGGTGTCTCAGGTGTGTTCGGGTGTCACAGGTGTATCCAGGTGTGTTCAGGTGTGTTCGGGTGTCTCAGGTGTGTTCGGGTGTCACAGGTGTATCCAGGTGTGTTCGGGTGTCTCAGGTGTGTTCAGGTGTCACGGGTGTATCCGGGTGTCTCAGGTGTGTTCAGGTGTCACAGGTGTATCCAGGTGTGTTCGGGTGTCTCAGGTGTGTTCGGGTGTCACAGGTGTGTTCGGGTGTCATGGGTGTATCCGGGTGTCTCAGGTGTGTTCAGGTGTCTCAGGGTTTGGATCTTTTAGCTGGAGGTTGTGTTTGAGGCTCTTTGTCTCCTTCATCACTGTCCTCTTCCTCCTCTTCCTCTTCCTGACCTGCAGCAGGTAAACCAGGAGAACAAACAGTTAGACTTCACAGTTAACAGTTGTTTACACGGTTGTTTGTTTACCTGTAACTCGTGCTGCCTTCAGGTGCTGTAGAAAAGACGGTTCCTTCCACTTGTGAACTGTAAATTCCCAGTGCGTTGCGTTCAAGTGCGTTTGTTGTCGTAGTGAAGTGAAAGATGGCCGACGCACAGATGAAACCGCTTCAGACGGATTCATCAGCTCATCACATGAACATTAGAAACACGTAGATGTGTTTAAAGGATAAAGAGAATATTTGTGTTGTAGCTTCATAAACTCGTCTCCTCTGATCTGAAGCTCAAACACAGAGTTTAATAAAGTCGCCTGATGTTGAAAAGGTCAAAGGTCAAATGTTTCCACATCAGCTCCGTCTCTAAATATTCTCCGGGCTCCTCGGAGGAAACGACCCGGGACCCATGTTCAAGGTCCACTCCTGCTGTTTCCCATCTTTTCCACAGGACCTGAACGCTCCATCAGTGGAGGCTAATGTTAGCAGTTAGCAGCACAGCTCACCTTGTCCTTGTGCGCATGCTCCGCGCGTCTTTTCCCGCTCCACCAGCTCACTGAGCAGTCGCGACGCGTTTGAGTTCAGCTCTTTAATCCCGTAAATCAGAGAACTCAGTGTGTTTTCTACTTTAACGCTGATTCTCTGTTTCTGTCGTTTCTGTCCGTCTGTGAAGCTCAGCTCTGCGCACACGGCCGCCATCTTTACTGCTCCGTCTGCTGTCGTCACCACGCTCCGTCTGCTGTCGTCATCACGCTCCGTCTGCCGTCGTCACCACGCTCCGTCTGCCGTCGTCACCACGCTCCGTCTGCCGTCGTCACCACGCTCCGTCTGCTGTCGTCATCACGCTCCGTCTGCCATCGTCACCACGCTCCGTCTGCTGTCGTCACCACGCTCCGTCTGCTGTCGTCACCACGCTCCGTCTGCTGTCGTCATCACGCTCCGTCTGCTGCCTTCAGGTGCACTTTGTAAATTGTTTTTTCGTTAAATGATTCTGTTTGTTTCCCTCTGAAGGAAAAACAGGGTTTTTATTTCACAAACACGAAATAACAATAATAACAACAACAACAACAACAACAATAATAATAATCCTAAAAACAATAACAACAATTAAAATAATAATAATAATAATAACAACAACAACAACAACAATAATAATAATAATAATCCTAAAAACAATAACAACAATTAAAATAATAATAATAATAATAATATTGCTAATAATGAATAACAAAAATAACAATAAATAACTATAATAATAATAATACTAATAATACTACTACTACTACTAGTACTACTAATAATAATAATAATACTAATAATACTAATAATAATACTAATAATACTAATAATAATTATAATAATAATGATAATAATATTAATAATAATAATAATTAATAATAATAATAATAATAATAATAATAATAATACAAATAATAATAATAATAAATAATACTAATACTACTACTACTACTAGTACTACTAATAATACTAATAATACTAATAATACTAATAATAATACTACTACTACTACTACTAACCCTAATAATTATAATAATAATGATAATAATATTAATAATAATAATAATTAATAATAATAATGATAATAATAATAATAATAATAATAATACAAATAATAATAATAATAAATAATACTAATACTACTACTACTACTACTACTAATAATAATAATAATAATAACAATAATAATAATAATAATTAATAATAATAATAATAACAATAATAATAATGATACTAATAATACAAATAATAATAATAATAATAATACTACTACTACTACTACTACTAATAATAACAATAACAATAATAATAATAATAATAATAACAATAATAATAATAATAATTAATAATAATACTACTACTACTACTACTACTAATAATAATAACAATAACAATAATAATAATAATAATAATAACAATAATAATAATAATAATTAATAATAATAAATAATAATAATAATAATAATAATACGGGACGGATCCGTCAGGGGCGGATGGTTCCACCTGTGACTTCTCACGTGAACGCACCACAGGAAACACGTCATTACAGACACGTTTATAATATATATTATATTTTAGATATTACTGTGTTTGATGTAAAAGGCATTAAGACGGTTTTTAAAGTTAGCTAGAGTAAATTTTATATAATTTATATATCTACCTCAGATGAATGAAGCGGAAGTTGTCAGAGCGAAAAGCGGAAGTTGTCATATCGCGCAGCAGTTAGCAGCTAGCAGTTAGCGGTTAGCAGTTAGCAAACACAGAGCGGCTCAGCTGCACGGGTCTGATCTTTGATTATCGATTGTTATTTATTGATTAGTGATCGGGGATCGGCAGTGATCGGATCAGACGGTGAGACCCGGGTTTAACGGTTTCACACTAACGGTGGGTGTGTTTGTGTTTAGCTTTAGCATCAGTTAGCATGAGTGCATGGTAATGATGATGCTAACCCTGTTGTTATAGTCTTACTTCAGACTTACAATTATAATCTTTAATCACAAAACAGTTAAACATCTCTGACGTTCACTGTTTGTAATATTAATATTATTAATAATTAAGATACTTGAACTTACAAAAACATTTACTTAACATTTATTTGGAATCAATAGACCTCTTCAATGGAATTCCGTTGCTAGGCAACAGCCGTGGTCCTTGTTAACTTCCTGTCAGCTGATGTCGATCACATTCACTGCAACAGGGTGTGTGTGTGTGTGTGTGTGTGTGTGTGTGTGTGTGTGTGTGTGTGTGTGTGTGTGTGTGTGTGTGTGTGTGTGTGTGTGTGTGTGTGTGTGTGTGTGTGTGTGTGTGTGCGTGCGTGCGTGCTTGTGTGTGTGTGTTTTTTGAGGTTGGCGTGTTTGTTGTTTACTGTTGTTGTCTGTAGTTTCAGGATGGCGGAGGAGCCGACGGTGTCTCTGGTCGATGCTCATTGTTGTTGTTTATTGTCGTTGTTGTTGTTATTTATTGTTGTTGTCTGTTGTTTACTGTTGTTGTTGTTGTTATTTATTGTTGTCTGTAGTTTCAGGATGGCGGAGGAGCCGACGGTGTCTCTGGTCGATGTTCTGGAGGAAGACGCAGAGTTGGAGGAGGAAGCTTCAGCCGTGTTGGCAGGAAGTGACTCTGATCACTGCTCGTACCCTCAGGTGAGGACTTTATTTACTTTACATCAAAAACAACAACAACAAAGAAAACTATTTGTTATTGTTTGTTGTGGGTTTCAGGGCTACGTGAAGCGTCAGGCTCTCTACGCCTGCAGCACGTGCACGCCGGCGGGCGGAGAGGCAGCGGGAGTGTGTTTGGCCTGTTCCTACAAATGTCACGAAGGTCACGACCTCTTCGAACTCTACACCAAGAGGTGAAATTAAAAAACGATTTAAATATAATTCAATAATTCGCACTTACACTCACTCACCCACCCTCTCCTGGACCCGTCCCCTCATGGTGGTTCAGGTCTGAGTCCCTGTGACCCTGAGTACTGTGGTCTGGACCCGTCCCCTCATGGTGGTCCAGGTCTGAGTCCCTGTGAACCTGAGGGCTGTGGCCTGGACCCGTCCCCTCATGGTGGTTCAGGTCTGAGTCCCTTTGACCCTGAGTACTGTGGTCTGGACCCGTCCCCTCATGGTGGTTCAGGTCTGAGTCCCTGTGACCCTGAGGGCTGTGGTCTGGACCCGTCCCCTCATGGTGGTTCAGGTCTGAGTCCCTGTGAACCTGAGGGCTGTGGTCCCGACCCGTCCCCTCATGGTGGTTCAGGTCTGAGTCCCTGTGACCCTGAGGGCTGTGGTCTGGACCCGTCCCCTCATGGTGGTTCAGGTCTGAGTCCCTGTGAACCTGAGGGCTGTGGTCTGGACCCGTCCCCTCATGGTGGTTCAGGTCTGAGTCCCTGTGACCCTGAGGGCTGTGGTCTGGACCCGTCCCCTCATGGTGGTTCAGGTCTGAGTCCCTGTGACCCTGAGGGCTGTGATCTGGAGCCTGGTGCTCCTGGTCTCCCATGGCAGAGTGGTCTCAGGCGAGGGGCCAGTTGTTGGTGCAGATGCAGCGAACAGCAGTTCAGAGTCTTGGGCCTTCTTGGAGACCCTGAATGGAGTCCTGCATGGATGATGATCACACTTAAATATAATTCAGTAAGATTAATATTTCATTCCTAAGTTTCGCTGCTGAACAAACTTCTTCTTCTTCTGTTTTTTTTGTAGGAATTTCCGCTGTGACTGTGGAAACAGGAAGTTCACAGATCTGCAGTGTAAACTCCACGCTGTGAGTTTGATCCATAACATTTCTATTATTATTATTATTATTATTATTATTATTATTATTATTATATATAGTATATAACCGTAACTCCACGCTGTGAGCTTTTATCCTTCATGTTTATGTTATAATTCTGATCAGACACGGTTCTGATTTAGCTTCGGAAAAGTGCCCCGGTCTTTTCACTCATTAAAGACAAAATGGCGGTTGTTGTCATGGTGACGTGTCAGTAAAGCGGGTCGCGCTCTTTGGTCACCAGAGCTCGTCACAGCGGGACACATCGACACGGACGGCGCTCTCCTGAAGGTCGTTTAGCAAACGAGCGATAATTTACAAAGTGTGTGTGTGTGTGTGTTTGTGTGTGTGTGTTTGTGTGTGTGTGTGTGTGTGTGTGTGTGTGTGTGTGTGTGTGTGTGTGTGTGTGTGTGTGTGTGTGTGTGTGTGTGTGTGTGTGTGTGTGTGTGTGTGTGTGTGTGTGTGTGTGTGTGTGTGTGTGTGTGTGTGTGTGTGTGTGTGTGTGTGTGTGTGTGTGTCTCTCTCAGGAGAAGGACGAGGTCAACAGTCTGAACAAATACAGTCATAACTTCTTTGGAGTTTACTGCACCTGCGGCCGGCCGTACCCAGATCCAGACGACCAGGTGAGACACACACACACCTGACCCTTACCTGTTCACCAGGGTAGACACACACACACACACCTGACCTTCACCTGTTCACCAGGTGAGACACACACACCTGACCTTCACCTGTTCACCAGGTGAGACACACACACCTGACCTTCACCTGTTCACCAGGTGAGACACACACACCTGGCCCTCACCTGTTCACCAGGTGAGACACACACACCTGGCCCTCACCTGTTCACCAGGTGAGACACACACACACCTGACCCTTACCTGTTCACCAGGGTAGACACACACACACACACCTGACCTTCACCTGTTCACCAGGTGAGACACACACACCTGGCCCTCACCTGTTCACCAGGTGAGACACACACACACACCTGGCCCTCACCTGTTCACCAGGTGAGACACACACACACACACACCTGACCCTCACATGTTCACCAGGTGAGACACACACACACACACACACCTGACCTTCACCTATTCACCAGGTGAGACACACACACCTGACCCTCACCTGTTCACCAGGTGAGACACACACACCTGACCCTCACCTGTTCACCAGGTGAGACACACACACCTGACCCTCACCTGTCCACCAGGTGAGACACACACACCTGACCCTCACCTGTTCACCAGGTGAGACACACACACCTGACCCTCACCTGTCCACCAGGTGAGCTCTGCTTCTTGTAGTAGTCTATGTCTCTCTGTGAATGGCTGCTCCTGTCTCCAGGTGGAGGACGAGATGATTCAGTGTGTGGTGTGTGAGGACTGGCTGCACGGCAGGGTGAGTAGTTTACCCGAACTCCCCCGAACTCCCCCGAACTCCCCCGAACTCCCCTGAACTCACCTGACCTCACCTGTTGTTTGCAGCACCTCGGCTGTTTGGTTCCAGACTGTGTGGAGCTGCAGGAGATGATCTGTGAATCCTGTATGAACAAAAACCCTTTCCTCTGGACCTATGCACCTCACCCGTCAGGTAACACCTCACCCGTCAGGTAACACCTCACCCGTCAGGTAACACCTCACCCGTCAGGTAACACCTCACCCGTCAGGTAACACCTCACCCGTCAGGTAACACCTCAGCCGTCAGGTAACACCTCAGCCGTCAGGTAACACCTCAGCCGTCAGGTAACACCTCAGCCGTCAGGTAACACCTCAGCCGTCAGGTAACACCTCAGCCGTCAGGTAACACCTCAGCGTCAGGTAACACCTCACCCGTCAGGTAACACCTCACCCGTCAGGTAACACCTCAGCGTCAGGTAACACCTCAGCGTCAGGTAACACCTCAGCCGTCAGGTAACACCTCAGCGTCAGGTAACACCTCAGCGTCAGGTAACACCTCAGCGTCAGGTAACACCTCAGCGTCAGGTAACAACTCACCCGTCAGGTAACACCTCACCCGTCAGGTAACACCTCACCCGTCAGGTAACACCTCACCCGTCAGGTAACACCTCACCCGTCAGGCAACGTGTGGAATTCTCCGTCCACACTCTGGGACGTCTTTAGCGTCTCACACACCACCGCCGTCTACAACGCTGCCGCCATTTTGACTCAGGACGCTTCGCTCCTCCATCGCCTCCATCTTTGTTGGGGTCAAACTTTACTGGAGGAACTTTTGAATGTGAGCGATGCCCTCTAGAGGAAGTTTGGATCAATGTCCGTTCAACGTGAAGGAGCAAGAAAGCACGAGGACAGAGACGAGGAGAACCAGGAGAACGCACGTCTGTGTTCACACACGGAGCAGGAACCAGGAGAACGCACGTCTGTGTTCACACACGGAGCAGGAACCAGGAGAACACACGTCTGTGTTCACACACGGAGCAGGAACCAGGAGAACACACGTCTGTGTTCACACACGGAGCAGGAACCAGGAGAACACACGTCTGTGTTCACACACGGAGCAGGAACCAGGAGAACACACGTCTGTGTTCACACACGGAGCAGGAACCAGGAGAACACACGTCTGTGTTCACACACGGAGCAGGAACCAGGAGAACACACGTCTGTGTTCACACACGGAGCAGGAATGACCCTTAAGACAATGGCACCCGATGACCCCCGAGCCGTCACAGAGACCGCGTCCGTGTTTTATACTCGTCTGCTGCTCCTCTTCCTGTTTGTGTGATGCATTTCCTGTCCTGTTGCAGGTGCGGTGGTGAAGGATGAAACAGGCGTTCCCAAAGAACAGGTGAGAGGTTTAAACATGACATCATTATGTCACCGTGACATCACAGATAATGATCAGCTGTCATCGTCAGGGAGATGATGTCATCGAGCCCAGTTGTAAGCGCAGCCGCGAGGAGGCGGAGACGAGCTGCAGACTGAAGGAGCTGCAGGCGATTGGTCAGAGAAGAGTCCAATCAGGAGCCGTGTTCTGGCCGACGGCGTGGCGCTCCAAACTCTGTTCCTGCAGCAGCTGCAAGGTACTTCCTATTGGCTGAGGGCCTGATGATGCCACTGATGATGTCACTGACTGTTGTAAGAAGTGTCGCTGCGTTTGCGTTCGCAGGAGCGTCTGTCCGCTGCCGGCCTGTCCTTCCTATTGGACGAGTCCGACACCGTCCTCGCTTACGAGAACAGAGGGAAGAACAGCGAACTGCGCCCGCCGGGACACGACCCGCTGATGACGGCGCTGGACAACCTGAACCGTGTCCAGCAGCTGGAGATCATCCACGGTACGCAGAACCATCAGAACCATCAAAACCATCAGAACCATCAGAACCATCACCCTAACTCACCAGAACCATCACCCTAACCCACCAGAACCATCAGAACCATCACCCTAACCCACCAGAACCATCAGAACCACCAGAACCATCAGAATTAATACGTCTTGTTGTTTCCAGGATACAACGACATGAAAAGTGAACTGAAGGATTTCCTGCAGAGTTTCGCAGCAGAAGGAAAAGTGAGTATTTAAAATATTTTAAATTTAAAGTGAAGAAGAATTCATCAGGAGTGAAGTGATCGTTTTAAACAGGCTCCTCATCTTTATGGTTATTGTTCATCCTGTTGTTGTTGTTCTTGTTGTTGTTGTTGTTATAATAATGATATTATTGTTCTTGTCTTTACGTCTTCACATTAAGATGGCCGCCTCGATGTGCTGCTGCGCTTCCTTTTCTCTTGTTTTGTCGTAAACACGGTTCTTTGTTCGGGTTCACGGCGTCTTTCACCAGAGAACAGCTCATGAACACTCAGGAACAACTCCACGGGGTTTGTGTCCTGAATTTCTGGCTCCCACATCGGTTCTGATGAACTCTGTAGTCAAAGGTGCCCTCGCCTTTACAACTTTACGCATGCGGGAAGACGCACGCCGCTCCCTGGAATATTTCTCTCTGTCGCTCACTGTGCAATAAAAGGACGAACTTCAGCTTCTGTTGAGGAGAGACAAGGACTTCAGCTCATCCTCTGTGTTGTGCTTCACCGAGTCACGGCTGTGTGAGAACATCCCGGACTCTGCGCTACAGCTGGATGGAGTCCAGCTTCACCGAGCGGACCGTGACACGCGGCTCTCTGGCAAAACAAAGGGTGGAGGTATTTGTTTCTACACCACCAGCGGCTGGTGCAACGACGTAACGGTGATACAACGGCACTGTTCTCCCCTCCTGGAAACTTTTATTATTACCTGCAAACCATTCTACTCCCCACGTGAGTTCGCTTCCTTCATTCTGGTCTGTGTTTACATTCCACCGGAGGCCAACGTGCAGGACGCACAGCGCGCACTCGCCGAACAGATACTGGAAGTGGAGCGGACCAACCCGGACTCCTTAGTTATTGTCCTCGGGGATTTTAACAAAGGTAACCTCAGTCACGAATTGCCCAAATACAGACATTTTATAAAATGTGCAACCAGGGAGGGGAACACTCTGGATCACTGTTACGCAACAGTCAGTAACGCCTATCACACCATCACCCGCGCTGCACTGGGACACTCTGACTACAACATGGTCCACCTGATTCCTGCCTACAGACAAAGACTAAGGGCGCGCTCACACTATCCTCCCGGACCGAGACCCGGACTTTAGGGTACTTGTCCCCCCTCCCTCTCCCCCCCGCGCCCCAGCCCCGTTTGTACTCACACTGCCTGGGCCTCGGCCAATACTTCTTGCTGTCCACACGCCATCAAGCCGTAACACGTCACACGCATTGATCGCGTGTGTGTGGCTTTGTTTCCAGATCTATTCCGTAGACCTCGGAGTTTTTGTGCGTCTTGTCGACTGTTTTTGAATCTTTTCATCCGACCAAATCTGCAGTAAACACTCCACCTCCGCATCACACCAACGTGAACCTTTCACCGCCATTGTTGTTGTTGTTAAATGTCCGCGCATGGTCCGTCCTTCTATTTACATGTCAGAACAGGCGGACAGAACGCTACTGCCGTAGGGCTCGTGCTCGTGCGCGTACACGTGCGCACGCTCGTGCTCGTACATGTGCAAACTGCTCCGCTAAAGCCCACCTATTTCAAGCGGGCCGTGGAGGGCCAGCTGGCCCCAGTTGAGCGCGGAGCGGGTGCGCTCACACTACTTAAAGGTACTAGACTTTAGCTGAAAAACTGGTTTTGGCCGCGGCCAAAAGGACAGTGTGATCACGCTCTAAACCTGTGGTGAGGACATCAAAGAAGTGGACCGGTGAAGCTGCAGAGGACTTAAAGGCGTGTCTGGACTGTACTGACTGGGATGTTTTCAGGACTGCTTCCACCAGTCCGGATGAGTACACAGAAGCTGTGACGTCATACATCAGCTTCTGTGAGGACTGCTGTGTACCAACACGCACCAGGGTGACTTATAACAATGACAAGCCCTGGTTCACACCCAGACTGCGACAGTTGAGGTCTGACAAGGAAAGGGCTTTCAAAAGATGCAACAGAGCAGAGTACAAAGAGGCCAAGTACAGGTTTAGCAGGGCGGTGAGGGACGCTAAACAGCTGTACTCCAAGAAGCTGCAACATCAGTTCTCCTCTAACGACTCTGCCTCTGTCTGGAGGGGGCTCAGGGAGATCCCCAACTACCAGCCAAGAGCTGCTAACGATCAACGACTTGCCAACAACCTCAACGACTTCTACTGTCGCTTTGAAGACCACCTGGACAGTACTCACCACCCCCCACCACACTACCCACCAGCTCCAGCCCATCAGCCCTTCTCCCCCCACCACCACAATAGAGACTGTAAACCTCCTACCACCACAGCTGCCCCTCCCCACCCCCCCTCCACCGACACCTCTGTCTGTCCTTGAGAGAGACGTTAACAGGCTCTTCAAGAGACAGAACCCCCGCAAAGCTGCTGGGCCAGATTCTGTGTCTCCATCCTGCCTGAAGCACTGTGCAGACCAGCTGTCTCCTCTGTTCACGGACATCTTCAACACCTCCCTGGAGACATGCCGTGTGCCAGCTTGCTTCAAGGCCTCCACCATCATACCAGTCCCCAAAAAAACAGGACCAACTGGACTAAACGACTACAGACCTGTCGCCCTGACCTCTGTGGTCATGAATGAATGATCAACGCTTCAATGATGGTCATGATCCTGTTTGTGGACTTCAGCTCTGCATTCAACACAATCATCCCGGCTCGTCCGCAGGACAAACTTTCACGACTAGATGTGCCCGACTCCATCTGCAGGTGGATCACTGACTTCCTGACGGACAGGAAGCAGCATGTGAGGCTGGGAAGCCTCACCTCGGACTCCAGGACGATCAGCACCGGCTCTCTGCAGGGCTGTGTTCTTTCTCCCCTGCTCTTCTCCCTGTACACTAACAACTGCACCTCCAGTCACCAGTCCGTCAAGCTCCTTAAGTTTGCGGATGACACCACCCTCATTGGACTCATCTCTGGTGGGGATGAGTCTGCCTACAGATGGGAGCTCAATGCTTTGAAAACAGTGAAGATGACTATAGACTTCAGGAAGAGCACAGCCCCACCCTCCCCCATGATCCTGTGTGACTCTCCAGTGGACACTGTGGAGTCCTTCCTCTTCCTGGTAACCATCATCTCCCAGGACCTCAGGTGGGAGCCAAACATCAGCTCCCTCATCAAGAAGGCACAGCAGAGGATGTACTTCCTGAGGCAGCTGAAGAAGTTCAATCTCCCGTGGACAATGCTGGTCCACTTCTACACGCCATCATCGAGTCCATCCTCACCTCCTCCATCACCGTCTGGCACGCTGCTGCCTCTGCCAAGGACGGGTGCAGACTGCAGCGTATCATACGTTCTGCAGAGAAGGTGATTGGCTGCAGCCTCCCTTCTCTCCCAGAACTCTACTCTTCCAGGACCCTGAGGAGAGCAGGGAGGATAGCTGCTGATCCCTCCCACCCTGGACACTTCCTGTTTGAACCCCTCCCCTCTACTCTTCCAGGACCCTGAGGAGAGCAGGGAGGATAGCTGCTGATCCCTCCCACCCTGGTCACTTCCTGTTTGAACCCCTCCCCTCTACTCTTCCAGGACCCTGAGGAGAGCAGGGAGGATAGCTGCTGATCCCTCCCACCCTGGACACTTCCTGTTTGAACCTCTCCCCTCTACTCTTCCAGGACCCTGAGGAGAGCAGGGAGGATAGCTGCTGATCCCTCCCACCCTGGTCACTTCCTTTTTGAACCCCTCCCCTCTGGCCGGAGGCTGGGGTCCATCAGGACCAAAACCTCCCGCCACAAGAACAGTTTCTTCCCCTCTGCCATCAGGCTCTTAAGACACTTAACGGTCACTCGTTCCCAAACCCCCCCCCCCACCCCCCACCTGCACTGGTCACACACACACACACACACACACACACACACACTCACTTATGTTTCATGTAAATAATTCAAAGCTTTATGTTTAGTTTGCCTGTGTTCATGTTTATATTTATGTTGCACGTCAACAAACCTGATTCTGATTGTTGTTGTTGTTTCATCATCTTTGTGTTTAACTGTCGTCTGAAAGGTCGTGACTCCCGATGACATCCGCCACTTCTTCGAGCAGCAGCAGAGTCGCAAGAGACGGCGAGACGACGGCGGACGCTTCTTCACCACCTGACCACCGTAGAGAGGAAGGGCGCTTCTTCACGACCTGACCACCGTAGAGACGACGGCAGACGCTTTTTCACCACCTGACCACCGTAGAGACGACGGCAGACGCTTCTTCACCACCTGACCACCGTAGAGACGACGGCAGACGCTTCTTCACCACCTGACCACTGTAGAGACGACGGCGGACGCTTTTTCACCACCTGACCACCGTAGAGACGACGGCAGACGCTGCTTCACCACCTGACCACTGTAGAAACGACAGCGGACGCTTCTTCACCACCTGACCACCGTAGAGACGACGGCGGACGCTTCTTCACGACCTGACCACCGTGGAGAGGAAGGGCGCTTCTTCACGACCTGACCACCGTGGAGAGGAAGGGCGCTTCTTCACGACCTGACCACCGTAGAGACGACGGCAGACGCTTCTTCACCATCTGACCACCGTAGAGACGACGGCGGACGCTTCTTCACCACCTGACCACCGTAGAGACGACGGCGGACGCTTCTTCACCACCTGACCACCGTTGACCTTCAGTAACCTTGAAATGACCTTTGACCTGTCCTGACTTTGAGCGTCCTCCATCTTTTATCTTCTTCCTGTTTTTTTTTTATCTTCACTTTATTTTGAAGTTCTTGGACTTCCTGTTTCCTGTGTGTTTGTGTTTTTAATGAATAAACTCAGCAATCAACAACATTTTGTTTTATTTAAACACGTACGTGTGTGTGTGTGTGTGTGTGTGTGTGTGTGTGTGTGTGTGTGTGTGTGTGTGTGTGTGTGTGTGTGTGTGTGTGTGTGTGTGTGTGTGTGTGTGTGTGTGTGTGTGTGTGTGTGTGTGTGTGTGTGTGTGTGTGTGTGTGTGTGTGTGTGTGTGTGTGTGTGTGTGTGTTGTTTTAAACCTTAAGGTCAAACTGCGCGTTTATGGTGTTTTATAACATTTTCTGTACAAACGTGATGTGGATCCCAAAGTTCTGCCACGAGTTTCCAGGGTCCGTCAGCACCGACACCGGCAACGGCACCAACAACGGCACCGGCACCAACACCAACACCGGCGTAAGCGCCGGCACCGACACCGGCGTAAGCGCCGACACCGGCACCAACACCAACACCGGCGTAAGCGCCGGCACCGGCTCCGCTCTGAAACAGTTAATCCTGATCCAATCAGTGACTCATTGATTTCACCTGTTTGAGACTCAACATCCACACAGAGAGACACGAGCTCAGCTCACGCGCTCCAAACACCTGACAGGTGAGAACTGAACTAACAAGAGAATCAGGGTTTGTTTGTGTTGATGCTGTAAATGTTAAAAAGATGAAGTTTTCTTAAATAGATGATTAAAAACTAAGTTTTAAAGGTGAATTAAATGTAAAGACTCTGTAAACAGTGAGTTTATTGTTGTAATGTGTTAAAAAGATGAAGTTTTCTTAAATAGATGATTAAAAACTAAGTTTTAAAGGTGAATTAAATGTAAAGACTCTGTAAACAGTGAGTTTATTGTTGTAATGTGTTAAAAAGATGAAGTTTTCTTAAATAGATGATTAAAAACTAAGTTTTAAAGGTGAATTAAATGTAAAGACTCTGTAAACAGTGAGTTTATTGTTGTAATGTGTTAAAAAGATGAAGTTTTCTTAAATAGATGATTAAAAACTAAGTTTTAAAGGTGAATTAAATGTAAAGACTCTGTAAACAGTGAGTTTATTGTTGTAATGTGTTAAAAAGATGAAGTTTTCTTAAATAGATGATTAAAAACTAAGTTTTAAAGGTGAATTAAATGTAAAGACTCTGTAAACAGTGAGTTTATTGTTGTAATGTGTTAAAAAGATGAAGTTTTCTTAAATAGATGATTAAAAACTAAGTTTTAAAGGTGAATTAAATGTAAAGACTCTGTAAACAGTGAGTTTATTGTTGTAATGTGTTAAAAAGATGAAGTTTTCTTAAATAGATGATTAAAAACTAAGTTTTAAAGGTGAATTAAATGTAAAGACTCTGAAACTCGTGATGCGTCTTCATGTTTTTAACACATTAAAACAATAAAGTCTCTGTTTCAGTCGTTGAAGCTCAGACACGTCACTGTTAAATATGTATGAACTTCTGAACCCGTGAAAGTCACCGGGGCGTCTGTGGTACAGGAGGTAGAGAGGGTCGTCTGCTGATCTGAGGTCAGCGGTTCGATCCCCGCTCCGCCTGGGTGTCGAAGTGTCCGTGAGCAAGACACTGAACTCCGGTCTGCACGCTCCCGATTTCTTCAGCACCTGTGTCGGTGCTGAGTGAGTCGGTTATCTGTCCCTGTGCAGTGACGTCATTCTGTAAAAACGCCTCCATGTTTGTGTGAATCCAGACTTTCACGTCTGTGACGAGCTGGAAAATAACGTTTGAGTGAACTCTGTACTTTTGTGTTAATGGCCAGAAGTCGTGGGCTGAAATAACTGTAGGTCTGGAGCAGGCATTGAAAGGGTCATGAGTAGATGTAGTGTGTGATTGTGTAGTGTAACTGTAACTGATTGAAGTATCTTTATTCCCAGCTACTGAACAATAGTTATTATCAGCAGCAGAGTCACAGTTAATGTATTGAGTGTCCCTTTAATTGAATAGTTGAAAGTCTTTACAGTTTTTTCTCAGTTGCTAAAACACTAAACCCTGTTGTCTGAACCCATTTCTCTGTTGTCTGAACCACTGATTGAATCAATCACCATGAGCACTTTTCACCTGTTTACACATGTTTGTAACTTCCCAACACAGTTTCATTGTGATGCACCTGTGCTGCAGAATGATGAGCACAGGTGGCAAAAGCCAAACACAATTTAAGCACGGCTGTCACCACCTGGGACCAACAACTCATGATTGATCACACCTGTGGCAAATGATGTGAGGGGATATATGATATGTGAGAGGAAGTCGAGGTGGTCAGCAAAGACGTCAGAGCTTCTGTGATTGACCATGTTCTTGTCCATGGCATGAGCATGACGGAGAGAAGAGAACATGTAATTATCTTTTGTGACATTATAGTAAAGTATGTACATGTTGAGAGCCTTTCCTTTCTCTACTCGTCCCCGTCTTCGACCCTCTCCTTTGTCCCCTCGTCCCCGTCGTCCTAGACAAATAACCCGTCCAGTTGCTTCCCACTTAGATTTCTTTGGGACGACCTGGACAAATGAGAATATTCACAGGCCTCTTGATTGTGTGTTTTCTCGGTGGTGCTTGTTAATGTCTGATGCAGCACTGTCTCCTCTGTATTTAATTGTCTCTCCCTGAGTCCCAGATTAATTGGGGGAATTATTCATTTAATCAATAATTGTTCTCTGATCAGTATTTGCCATTTCGATAGATTAGTTGAGCCAACAACGACAGTACTTTTGTAAACTTTTGAACACTAGAAACATGACTTTAATGTAAACTTTCCCCCCTAATTCTGAATATGTGCGAGTTAGATTATGAACAGCCTCGATCACCCAACACATATAGTGTATTTATATCATTTGATCCTATTTAAGCTGCTGCTATTGTTACTGTTACTGTGTTACCACAGTCAGTGTGAGCGTGCCCTCAGAGACCAGGACAGCCATGTCACATCGGATAGTGAAGGTGATATGAGACGGGTTAAAGACTAAGAGGTTAGAGGTTTGAGTCTCACACGGTGCAGAAAAATCGTCTCCAGTTTACAGTCTTCCTTCAAAATAAGAGCCCATTATGCAAGAGAAGGAGGGGAAAGTGTCTCAGAGAAGCAAGTGTAGACTTTTAGGCTGTAATGTTGAAAGGGATGAGTCAAATGAGCAAAGAACGATGAAAAGAATCTCACATCAGGTGGCCTAGGTGTTATGAGAAGGGCTGCAGACCAGTAGGTTGGAGGTTCAAACCCCGTGACCTGCTGCAGGTTTTAAGGTTTAATATCAATTTGAAATCCAGAGTCAAATGTTTAAAGAGAAAGACTTTCATCAGCAGTGTCACTGTTGGGGCTGTGGCAGAGACCAAGACCTTCTGTGGAATGAGTTGGAGTACGAAGCCCGCCCCAGAACAGGGTTGAGAGCAACTGCTGAAGGAGGTGGTGGGTTAGGGTTAGGGTTAGGGTTAGGGTTAGGGTTAGGGTTAGGGTTAGGGTTAGGGTTAGGGTTAGGGTTAGGGTTAGGGTTAGGGTTAGGGTTAGGGTTAGGGTTAGGGTTAGGGTTAGGGTTAGGGTTAGGGTTAGGGTTAGGGTTAGGGTTAGGGTTAGGGTTAGGGTTAGGGTTAGGGTTAGGGTTAGGGTTAGGGTTAGGGTTAGGGTTAGGGTTAGGGTTAGGGTTAGGGTTAGGGTTAGGGTTAGGGTTAGGGTTAGGGTTAGGGTTAGGGTTAGGGTTAGGGTTAGGGTTAGGGTTAGGGTTAGGGTTAGGGTTAGGGTTAGGGTTAGGGTTAGGGTTAGGGTTAGGGTTAGGGTTAGGGTTAGGGTTAGGGTTAGGGTTAGGGTTAGGGTTAGGGTTAGGGTTAGGGTTAGGGTTAGGGTTAGGGTTAGGGTTAGGGTTAGGGTTAGGGTTAGGGTTAGGGTTAGGGTTAGGGTTAGGGTTAGGGTTAGGGTTAGGGTTAGGGTTAGGGTTAGGGTTAGGGTTAGGGTTAGGGTTAGGGTTAGGGTTAGGGTTAGGGTTAGGGTTAGGGTTAGGGTTAGGGTTAGGGTTAGGGTTAGGGTTAGGGTTAGGGTTAGGGTTAGGGTTAGGGTTAGGGTTAGGGTTAGGGTTAGGGTTAGGGTTAGGGTTAGGGTTAGGGTTAGGGTTAGGGTTAGGGTTAGGGTTAGGGTTAGGGTTAGGGTTAGGGTTAGGGTTAGGGTTAGGGTTAGGGTTAGGGTTAGGGTTAGGGTTAGGGTTAGGGTTAGGGTTAGGGTTAGGGTTAGGGTTAGGGTTAGGGTTAGGGTTAGGGTTAGGGTTAGGGTTAGGGTTAGGGTTAGGGTTAGGGTTAGGGTTAGGGTTAGGGTTAGGGTTAGGGTTAGGGTTAGGGTTAGGGTTAGGGTTAGGGTTAGGGTTAGGGTTAGGGTTAGGGTTAGGGTTAGGGTTAGGGTTAGGGTTAGGGTTAGGGTTAGGGTTAGGGTTAGGGTTAGGGTTAGGGTTAGGGTTAGGGTTAGGGTTAGGGTTAGGGTTAGGGTTAGGGTTAGGGTTAGGGTTAGGGTTAGGGTTAGGGTTAGGGTTAGGGTTAGGGTTAGGGTTAGGGTTAGGGTTAGGGTTAGGGTTAGGGTTAGGGTTAGGGTTAGGGTTAGGGTTAGGGTTAGGGTTAGGGTTAGGGTTAGGGTTAGGGTTAGGGTTAGGGTTAGGGTTAGGGTTAGGG
>NC_139845.1:2500-7500 GCF_963691815.1 Echiichthys vipera
CACACGGAGCTGAGGTGGCGTGCAGCTCCACTCACCCTGCGGCGTCTCGCAGCGCTCTCCGGTCCAGCCGGCGTCACAGAAGCAGGAGCCGGGGCCGTGGCGTCCGTCCTCACAGGAGCCGTGTTCTGAGCAGCTACAGGCTGAGAACCATAAGGAAACAAGCTGTTAGACCCCTGCAGACCCCCGGACAGGAAACCGCCCCCCCCCCCCCTCACCTTTACAGTCCGCTCCGTAGAAGCCGTCACTACACAGCTCACAGGCCACGCCCCCGAAACCTGCGTCACAGGTACAGGTGCCGTTACCCAGGTGACCGTCGTCACATCTACCATGGTTACCGCAGGGGGAGCCGACGCCACCGGGACACACTGCACAGACGAGAGGGACGAGAGGACGAGAGGGACGAGAGGACGAGAGGGACGAGAGAGAGGAGAGAGACGGACAGCAGCTGATCAGGACGTCACAGAGACGTTCAAACGTCTGTAAAAGTTGTGTTTGATGCTTTTGTTCTCCAGACTCTGTCGTTAACGTTGCTGAACTCTCACCCAGACAGTCTCGTCCGTGGTAACCAGGGCAACACTTTGGCTTCCAGAAGTGGACGGTGCAGACGCTGCGGCAGCCGGAGTTCTTGGTGACGAACAGAGACGGGAGGTCGCACTTCTGAACCTCCTGAGGACCAATCAGAGACAGAGTCAGACACCGGCTGATCTGGTTTCTCACAGACTCACGGTCGGGAACAGAAGAGGACGCTGACCTTGACTTTGGACCCTCGGGGGCAGCGAAGCGCCGAGCCGGTGCACAGTCCACAGCCCATCTACCACAGAAGAAGAAGAGGAACAATCAAATCAACCAAACCTGTGGAAGAGGGGCGCTGGTGACCTCAGCTGATGAGGTCATGGGGTGCTGGTGACCTCAGCTGATGAGGTCATGGGGCGGTGGTGACCTCAGCTGATGAGGTCATGGGACGCTGGTGCCCTCAGCTGATGAGGTCATGGGACGCTGGTGACCTCAGCTGATGAGGTCATGGGACGCTGGTGCCCTCAGCTGATGAGGTCATGGGGCGGTGGAAGGACTCTGAGGAAGTCCTGAATGGGCCCAACACGCCCTCTTTTGTAGAGGCAGAGCTGGAGGCTGATGGGGATCATCGTCAACATCTCTGACAGAAGTCACTGAGGAAGGAAACAAGTCCACAGAGGCAAAGCCCCAGGGATCCATGAGCTGCATCCACACATGCTGAAAGCTCTGGGTCTGGAGGGGCCGTCCTGGTCCTGGTCCTGGTCCTGGTCCTGGTCCTGGTCCTGGTCCACACGTCTCTGACACACTGGGAGGTGTTCCAGGCACGTCCAGCTGGGAGGAGGCCTCGGGGAAGACCCAGGACCAGGTGGAGAGATTAGATCTCCAAACTGGCCTGGGAACGCCTCAGGATCCCCCAGTTAGAGCTGGTTAATGTGGCCCGGGAAAGGGAAGTTTGGGGTCCCTGCTGGAGCTGCTGCCCCTGAGACCTGATCCAGGATCAGAGGCTGGAGCTGCTGCCCCTGAGACCTGATCCAGGACCAGAGACTGGAGCTGCTGCCCCTGAGACCTGATCCAGGATCAGAGGCTGGAGCTGCTGCCCCTGAGACCTGATCCAGGATCAGAGGCTGGAGCTGCTGCCCCCGAGACCTGATCCAGGATCAGAGGCTGGAGCTGCTGCCCCTGAGACCTGATCCAGGATCAGCAGTTGAAGAGAAGATGAGATTGGTTGGGTCGGTCCAGTCTTTGTCGGTGTCAGCAGGTCTGTGGGGGCGTTGAGGGTTTAGGGGGCGTGTGTCTCAGAGGACTTACCTGAAGGTCGAAGGTGGTCTGTTCATCGCAGCGTCCTCCGAGGCTGGGCGGAGTCAGCAGGCAGTCGATCCCGTAGGCGACCCCGCCGTTAAAGACGAGGTGTCTCTGAACGATCCGGCACTTTCCTTCGTTAACAAAGATTTCTCCCTGTTCAGAGAAGAAGAACCGCATCAACACTCGCTCACTGTCGTCTCTTCTTCTTCTTCTACTTTAAAAAAAAAACCCGTCTGTGTCTTACGATGGCGTCCGTCCCTCCACAGGTGAAGGAGAGCGGCGAGCCCTGCAGAGTCCGAACCGAGTCCAGGTGGATCAAACCTTCAGCATAAACCTGAGGAGGAATAAAAACAGAACGTGTTCAGTGAGAAGAGTCCTGAGAGGGTTACGCCGCCGCCTTCAGCGCCACAACCACAGGTCAGGGTTACGCCGCCTTCAGCGCCACAACCACAGGTCAGGGTTACAGCCGCCTTCAGCGCCACAACCACAGGTCAGGGTTACGCCGCCTTCAGCGCCACAACCACAGGTCAGGGTTACGCCGCCTTCAGCGCCGCAACCACAGCTCAGGGTCACGCCGCCTTCAGCGCCACAACCACAGGTCAGGGTTACGCCGCCTTCAGCGCCACAACCACAGGTCAGGGTCAACCTCCGTGTTTCCTGCCACGCCAACGAAGGCAAACGCTCATCATCCATGAACGTTACCTTTAGTGTGAAAGGGTGAATCATTCAGGGAATTACATCCTGAACTGTTCGGTCCGTGACCATCAGACATCTTCAAGGGTCAAAACCCGGTTTGGAGTTCCTCAGGGGTCAATTCTGGGCCCCTGTTTTCTTTTTTTTGTCTTTCTTTGAGTTTTGAAACTAGAAAACTACATAAATATACGTATGTGGCGTCTGATTCCCTCGTATGCAGATGATACCCTGTTATACCCTCACACACATCCTTCTGTGTTCCCCACAGGATCATTACGGCGTCGCAGTTCTCGTGGTCCTCACCTTCTGGCCCTGCAGGATGTGGTACTTCAGGTACTCCACCAGCTGGGGTCGGTTGTCTTGGTGGAACAGGAAGTCCTTCTGCTCTTGCGGCAGCGACGCCATGACGCCGTCTGAGGGCAGGAAGACGGTCACCGGCTGGTTAATGCCGTCGTTCACCAGCTCCATCACACCCGAGTCCTGAAACAGAAACATGGTCCCGTTAACGAGGCACGGGTCTCCAGAGTCCACAGTCTGGACCCGTGGACCTCCACAGGCGTCTCCGCTCGCTTCGGTTTGACCTTCGTACCTGGAGCAGTCTGAAGAAGGTTTTATAGCCGTGACCTTCGGCCACGTGGGTCAGGTTCAGCTGAGGCTGTTCAGGGGAAAGAGTCGTTCACAGATCAGTGAGCGAACACACGTCAGGTCTCATGTGATTAACGTGTTAATGACTAATGAGGATGATGTTCTCACAGGAGCCGGCTCTCGGTCCAGGCCGGCGGAGAACAGGACTCTGTTGATCTCGTGGAAGATGCCGTTGACGCTGACGCCGTCGCTGTACGTCACGTTGGCCTCGTTGACGAAGATGCTGCCCTGAAAACGTCCGACACACAAACAAACACACGCACACGTTTCACCAGCAGCGGTTTTCAACAGTGAAGAGAAAACACGGATCACGTTTGTTTAATCTAAACGTTAATTAACATAAAATGAAACAAGACGATAATCGACGCCGGTGCAGGGAAGCCGTCAGCACTGAGCCCTGATCAGTCACGACGTTCTCTGATCATCTGTTGGGAATCGAACCACAGCTGAACCTGTGTTTGGGGCTCAGCAGTGACGCAGACGGACCTCTGAGTGTGTCGCTGCACGATCACGTGTCCTCGTGTTCCTTCGTCAAACTCTAGAGTCGGGTACTTTTCTTTCCATGAATCATGAATGAACCCGTGAACATCATCAGCTAACGTTAGCTTCAGTCATTAGCTTCAGCCGTTAGCTTCAGCCGTTAGCTTCAGCGCTCGCATGAACCCAGACCGTGGTTCTGCTCTCTGATTGGTCACCTGGTTCGACCCCGTGGTCAGGACGAGCCCGGACAGAGACGTCAGGTTGCGTGGTCGGCTCAGGTCGGCGGGGAGCAGAGTGTGACACATGACGATGTGGCTGCGCAGGACGGCGGCGAACTCTTCCTTATCGACGTCCATCATCCACTTCTGTAAGGACAACAGTGTTAGCACGTTAGCACGTTAGCTCAGTGTGAAGCACGACGGACGCCAACATGGATCCTTGTCACCTTTCTGCCGTTCTTCCTCTCCTCGGCGAACGCTTCGCTGTTGGGAGCGAAGACGGTGAACGGGCCGCGCCCTCTCAGGGAAATCTCCACCATCTGAAACAGAGTCGCACTTGAGTTCGTGTGATCGGACGAGCGGCGAGACGAGAGCGAGCGGAGCCACTCACCATCAGACCGAGGTAGAAGTCCCTCAGCTTCCTCGCCATGATCTCCTGCAGAGAGACGTCCGTTAGTGGTCGCCTCGTGGTCGTTCAGCAGACAGTGTGTGTGCGTGTGCGTGTGTGTGTGTGCGCGTGCGTGTGTGTGCGTGCGCACCTTCCCCACGGTGCCTCTGCAGGTGAGACCGTCTCCGATGAAGTTACTCTTACAGCTGCAGGATCGAACGCCCGGACCCGTCTGGTTGCAGCTGGCGTACTGGTGGCAGCCGCCGTTTTTCTGGAACATCAGCGGGACACAGGTGAGCGACTGAGAGGCGTTCAGGGACACATGTGAGCGACTGAGAGGCGTTCAGGGACACAGGTGAGCGACTGAGAGGCGTTCAGGGACACAGGTGAGCGACTGAGAGGCGTTCAGGGACACAGGTGAGCGACTGAGAGGCGTTCAGGGACACAGGTGAGCGACTGAGAGGCGTTCAGGGACACAGGTGAGCGACTGAGAGGCGTTCAGGGACACAGGTGAGCGACTGAGAGGCGTTCAGGGACACAGGTGAGCGACTGAGAGGCGTTCAGGGACACAGGTGAGCGACTGAGAGGCGTTCAGGGACACAGGTGAGCGACTGAGAGGCGTTCAGGGACACAGGTGAGCGACTGAGAGGCGTTCAGGGACACAGGTGAGCGACTGAGAGGCGTTCAGGGACACAGGTGAGCGACTGAGAGTTGTTCAGGGACACAGGTGAGCGACTGAGAGGCGTTCAGGGACACAGGTG
>NC_139845.1:17500-42500 GCF_963691815.1 Echiichthys vipera
CTATCACCTCATTGGCTGTTGAAACAGGAAGTGTTTGGGTACAGACAGTAAACTATCACCTCATTGGCTGTTGAAACAGGAAGTGTTTGGGTACAGACAGTAAACTATCACCTCATTGGCTGTTGAAACAGGAAGTGTTTGGGTACAGATTGTAAACTATCACCTCATTGGCTGTTGAAACAGGAAGTGTTTGGGTAAAGACAGTAAACTATCTCCTCATTGGCTGTTGAAACAGGAAGTGTTTGGGTACAGACAGTAAACTATCACCTCATTGGCTGTTGAAACAGGAAGTGTTGTTGAAACAGGAAGTGTTTGGGTAAAGACAGTAAACTATCTCCTCATTGGCTGATGAAACAGGAAGTGTTTGGGTACAGACAGTAAACTATCTCCTCATTGGCTGATGAAACAGGAAGTGTTTGGGTACAGACAGTAAACCTTCACCTCATTGGCTGTTGAAACAGGAAGTGTTTGGGTACAGACAGTAAACTATCACCTCATTGGCTGTTGAAACAGGAAGTGTTTGGGGAAAGACAGTAAACTATCACCTCATTGGCTGTTGAAACAGGAAGTGTTTGGGGAAAGACAGTAAACTATCACCTCATTGGCTGTTGAAACAGGAAGTGTTCTGGTACAGACAGTAAACTATCACCTCATTGGCTGTTGAAACAGGAAGTGTTGGGTACAGACAGTGAACCTTCACCTCATTGGCTGTTGAAACAGGAAGTGCAGTGTTGAGGAGGGAGGTCAGAGAGGAAGTGCTGCTCAGCCGGGACAGAGGGAAGGTTCCTGGGACGATGTGATTCCTGTGACACGGATCACGAGCGTTAAAACTCAAACATCATCATAAAAACATGTGACTGTGATAAGAGCGAGGGGGCGGAGCTTCACCTGACGAGGCTCGGCAGGTTTCCCCTCGCCGTCCAGAACTTCCTGTCGTCCGGAGACATCTGAGCGACGGCGGCTGAAGACGGAACCAGGAGGGTGAAGTTCTGATCCGACAGGGACCAGGACAGACCGGAGTCCTGGGTCACACACACACACACACACACACACACACACACACACACACACACACACACACACACACACACACACACACACACACACACACACACACACACACACACACACACACACACACACACACACACACACACACACACACACACACACACACACACACACACACACACACACGCACACGCACACACGCGCACACAGACACACACACACACGCGCACACAGACACAGACACACACACACACACACACGCACGCGCGCACACACACACACACACACACACAGACACACACACACACACACACACACACACACACACACACACACACACACACACACACACACACACACACACACACACACACACACACACACACACACACACACACACACACACACACACACACAGACACAGACAGACACACACACACACACACAGACACACACACACACACACACACACACACACACACACACACACACACACACACACACACACACACACTTATCATTCATGTGTCTTTGATTTACTCTTTATGTTTCAGATCAGCTGAGATTCTCACCGTGGTCCACGTGGAGAAGTCTGAGGCGTCTGGCAGAGCAGCGAGTACCTGAAGGCATCAGGAGAACACATGTGTTAAAGTGTCCTCTAGGAGCATAAACGTGTGCTAAAGTGTCCTCTAGGAGCATAAACGTGTGCTAAAGTGTCCTCTAGGAGCATAAACGTGTGCTAAAGTGTCCTCTAGGAGCATAAACGTGTGCTAAAGTGTCCTCTAGGAGCATAAACGTGTGTTAAAGTGTCCTCTAGGAGCATAAACGTGTGTTAAAGTGTCCTCTAGGAGCATAAACGTGTGTTAAAGTGTCCTCTAGGAGCATAAACGTGTGTTAAAGTGTCCTCTAGGAGCCAAACGTGTGTTAAAGTGAACTCTAGGAGCACAAACGTGTGTTAAAGTGTCCTCTAGGAGCATAAACGTGTGTTAAAGTGTCCTCTAGGAGCAAAAACGTGTGCTAAAGTGTCCTCTAGGAGCATAAACGTGTGTTAAAGTGTCCTCTAGGAGCAAAAACGTGTGCTAAAGTGTCCTCTAGGAGCATAAAGGTGTGCTAAAGTGTCCTCTAGGAGCATAAACGTGTGTTAAAGTGTCCTCTAGGAGCATAAACGTGTGCTAAAGTGTCCTCTAGGAGCATAAACGTGTGCTAAAGTGTCCTCTAGGAGCATAAACGTGTGTTAAAGTGTCCTCTAGGAGCATAAACGTGTGTTAAAGTGTCCTCTAGGAGCATAAACGTGTGTTAAAGTGTCCTCTAGGAGCATAAACGTGTGTTAAAGTGTCCTCTAGGAGCCAAACGTGTGTTAAAGTGAACTCTAGGAGCACAAACGTGTGTTAAAGTGTCCTCTAGGAGCATAAACGTGTGTTAAAGTGTCCTCTAGGAGCAAAAACGTGTGCTAAAGTGTCCTCTAGGAGCATAAACGTGTGTTAAAGTGTCCTCTAGGAGCAAAAACGTGTGCTAAAGTGTCCTCTAGGAGCATAAAGGTGTGCTAAAGTGTCCTCTAGGAGCATAAACGTGTGTTAAAGTGTCCTCTAGGAGCATAAACGTGTGCTAAAGTGTCCTCTAGGAGCATAAACGTGTGTTAAAGTGTCCTCTAGGAGCATAAACGTGTGTTAAAGTGTCCTCTAGGAGCATAAACGTGTTAAAGTGAACTCTAGGAGCATAAACGTGTGTTAAAGTGTCCTCTAGGAGCCTAAACGTGTGTTAAAGTGTCCTCTAGGAGCATAAACGTGTGTTAAAGTGTCCTCTAGGAGCATAAAGGTGTGCTAAAGTGTCCTCTAGGAGCATAAACGTGTGTTAAAGTGTCCTCTAGGAGCATAAACGTGTGTTAAAGTGTCCTCTAGGAGCATAAACGTGTGTTAAAGTGTCCTCTAGGAGCATAAACGTGTGCTAAAGTGTCCTCTAGGAGCATAAACGTGTGTTAAAGTGTCCTCTAGGAGCATAAACGTGTGCTAAAGTGTCCTCTAGGAGCATAAACGTGTGCTAAAGTGTCCTCTAGGAGCATAAACGTGTGTTAAAGTGTCCTAAGAGCATAAACGTGTGTTAAAGTGTCCTCTAGGAGCATAAACGTGTGTTAAAGTGTCCTAAGAGCATAAACGTGTGCTAAAGTGTCCTCTAGGAGCATAAACGTGTGTTAAAGTGTCCTCTAGGAGCATAAACGTGTGCTAAAGTGTCCTCTAGGAGCATAAACGTGTGCTAAAGTGTCCTCTAGGAGCATAAACGTGTGTTAAAGTGTCCTCTAGGAGCATAAACGTGTGTTAAAGTGTCCTCTAGGAGCCTAAACGTGTGCTAAAGTGTCCTCTTGGAGCATAAACGTGTGTTAAAGTGTCCTCTAGGAGCATAAACGTGTGTTAAAGTGTCCTCTAGGAGCATAAACGTGTGCTAAAGTGTCCTCTAGGAACATAAACGTGTGTTAAAGTGTACTCTAGGAGCATAAACGTGTGTTAAAGTGTCCTCTAGGAGCATAAACGTGTGCTAAAGTGTCCTCTAGGAGCCTAAACGTGTGTTAAAGTGTCCTCTAAGAGCATAAACGTGTGCTAAAGTGTCCTCTAGGAGCATAAACGTGTGCTAAAGTGTCCTCTAGGAGCATAAACGTGTGCTAAAGTGTCCTCTAGGAGCATAAACGTGTGCTAAAGTGTCCTCTAGGAGCATAAACGTGTGCTAAAGTGTCCTCTAGGAGCATAAACGTGTGTTAAAGTGTCCTCTAGGAGCATAAACGTGTGCTAAAGTGTCCTCTAGGAACATAAACGTGTGTTAAAGTGTACTCTAGGAGCATAAACGTGTGTTAAAGTGTCCTCTAGGAGCATAAACGTGTGTTAAAGTGTCCTCTAGGAGCATAAACGTGTGTTAAAGTGTCCTCTAGGAGACTAAACGTGTGTTAAAGTGTCCTAGGAGCATAAACGTGTGTTAAAGTGTCCTCTAGGAGCATAAACGTGTGCTAAAGTGTCCTCTAGGAGCATAAACGTGTGCTAAAGTGTCCTCTAGGAGCATAAACGTGTGTTAAAGTGTCCTCTAGGAGCATAAACCTGTGTTAAAGTGTCCTCTAGGAGCATAAACGTGTGCTAAAGTGTCCTCTAGGAGCATAAACGTGTGCTAAAGTGTCCTCTAGGAGCTAAACGTGTGCTAAAGTGAACTCTAGGAGCATAAACGTGTGCTAAAGTGTCCTCTAGGAGCATAAACGTGTGCTAAAGTGAACTCTAGGAGCATAAACGTGTGTTAAAGTGTCCTCTAGGAGCATAAACGTGTGTTAAAGTGTCCTCTAAGAGCATAAACGTGTGTTAAAGTGTCCTCTAGGAGCATAAACGTGTGTTAAAGTGTCCTCTAGGAGCATAAACGTGTGCTAAAGTGAACTCTAGGAGCATGAACGTGTGTTAAAGTGTCCTCTAGGAGCATAAACGTGTGTTAAAGTGTCCTCTAGGAGCATAAACCTGTGTTAAAGTGTCCTCTAGGAGCATAAACGTGTGTTAAAGTGTCCTCTAGGAGCATAAATGTGTGCTAAAGTGTCCTCTAGGAGCCTAAACGTGTGTTAAAGTGTCCTCTAGGTGCATAAACGTGTGCTAAAGTGTCCTCTAGGAGCATAAACGTGTGTTAAAGTGTCCTCTAGGAGCATAAACGTGTGCTAAAGTGTCCTCTAGGAGCATAAACGTGTGCTAAAGTGTCCTCTAGGAGCATAAACGTGTGTTAAAGTGTCCTCTAGGAGCATAAATGTGTGTTAAAGTGTCCTCTAGGAGCATAAACGTGTGCTAAAGTGTCCTCTAGGAGCATAAACGTGTTAAAGTGTCCTCTAGGAGCATAAACGTGTGTTAAAGTGTCCTCTAGGAGCATAAACGTGTTAAAGTGTCCTCTAGGAGCATAAACGTGTGTTAAAGTGTCCTCTAGGAGCATAAACGTGTTAAAGTGTCCTCTAGGAGCATAAACGTGTGTTAAAGTGTCCTCTAGGAGCATAAACGTGTGTTAAAGTGTCCTAAGAGCATAAACGTGTGTTAAAGTGTCCTCTAGGAGCATAAACGTGTGTTAAAGTGTCCTCTAGGAGCATAAACGTGTGCTAAAGTGTCCTCTAGGAGCATAAACGTGTGCTAAAGTGTCCTCTAGGAGCATAAACGTGTGTTAAAGTGTCCTCTAGGAGCATAAACGTGTGTTAAAGTGTCCTCTAGGAGCATAAACGTGTGTTAAAGTGTCCTCTAGGAGCATAAACGTGTGTTAAAGTGTCCTCTAGGAGCATAAACGTGTGCTAAAGTGTCCTCTAGGAGCATAAACGTGTGCTAAAGTGTCCTCTAGGAGCATAAACGTGTGTTAAAGTGTCCTCTAGGAGCATAAACGTGTGCTAAAGTGTCCTCTAGGAGCATAAACATGTGTTAAAGTGAACTCTAGGAGCTCTCACCTGCAGAACCGTCCCGTAACACATGTGTCCGTCTCCAACGTAGCCGTCGTCACAGACACACGTCCACTGAGAGGAGAGCAGGCGGCAGCTGGCCTGCACACACACACACACACACACACACACACACACACACACACACACACACACACACACACACACACACACAGCTCTGTTCAGACCTGGTCCTGGTCCTGGTTCTGGTCCAGGACCGGATCAGAGGGGGGGGACTCACCAGGTGGTGGCAGCCTCGGCCCACAGACACACACTGGTCCACGGGTTCACACTGGCGCCCGCTGCCTCTGTAGCCGGCGTTACACAGGCAGGCGCTCTGCAGGACATGACATCACACTTCCTGTTAGATATGACATCATGTGCACAGAGACGCAGTTCTCTTCTTCTATGGTGGGTGTGGCTCAGGTGCGCGGGCGTCACCTGTCCCGGGCCCACGTAGATGCAGGTGGCGTTGGCGTGGCAACGTCCTCCGTCAGCAGCGGCGCAGTTGTTGATCGGCTGACACTCGTCTCCGTCCGTCCTCCACCCGATCAGACACCGACACGCGTGCGTCCCCCGACCCGTCCTGAAGCATTCAGCCTGCAGACGGACGGACAGACGGACAGACACACAGCAGTGAGGACAGACAGACAGCAGTGAGGACAGACAGACAGACAGACAGACAGACAGACAGACAGACAGCAGTGAGGACAGACAGCAGTGAGGACAGACAGCAGTGAGGACAGACGGACAGACAGACGGACGGACAGACGGACAGACAGACAGACAGACAGACGGACAGACGGACAGACAGACAGACAGACAGACGGACAGACAGACGGACAGACAGACAGACAGCAGTGAGGACAGACAGACAGACGGACGGACAGCAGTGAGGACAGACAGACAGACAGACGGACAGACAGACAGACAGACAGACAGACAGACGGACAGACAGACAGACAGCAGTGAGGACAGACAGACAGACAGACAGACAGCAGTGAGGACAGACAGACAGACAGACAGACAGACGGACAGACAGACAGACAGACAGACAGACAGACAGACGGACAGACAGACAGACAGCAGTGAGGACAGACAGACAGACAGACAGACAGACGGACAGACAGACAGACAGACAGACAGACAGACAGACAGACAGACAGACAGACAGCAGTGAGGACAGACAGACAGACAGACAGACAGACGGACAGACAGACAGACGGACAGACAGACAGACAGACAGACAGACAGACAGCAGTGAGGACAGACAGACAGACGGACGGACAGACAGACAGACAGACAGACAGACAGACAGACGGACAGACAGACAGACAGACAGACAGACGGACAGACAGACAGACAGACAGACAGACAGACAGACAGACGGACAGACAGACAGACAGCAGTGAGGACAGACAGACAGACAGACAGCAGTGAGGACAGACAGACGGACAGACAGACAGACAGACAGACAGACAGCAGTGAGGACAGACAGACGGACGGCAGCCTGTGATTGGTCGGACTCACGTTGGCGCTGCAGCCTCCGCGCTGAGGCGGAGCACAGGGGTCCGACTCCACACAGGTGAGGCCGTCGCCTTGGTAACCAGGTTTACAGACGCACCTGAGACACACACAGCATCGAACAACGATTCAAACAGTGGTTCAGCCCGCTGGGCCACAGGGACGTAACGTTACAGACAGCTGGGCTCAGGGGGCCCCTCCTGTGTAAAGGGGGACCCGGGCAGCACCGGTCCAGGTGGACTCACCTGGTGGAGCCCTGGCTGAAGTCGCAGTCTGCGTGGGCGTGGCAGAACTGGGCCACGGCGCCGCACGCCGCCGTCCTGCGGTCGCAGAGCCGCCCGGTGAAGCCCGACACGCAGGAGTCGGGTCTGCAGCGCCCGTCTGAGTCCGGGCGGTTGTCGCACTGTCCGTGGACACAGGGACACGCTGAGGACACAGGGAGCGCCGTCATCATGACATCACAGCGACCACGATGATGTCACAGGAAACAGGAAACAGGAAACAGGAAACCCACACTCACGTCTGTCACAGTTGGGTCCAAACGTGTCTGAGGCGGCGCAGAAGTGACAGCGAGAGCCGCCGAAGGTCGGCTCGCACAGACACGAGCCGTTCCCCCCGACGCCGTCCACACACTGAAACAAGGACCGTTAAGTTCCTCCACACACTGAAACAAGGACCGTTAAGTTCCTCCACACACTGAAACAAGGACCGTTAAGTTCCTCCACACACTGAAACAAGGACCGTTAAGTTCCCCCACACACTGAAACAAGGACCGTTAAGTTCCCCCACACACTGAAACAAGGACCGTTAAGTTCCCCCACACACTGAAACAAGGACCGTTAAGTTCCTCCACACACTGAAACAAGGACCATTAAGTTCCTCCACACACTGAAACAAGGACCGTTAAAGTTCCTCCAGACACTGAAACAAGGACCGTTAAAGTTCCTCCACACACTGAAACAAGGACCGTTAAAGTTCCTCCACACACTGAAACAAGGACCGTTAAGTTCCTCCACACACTGAAACAAGGACCGTTAAAGTTCCTCCACACACTGAAACAAGGACCGTTAAGTTCCTCCACACACTGAAACAAGGACCGTTAAAGTTCCTCCACACACTGAAACGAGGACCGTTAAAGTTCCTCCACACACTGAAACAAGGACCGTTAAGTTCCTCCACACACTGAAACGAGGACCGTTAAAGTTCCTCCACACACTGAAACGAGGACCGTTAAGTTCCTCCACACACTGAAACAAGGACCGTTAAAGTTCCTCCAGACACTGAAACAAGGACCGTTAAGTTCTTCCACACGCTTAAACAAGGACCGTTAAGTTCCTCCAGACACTGAAACAAGGACCATTAAAGTTCCTCCACACACTGAAACGAGGACCGTTAAGTTCCTCTAGACACTGAAACAAGGACCGTTAAAGTTCCTCCACACACTGAAACGAGGACCGTTAAGTTCCTCTAGACACTGAAACAAGGACCGTTAAGTTCCTCCAGACACTGAAACAAAGACCCTTAAAGTTCCTCCAGACACTGAAACAAAGACCCCTAAATTTGACACTTAAACAGCAGAGACACTTAATGGTCGTGTGGGCCTCACCCGCCCGTGTCCGGAGCACGGCGCCCGGTGCCCCCCCGGGCAGGGTCGGCAGTCCGGACCGTAGAAGCCTGGGCAGCACGCCGGAGTCTGAGGACACACAAACACCTGTTACGCTCATGCCCCGCCTCTTCCTGTCTCCTTCACTGTGATTGGCTCGTGCTCCTGTCTCCTTCACTGTGATTGGCTCGTGTTCCTGTCACTCACCGTGACGGTGGTGTTGCAGAGCGGCGAGCAGCCCGTGGACGGGATGCTGATCGCCGGTCGACCGAGGGTCAGAAGGTAAACGCATCCGAAGGTGGAGGAGCCCTGAACCGTGAAGAGACGCAGCGTCAGACACGTGACAGGAAGTGAGGCGCAGAGAGGAAGTGAGGCCAGACAGGAAGTGAAGCCAGAGAGGAAGTGAAGCCAGAGAGGAAGTGAAGCGCAGAGAGGAAGTGAGGCCAGACAGGAAGTGAGGCGCAGACAGGAAGTGAGGTGCAGAGAGGAAGTGAAGCGCAGAGAGGAAGTGAGGCCAGACAGGAAGTGAGGCGCAGACAGGAAGTGAGGTGCAGAGAGGAAGTGAAGCGCAGAGAGGAAGTGAAGCCAGAGAGGAAGTGAAGCGCAGAGAGGAAGTGAAGCCAGAGAGGAAGTGAAGCCAGAGAGGAAGTGAGGCGCAGAGAGGAAGTGAAGCCAGAGAGCAAGTGAAGCCAGAGAGGAAGTGAGGCCAGAGAGGAAGTGAAGCCAGAGAGGAAGTGAAGCCAGAGAGGAAGTGAAGCGCAGAGAGGAAGTGAAGCCAGAGAGGAAGTGAGGCGCAGAGAGGAAGTGAAGCCAGACAGGAAGTGAAGCCAGAGAGGAAGTGAAGCCAGAGAGGAAGTGAAGCCAGAGAGGAAGTGAAGCCAGAGAGCAAGTGAAGCCAGAGAGGAAGTGAGGCGCAAACAGGAAGTGAGGCCAGACCGGAAGTGAAGCCAGAGAGGAAGTGAAGCCAGAGAGGAAGTGAAGCCAGAGAGGAAGTGAAGCCAGAGAGGAAGTGAAGCCAGAGAGGAAGTGAGGCGCAAACAGGAAGTGAGGCCAGACAGGAAGTGAAGCCAGAGAGGAAGTGAAGCCAGAGAGGAAGTGAAGCCAGAGAGGAAGTGAAGCCAGACAGGAAGTGAAGCCAGACAAGAAGTGAAGCCAGAGAGGAAGTGAAGCGCAGAGAGGAAGTGAAGCCAGAGAGGAAGTGAAGCCAGAGAGGAAGTGAGGCCAGAGAGGAAGTGAAGCCAGAGAGGAAGTGAAGCCAGAGAGGAAGTGAGGCGCAAACAGGAAGTGAAGCTAGAGAGGAAGTGAAGCTAGAGAGGAAGTGAAGCGCAGAGAGGAAGTGAAGCCAGACAGGAAGTGAAGCCAGAGAGGAAGTGAGGCCAGAGAGGAAGTGAAGCCAGACAGGAAGTGAAGCCAGAGAGGAAGTGAGGCCAGAGAGGAAGTGAAGCCAGAGAGGAAGTGAGGCGCAGAGAGGAAGTGAAGCCAGAGAGGAAGTGAAGCCAGAGAGGAAGTGAAGCCAGAGAGGAAGTGAAGCCAGAGAGGAAGTGAAGCCTGAGAGGAAGTGAAGCCAGACAGGAAGTGAAGCGCCGAGAGGAAGTGAAGCCAGAGAGGAAGTGAGGCGCAGAGAGGAAGTGAAGCCAGACAGGAAGTGAAGCGCAGAGAGGAAGTGAAGCCAGAGAGGAAGTGAAGCCAGAGAGGAAGTGAAGCCAGACAGGAAGTGAAGCCAGAGAGGAAGTGAAGCCAGAGAGGAAGTGAGGCGCAGAGAGGAAGTGAAGCCTGAGAGGAAGTGAAGCCTCAGAGGAAGTGAAGCCTGAGAGGAAGTGAAGCCAGACAGGAAGTGAAGCGCAGAGAGGAAGTGAAGCGCAGAGAGGAAGTGAGGCGCAGAGAGGAAGTGAAGCCAGACAGGAAGTGAAGCCACAGAGGAAGTGAAGCCAGAGAGGAAGTGAAGCGCAGAGAGGAAGTGAAGAGAGAGAGAGGAAGTGAAGTGCAGAGAGGAAGTGAAGCCAGACAGGAAGTGAGGCGCAGAGAGGAAGTGAAGCCAGAGAGGAAGTGAAGCCAGAGAGGAAGTGATGAGAGAGAGGAAGTGAGGCGCAAACAGGAAGTGAGGCCAGAGAGGAAGTAAAGCCAGATAGGAAGTGATGAGAGAGAGGAAGTGAAGCCAGACAGGAAGTGAAGCCAGAGAGGAAGTGAAGCCAGACAGGAAGTGAAGCGCAGAGAGGAAGTGAAGCCAGAGAGGAAGTGATGAGAGAGAGGAAGTGAAGCGCAGAGAGGAAGTGAAGCCTGAGAGGAAGTGAAGCCAGACAGGAAGTGAAGCGCAGAGAGGAAGTGAAGCCAGAGAGGAAGTGAAGTGCAGAGAGGAAGTGAAGCCAGAGAGGAAGTGATGAGAGAGAGGAAGTGAAGCGCAGAGAAGAAGTGATGAGAGAGAGGAAGTGAAGCCAGACAGGAAGTGAAGAGCGTGAGACCTCTTACCGTGAAAACGCCCGTGGAGCACGGCGACAGTTTGACTCTGGAGCAGCTGACGCACGTTCCCTGTAACCAATGAGATGTTAGCGCTGTAACCAATGAGCTGTTAGCATCATAACCAATGAGATGTTAGCGCTGTAACCAATGAGATGTTAGCATCATAACCAATGAGATGTTAGCGCTGTAACCAATGAGATGTTAGCGCTGTAACCAATGAGATGTTAGCATCATAACCAATGAGATGTTAGCATCATAACCAATGAGATGTTAGCGCTGTAACCAATGAGATGTTAGCGCTATAACCAATGAGATGTTAGCGCTGTAACCAATGAGATGTTAGCATCATAACCAATGAGATGTTAGCGCTGTAACCAATGAGATGTTAGCGCTATAACCAATGAGATGTTAGCGCTGTAACCAATGAGATGTTGGCGCTGTAACCAATGAGATGTTAGCGCTGTAACCAATGAGATGTTAGCGCTGTAACCAATGAGATGTTAGCGCTGTAACCAATGAGATGTTGGCGCTGTAACCAATGAGATGTTAGCGCTGTAACCAATGAGATGTTAGCGCTGTAACCAATGAGATGTTAGCGCTGTAACCAATGAGATGTTAGCGCTGTAACCAATGAGATGTTAGCGCTGTAACCAATGAGATGTTAGCGCTGTAACCAATGAGATGTTAGCACTATAACCAATGAGATGTTAGCGCCGTAACCAATGAGATGTTAGCGCTGTAACCAATGAGATGTTAGCATCATAACCAATGAGATGTTAGCGCTGTAACCAATGAGATGTTAGCACTATAACCAATGAGATGTTAGCATCATAACCAATGAGATGTTAGCGCCGTAACCAATGAGATGTTAGCGCTGTAACCAATGAGATGTTAGCGCTGTAACCAATGAGATGTTAGCATCATAACCAATGAGATGTTAGCGCTGTAACCAATGAGATGTTAGCGCTGTAACCAATGAGATGTTAGCGCTGTAACCAATGAGATGTTAGCGCTGTAACAATGAGATGTTAGCGCTGTAACCAATGAGATGTTAGCATCATAACCAATGAGATGTTAGCATCATAACCAATGAGATGTTAGCATCATAACCAATGAGATGTTAGCACTGTAACCAATGAGATGTTAGCATCATAACCAATGAGATGTTAGCACTGTAACCAATGAGATGTTAGCGCTGTAACCAATGAGATGTTAGCGCTGTAAACCAATGAGATGTTAGCGCTGTAACCAATGAGGATGTTAGCACTATAACCAATGAGATGTTAGCGCTGTAACCAATGAGATGTTAGCATCATAACCAATGAGATGTTAGCGCTGTAACCAATGAGATGTTAGCGCTGTAACCAATGAGATGTTAGCATCATAACCAATGAGATGTTAGCATCATAACCAATGAGATGTTAGCGCTGTAACCAATGAGATGTTAGCGCTGTAACCAATGAGATGTTAGCGCTGTAACCAATGAGATGTTAGCGCTGTAACCAATGAGATGTTAGCGCTGTAACCAATGAGATGTTAGCGCTATAACCAATGAGATGTTAGCGCTGTAACCAATGAGATGTTAGCGCTGTAACCAATGAGATGTTAGCGCTGTAACCAATGAGATGTTAGCGCTGTAACCAATGAGATGTTAGCATCATAACCAATGAGATGTTAGCGCTGTAACCAATGAGATGTTAGCATCATAACCAATGAGATGTTAGCGCTGTAACCAATGAGATGTTAGCGCTGTAACCAATGAGATGTTAGCGCTGTAACCAATGAGATGTTAGCGCTGTAACCAATGAGATGTTAGCGCTGTAACCAATGAGATGTTAGCGCTGTAACCAATGACATGTTAGCAGAAATATGACGTAGCGTCTCCGTGGAAACACACCTTGATGATCTTGCTCTCGGTGATGTCACACCTGTGGGGCAGCACGGGTTCGATGGAGGGCGGAGTCAAAACGCCATCCAGCACGTAGAGGCGGCCATTTTTAGCTTCCACCGCCGCCTCGAGCACCGCGGCTCCGTTCACCAAGATCTGACCCTGAACCAGAGGAAGAGAGAGAGCGTCAAGCTACGGACAGAGAGAGAGAGAGGGGGGGGGGGGGGGGGATGAGGAGAGAGAGAGAGGGGGGGGGGGGAGAGAGGGGGGGGCGAGAGAGAGAGAGAGAGAGAGAGAGGGGGGGGGGCGAGAGAGAGAGAGAGAGACAGAGAGGGGGGGGGGTTGAACTCACGTTGGATGTGATGTTCAGGGTCAGCACCTGATTGGCCATCGTGGTGATTCTGGTCGTGGAGACGGCGTCAAAGACGTCAAGCTGCAGAGACACGAGCGCGTGATGAGGTCAAAGGTTATAGAATATGTTTTATAGATATTTATGATGTGAGGTCCGACTCACCGCGGAGGACGGGACGACGTGGTTCCGGAGCAGCTCCACCAGCTTGTTGTGACCCTTCAGAATAAAAGCTTTGTTAACGGGGTTTGAACCGGGGTTTGAATGACGGCGTGTCCCTGAGCGGGTCTCTTACCTCAGCGCTGCTCAGGTGCTGCAGGTGACCCTCGGGCATCGAACCGAAGGCCGAGCTGCTGGGAGCAAAGACGGTGATTGGCCCCGGGAGGTCCAGGACGGACGCCAGGTGGGCGCTCTGCAGAGAGAGGACGTCACTGTCACTTTAAAACTTTAAACAGTCTGGGTTCTGGACCTGGACCTGGACCTGGACCTGGACCTGGACCTGGTCCTGGACCTGGTCCTGGTCCTGGACCTGAACCTGGTCCTGGACCTGGTCCTGGTCCTGGTCCTGGTGCTGGTCCTGGACCTGGTCCTGGTCCTGGTCCTGGTCCTGAACCTGGACCTGGACCTAGTTCTGGACCTGGACCTGGACCTGGTCCTGGTCCTGGTCCTGGACCCGGCAGAAGAGACGGACTCACCTCCAGTAGAGTCTTGAACTGGTCGAATTTGCCGTAGTCAGAAACGATCTTCATCAGATTTTCCTGAGGAAACAAAGACGTCAGAATACGAGTGTTTGCAGATGATGCAGGTGTTTCTGTCAGACCCAAGAACCGGACCCCCTAACCCTGACCCTGACCCTGACCCCCTGACCCTGACCCTGACCCCCCCAACCCTGACCCCCTGACCCCCTGACCCCCTGACCCCCTGACCCTGACCCTGACCCCCTGACCCTGACCCTGACCCCCCCAACCCTGACCCCCTGACCCCCTGACCCCCTGACCCTGACCCTGACCCCCTGACCCTGACCCCCTAACCCTGACCCCCTGACCCTGACCCCCTAACCCTGACCCTGACCCCCCCAACCCTGACCCCCTGACCCCCTGACCCCCTGACCCTGACCCTGACCCCCTGACCCTGACCCCCTAACCCTGACCCCCTGACCCTGACCCTAACCCTGACCCTAACCCTGACCCTGACCCTGACCCCCTGACCCCCCAACCCTGACCCTGACCCTGACCCCCTGACCCCCTGACCCCCTAACCCCCTAACCCTGACCCTGACCCCCTAACCCTGACCCTGACCCTGACCCTAACCCTGACCCCCTAACCCTAACCCTGACCCCCTAACCCTGACCCTGACCCTAACCCTAACCCTGACCCTGACCCTGACCCTGACCCTAACCCTAACCCTAACCCTAACCCTAACCCTGACCCCCTAACCCTAACCCTGACCCCCTAACCCTAACCCTGACCCTGACCCTGACCCTGACCCTAACCCTAACCCTAACCCTAACCCTAATCCTAACCCTAACCCTAACCCTAACCCTGACCCTGACCCTGACCCTAACCCTAACCCTAACCCTAATCCTAACCCTAACCCTAACCCTAACCCTGACCCTGACCCTAACCCTAACCCTAACCCTAACCCTAACCCTGACCCTGACCCTAACCCTAACCCTGACCCTGACCCTGACCCTAACCCTGACCCCCTGACCCTGACCCCCTAACCCTGACCCCCTGACCCTGACCCTAACCCTAACCCTAACCCTGACCCCCTAACCCTGACCCTGACCCTAACCCTAACCCTGACCCTGACCCTGACCCTGACCCTAACCCTAACCCTAACCCTAACCCTAACCCTAACCCTAACCCTGACCCCCTAATCCTAACCCTAACCCTAACCCTAACCCTGACCCTGACCCTGACCCTAACCCTAACCCTGACCCTAACCCTAACCCTAACCCTAACCCTAACCCTAACCCTAACCCTAACCCTAACCCTAACCCTAATCCTAACCCTAACCCTAACCCTAACCCTAACCCTAACCCCTAACCCTAACCCTAACCCTAACCCTAACCCTAACCCTAACCCTAACCCTGACCCTGACCCTAACCCTGACCCTGACCCTAACCCTAACCCTAACCCTGACCCTGACCCTAACCCTAACCCTAACCCCTAACCCTAACCCTGACCCTGACCCTAACCCTGACCCCCTAACCCTAACCCTGACCCCCTGACCCTGACCCTAAGAACCTTCTTCATATCTAAGCTGTTGAAGCGTTCGAGGCACTGTGACTAAAACGGTTCCAGCCTCAGAGCCGTAGAGGAGCCCGTGGGTCTGATGCCGCAGTAAGAGTCCTGATGACGGGGACTCACCGCGGGCTCGCTCTCCACCATGGGCGCCACGCTGTCCATCAGCTTGTTGATGACGTGGATGATCCCGTTGGACGCCACCACGTCGGCCTGGACGATCACGCCCTTCTTCCTGCTGCCATGGATACGGACTTTGGTCAGAGCGTCCTGGACGACGGACGCAGAAGAGACACAGTCAGGGATCGAACCGCCGGTTTTTAACATGTAAGTGTTTCTCTTTAGTTTCTGCGTTTAAAAGATTCAATAACGTTAAAATATTCAAACTGACTGAGACACGAACTCAAAACTACACTCTCCCCAAAGCAACTGGACCAGGACCAGGACCAGGACCCGGACCAGGACCAGGACCAGGATCAGGACCAGGACCAGGCTGGGACTGGACCAGGACCAGGACCAGGACCAGGCTGGGACTGGACCAGGACCAGGACCAGGCTGGGACTGGACCAGGCTGGGACTGGACCATGACCAGGACCAGGACCAGGACCAGGCTGGGACTGGACCAGGACCAGGACCAGGACCAGGACCAGGACCAGGACCAGGACCAGGCTGGAACTGGACCAACGACTGTCACTCTAACGACGGAGCACAAAGGGTTCCAGTGACATCATCGACCTGTGAGAGGTTAAAGACCTGGATCTCACACCAGGACCAGGACCAGTCCCAGTCTGGTCCTGGTCCTGGTCCTGGTCCAGTCCCAGCCTGGTCCTGGTCCTGGTCCTGGTCCAGTCCCAACCTGGTCCTGGTCCTGGTCCAGTCCCAGCCTGGTCCTGGTCCTGGTCCTGGTCCAGTCCCAGCCCCAGCCTGGTCCTGGTCCTGGTCCAGTCCCAGCCTGGTCCTGGTCCTGGTCCTGGTCCAGTCCCAGCCTGGTCCTGGTCCTGGTCCTGGTCCTGGTCCAGTCCCAGCCTGGTCCTGGTCCTGGTCCTGGTCCTGGTGAAACGTCTTCCTGACACAGAACCAGGTCCAGCTGCTTTGAGGAGAACCAGGACCTGGACCTGAGTTCTCTCGTTGCCCGGCTCACCCCCTCTGAAGTGTCGACCTCAGCAGATTTTCCAGTCAAAGTGAAGAAGACGTCGCTTTTCTTGAGCGAGTCGAACGACATCTGTCCGGCCACCAGGTGCATCTTACACAGGTACCTGGCTTTGGACGCGTCCGCCATCAGGGTCCTCACCTGCTCACACACACACACACACACACACACACAACATGAGACCCGCTCACACACACACACACACAAGTCCGGCTCTCTAACACGCGGACCGGCACCTTACCGAAGTTCCCCTGAAGCCTTTGTTGATGGGGACGAACAAAGTGAAGGGACCCAGGTTCTGCAGAGACCAGGAGAGAGACCCTGGAACCACACACACACACACACACACACACACACACACACACACACACACACACACACACACACACACACACACACACACACACACACACACACACACACACACACACACACACACACACACACACACACACACACAGTTATGAATAATTAGGGGCGTGGCCTCTTGAGTGACAGCTAGCCTCGGGCCCTCACTTCTCCTCGGAGGCTAGTTGTCAGGATTAGCATCATTAGCATGCTAACAGTAGCATGCTAACTCCCTTATCTGGACCTGAACTAAGGTCATTCGTGTGGTGGTGTTTCCATAGTAACAAGATGGTTTAGGAACACACAGTGTTAGCGTTAGCTCTGTTATGCTAATCAAATAGCCTTGAATCCAGCCTGCTGTCTCTGACACAGACACCAGATGCTAATGCTAATGCTAATGTGGAGCAGCGGAGGATTGGGGCCGTGAGGGTGGGTGCAGAGACCCCCCTGCCCCCCCCCCCCCCAGTCCCAGAAAAGAATCTCAGCGTTGACTCTCACTCCCGTTTATCTAGTAGCGTGTGGTGTTAGCCTAGCTCCCGGGCGGTGGAGCTAATGTGGCTAATTCAAATGTACGTACGCCCCTCCCCCCAACGTCACATACATGCCCCTTTATGGTCAGAGGAAAAGAGGCGGAGTCAGAGTCTGACAGACGGAGAATCATCGTCGTACCGAACAGCGTGATGGCGTTGCTCAGCTGGCCGCTCCACTGACCCCCGGGCTCCGTGTTCAGACTGTTCAGGCGCTGGATCACGTTGCCGTAACACACCTTACCGTTACCAAGGTAACCCTGGAGACAGGTGCACCTGAGGGACAGACATGGTTAAAGCACCGGCACGTTCAGCGGCTGCAGCTGTGACGGTAAAGACAGACACTGACTCCACTCGTCCCGGGCCCACGGTGCTGCAGTTGGCGTTCTTGTGACAGGAACCAGGTCTGCAGGACTCCTTCAGGGCGCAGCCGCCGTCCGGCACGGGTTCGAAACCAGGAAGACACTCGCAGTGAGACTGAAACGCAGCAGGGACACAGAGGTGAGGTCCAGGAGCCGCTGCTGCCCCCTACGGGCTGCTGCACTCATGAACACGTCTGCGATATGTGACAGAGAATCAACCCCTGGTCCTGATCCTGGTCCTGGTCTCAGTCCTGGTCCTGGTCCTGGTCCCGGTCCTGATCCCGGTCCTGGTCCTGGTCCTGGTCCTGGACTCTCTGTCTGATCCTGTTACTGAATCTATTTGCTCACCTTCCCCGGGCCGTCGTAGACGCAGCGCTCCGTCCCGGCGGCGCAGCCTCCCTGTTGGGTCTGACACGGATCGACGGCCATGCAGACTCGTCCGTCCCCGCTGTAACCATGGTTACAGGCGCAGAGGTGCTGGTTGGGACCGGTGTGGACGCAGGAAGCCTGGACATGACAGACCCGCTGCAGACACGGGTTTATGGCTGAGGACACAGACATGGCAACCGTCTTACACCCGGTCACTGGGACACGCTGCTAGCATCAGAGCTAACGTGCTAAAGACCAGCACCGATCAAACCAGGCGACCGCAGCGAGAACGAACATTAATTAACATTAATGAACATTTATATATTTATATATTTATATATTTATATCATATCTAATATTCATGAACGTTGATGAATGAACTCACGTGAACACTCGTCTCCTGATCTCTGGTGACCAGGGAGACACTGACACAGCAGCTGCTCCGTCAGAGCGTCTTCCATACAACGAGAGTTCTGAGGACAGCTGAGCGACGCACACGCAGGGGACTCTGCAACACAACAACAACACAACAACAACACAACACAGCTGAGCGACGCACACGCAGGAGACTCTGCAACACAACAACAACACAACAACAACACAACAACAACACAACACAGGTGAGCGACGCACACGCAGGAGACTCTGCAACACAACAACAACACAACAACAACACAACACAGGTGAGCGACGCACACGCAGGGGACTCTGCAACACAACAACAACACAACAACAACACAACAACAACACAACACAGGTGAGCGACGCACACGCAGGGGACTCTGCAACACAACAACAACACAACAACAACACAACAACACAGGTGAGAGACGCACACGCAGGGGACTCTGCAACACAACAACAACACAACAACAACACAACAACACAGGTGAGCGACGCACACGCAGGGGACTCTGCAACACAACAACAACAACACAACAACAACACAACAACAACACAACACAGGTGAGCGACGCACACGCAGGAGACTCTGCAACACAACAACAACACAACAACAACACAACAACACAACACAGGTGAGAGACGCACACGCAGGAGACTCTGCAACACAACAACACAACAACAACACAACAACAACACAACACAGGTGAGAGACGCACACGCAGGAGACTCTGCAACACAACAACAACACAACAACAACACAACACAACAACACAGGTGAGAGACGCACACGCAGGGGACTCTGCAACACAACAACAACAACAACAACACAACACAGCTGAGCGACGCACACGCAGGAGACTCTGCAACACAACAACAACACAACACAACACAGGTGTTAGCACAGGTATTAGCCCAGGTGTTAGCCCAGGTGTTAGCCCAGCTGTTAGCCCAGGTGTTAGCCCAGCTGTTAGCACAGGTGCTAGCACAGGTGACTAAAACACAGCACAGGTGTTAGCTCAGGTGTTAGCCCAGCTGTTAGCACAGGTGCTAGCACAGGTGTTAGCACAGGTACGTCGGACTGACCCTGGTCACAGTTTGGACCTTTGTATCCAGAGAAACAGGTGCAGCGTCCGTCCCCTTTGAGTCCAGAGTCACACAGACCGTGGACACAGGAGCACACTGAAACCACAGAAGAAGAACATTCAGCGTAAAGACTGAAACCACAGAAGAAGAACATTCAGCGTAAAGACTGAAACCACAGAAGAAGAACAACAACAACTCAGTGCAGGGGTAGAAACCACAGAAGAAGAAGAACTCAGCGTAAAGACTGAAACCACAGAAGAAGAACATTCAGCGTAAAGACTGAAACCACAGAAGAAGAAGAACAACAACTCAGTGCAGGGGTAGAAACCACAGAAGAAGAAGAACTCAGCACAGGGACAGAAACCAAGAAGAAGAACTCAGCATAAAGACTGAAACCACAGAAGAAGAACAACAACCACTAAGTGCAGGGACTGAAACCACAGAAGAAGAACAACAACCACTAAGTGCAGGGACTGAAACCACAGAAGAAGAACTCAGTGTAGAGACAGACACCACAGAAGAAGAACTCAGTGCAGGGACTGAAACCACAGAAGAAGAACTCAGTGCAGAGACAGACACCACAGAAGAAGAACTCAGTGTAGAGACAGACACCACAGAAGAAGAACTCCGTGCAGAGACAGACACCACGGAAGAAGAAGAACTCAGTGCAGAGACAGACACCACAGAAGAAGAACTCAGTGCAGAGACAGACACCACAGAAGAAGAACTCAGTGTAGAGACAGACACCACAGAAGAAGAACTCAGTGCAGAGACAGACACCACAGAAGAAGAACTCAGTGTAGAGACAGACACCACAGAAGAAGAACTCAGTGCAGAGACAGACACCACAGAAGAAGAACTCAGTGTAGAGACAGACACCACAGAAGAAGAAGAACTCAGTGCAGAGACAGACACCACAGAAGAAGAACTCAGTGCAGAGACAGACACCACAGAAGAAGAAGAACTCAGTGTAGAGACAGACACCACAGAAGAAGAACTCAGTGCAGAGACAGACACCACAGAAGAAGAACAACAACCACTAAGTGCAGGGACTGAAACCACAGAAGAAGAACTCAGTGCAGAGACAGACACCACAGAAGAAGAACTCAGCATAAAGACTGAAACCACAGAAGAAGAACTCAGTGTAGAGACAGACACCACAGAAGAAGAACTCAGTGCAGAGACAGACACCACAGAAGAAGAACTCAGTGCAGAGACAGACACCACGGAAGAAGAAGAACTCAGTGCAGAGACAGACACCACAGAAGAAGAACTCAGTGCAGAGACAGACACCACAGAAGAAGAACTCATTGTAGAGACAGACACCACAGAAGAAGAACTCAGTGCAGAGACAGACACCACAGAAGAAGAACTCAGTGTAGAGACAGACACCACAGAAGAAGAACTCAGTGCAGAGACAGACACCACAGAAGAAGAACTCAGTGTAGAGACAGACACCACAGAAGAAGAAGAACTCAGTGCAGAGACAGACACCACAGAAGAAGAACTCAGTGCAGAGACAGACACCACAGAAGAAGAAGAACTCAGTGTAGAGACAGACACCACAGAAGAAGAACTCAGTGCAGAGACAGACACCACAGAAGAAGAACTCAGTGCAGAGACAGACACCACAGAAGAAGAACTCAGTGCAGAGACAGACACCACAGAAGAAGAACTCAGTGCAGGGACTGAAACCACAGAAGAAGAACTCAGTGCAGAGACAGACACCACAGAAGAAGAACTCAGTGTAGAGACAGACACCACAGAAGAAGAACTCAGTGCAGAGACAGACACCACAGAAGAAGAACTCAGTGCAGAGACAGACACCACAGAAGAAGAAGAACTCAGTGTAGAGACAGACACCACAGAAGAAGAACTCAGTGCAGAGACAGACACCACAGAAGAAGAACTCAGTGCAGAGACAGACACCACAGAAGAAGAACTCAGTGTAGAGACAGACACCACAGAAGAAGAACTCAGTGTAGAGACAGACACCACAGAAGAAGAACTCAGTGTAGAGACAGACACCACAGAAGAAGAACTCAGTGTAGAGACAGACACCACAGAAGAAGAACTCAGTGTAGAGACAGACACCACAGAAGAAGAACTCAGTGCAGAGACAGACACCACAGAAGAAGAACTCAGTGTAGAGACAGACACCACAGAAGAAGAACTCAGTGTAGAGACAGACACCACAGAAGAAGAACTCAGTGCAGAGACAGACACCACAGAAGAAGAACTCAGTGCAGAGACAGACACCACAGAAGAAGAACTCAGTGTAGAGACAGACACCACAGAAGAAGAACTCAGTGTAGAGACAGACACCGCAGAAGAAGAAGAACTCAGTGTAGAGACAGACACCACAGAAGAAGAACTCAGTGTAGAGACAGACACCACAGAAGAAGAACTCAGTGCAGAGACAGACACCACAGAAGAAGAACTCAGTGTAGAGACAGACACCACAGAAGAAGAACTCAGTGTAGAGACAGACACCACAGAAGAAGAACTCAGTGCAGAGACAGACACCACAGAAGAAGAAGAACTCAGTGCAGAGACAGACACCACAGAAGAAGAACTCAGTGTAGAGACAGACACCACAGAAGAAGAACTCAGTGCAGAGACAGACACCACAGAAGAAGAACTCAGTGCAGAGACAGACACCACAGAAGAAGAACTCAGTGTAGAGACAGACACCACAGAAGAAGAACTCAGTGTAGAGACAGACACCACAGAAGAAGAACTCAGTGCAGAGACAGACACCACAGAAGAAGAACTCAGTGTAGAGACAGACACCACAGAAGAAGAACTCAGTGCAGAGACAGACACCACAGAAGAAGAACTCAGTGCAGAGACAGACACCACAGAAGAAGAACTCAGTGCAGAGACAGACACCACAGAAGAAGAACTCAGTGCAGAGACAGACACCACAGAAGAAGAAGAACTCAGTGCAGAGACAGACACCACAGAAGAAGAACTCAGTGCAGAGACAGACACCACAGAAGAAGAACTCAGTGCAGAGACAGACACCACAGAAGAAGAACTCAGTGTAGAGACAGACACCACAGAAGAAGAACTCAGTGCAGAGACAGACACCACAGAAGAAGAACTCAGTGTAGAGACAGACACCACAGAAGAAGAACTCAGTGCAGAGACAGACACCACAGAAGAAGAACTCAGTGCAGAGACAGACACCACAGAAGAAGAACTCAGTGCAGAGACAGACACCACAGAAGAAGAACTCAGTGCAGAGACAGACACCACAGAAGAAGAACTCAGTGCAGAGACAGACACCACAGAAGAAGAACTCAGTGTAGAGACAGACACCACAGAAGAAGAAGAACTCAGTGTAGAGACAGACACCACAGAAGAAGAACTCAGTGTAGAGACAGACACCGCAGAAGAAGAAGAACTCAGTGTAGAGACAGACACCACAGAAGAAGAAGAACTCAGTGCAGAGACAGACACCACAGAAGAAGAAGAACTCAGTGTAGAGACAGACACCGCAGAAGAAGAAGAACTCAGTGTAGAGACAGACACCGCAGAAGAAGAAGAACTCAGTGTAGAGACAGACACCGCAGAAGAAGAAGAACTCAGTGTAGAGACAGACACCACAGAAGAAGAACTCAGTGTAGAGACAGACACCACAGAAGAAGAACTCAGTGCAGAGACAGACACCACAGAACAAGAACTCAGTGTAGAGACAGACACCACAGAAGAAGAACTCAGTGCAGAGACAGACACCACAGAAGAAGAACTCAGTGCAGAGACAGACACCACAGAAGAAGAACTCAGTGCAGAGACAGACACCACAGAAGAAGAACTCAGTGCAGAGACAGACACCACAGAAGAAGAACTCAGTGCAGAGACAGACACCACAGAAGAAGAAGAACTCAGTGCAGAGACAGACACCACAGAAGAAGAACTCAGTGCAGAGACAGACACCACAGAAGAAGAACTCAGTGCAGAGGGAGACACCACAGAAGAAGAACTCAGTGCAGAGACAGACACCACAGAAGAAGAACTCAGTGCAGAGACAGACACCACAGAAGAAGAACTCAGTGCAGAGACAGACACCACAGAAGAAGAACTCAGTGCAGAGACAGACACCACAGAAGAAGAACTCAGTGTAGAGACAGACACCACAGAAGAAGAACTCAGTGCAGAGACAGACACCACAGAAGAAGAACTCAGTGTAGAGACAGACACCACAGAAGAAGAAGAACTCAGTGTAGAGACAGACACCACAGAAGAAGAACTCAGTGTAGAGACAGACACCGCAGAAGAAGAAGAACTCAGTGTAGAGACAGACACCACAGAAGAAGAACTCAGTGTAGAGACAGACACCACAGAAGAAGAACTCAGTGCAGAGACAGACACCACAGAAGAAGAACTCAGTGTAGAGACAGACACCACAGAAGAAGAACTCAGTGCAGAGACAGACACCACAGAAGAAGAACTCAGTGTAGAGACAGACACCACAGAAGAAGAACTCAGTGCAGAGACAGACACCACAGAAGAAGAACTCAGTGTAGAGACAGACACCACAGAAGAAGAACTCAGTGCAGAGACAGACACCACAGAAGAAGAACTCAGTGCAGAGACAGACACCACAGAAGAAGAACTCAGTGCAGAGACAGACACCACAGAAGAAGAACTCAGTGCAGAGACAGACACCACAGAAGAAGAAGAACTCAGTGCAGAGACAGACACCACAGAAGAAGAACTCAGTGCAGAGACAGACACCACAGAAGAAGAACTCAGTGCAGAGACAGACACCACAGAAGAAGAACTCAGTGCAGGGACAGACACCACAGAAGAAGAACTCAGTGTAGAGACAGACACCACAGAAGAAGAACTCAGTGCAGAGACAGACACCACAGAAGAAGAACTCAGTGCAGAGACAGACACCACAGAAGAAGAACTCAGTGTAGAGACAGACACCACAGAAGAAGAAGAACTCAGTGTAGAGACAGACACCACAGAAGAAGAACTCAGTGTAGAGACAGACACCGCAGAAGAAGAAGAACTCAGTGTAGAGACAGACACCACAGAAGAAGAAGAACTCAGTGCAGAGACAGACACCACAGAAGAAGAAGAACTCAGTGTAGAGACAGACACCGCAGAAGAAGAAGAACTCAGTGTAGAGACAGACACCGCAGAAGAAGAAGAACTCAGTGTAGAGACAGACACCGCAGAAGAAGAAGAACTCAGTGCAGAGACAGACACCACAGAACAAGAACTCAGTGTAGAGA
>NC_139845.1:52500-60000 GCF_963691815.1 Echiichthys vipera
CCTCAGCCTCCCTGGTGAAGTCGACTCCAAGGTGCTGGAAAGGAGGTTGGTCCTGTAGAACCTCAGACTGAAGAGGAACCAGGTGGATCCAGTCCTGGACCTGGACCAGGACCAGCTCTGCACTCTCCAGGATCCTGGAGGGGGTCTGGGAGTGGGCCCATCCGGTCTACATGTGCTTTGTGGATCTGGAGAAGGCCCATGACCGGGTCCCTGGAGATACTGTGGGAGGTGCTGGGGGAGTCTGGGGTGAGGGGGTCACTTCTGAGGGGGTCCAGTCTCTGTACCCCCAAAGAGAGAGCTGAGTCCGGATCCTGGGCAGTGAGGCGGAGTGGTTCCCGGTGGGGGTCGGCCTCCTCCAGGGGGGCACTCTGTCCCCAATCCTGTTTGTGGTTTTCATGGACAGGATATGGAGGCGTAGTCGTGGTGGGGAGGGGCTGCAGGTGGGTGGGCTGAGGATCTGGTCTCTGACGTGGTCCTGATGGCGTCGTGGGTCAGGGACCTTCAGCACTCACTGGATCGGTTCACAGCCGAGTGTGAAACGGCCGGGATGAGGATCAGCACCTCTGGATCTGAGGCCGTGGCTCTCAGCAGGAAACCGCTGGATTGTTCCTCCGGGTCTGGAACGAGTCCTGACCCCAAGTGAAGGACTTCAAGCACCTCGGGATCTGGTTCACGAGTGAGGGGACGATGGAGCAGCGGGGGCGGAGCTGCAGTCGCTCTACCCTCAGTCCTGGTTCCTACCCTCACCTGTGGTCCTGAAAGCTGGGTCAGGACCCACAGAACCAGGTCCAGGTCAGGACCCAAAGAACCAGGTCCAGGTCAGGACCCAAAGAACCAGGTCCAGGTCAGGATCCAAAGAACCAGGTCCAGGTCAGGACCCACAGAACCAGGTCCAGGTCAGGACCCAAAGAACCAGGTCCAGGTCAGGACCCAGAGAACCAGGTCCAGGTCAGGACCCACAGAACCAGGTCCAGGTCAGGACCCACAGAACCAGGTCCAGGTCAGACCCAAAGAACCAGGTCCAGGTCAGGACCAAAGAACCAGGTCCAGGTCAGGACCCAAAGAACCAGGTCCAGGTCAGGACCCAGAGAACCAGGTCCAGGTCAGGACCCAAAGAACCAGGTCCAGGTCAGGACCCAAAGAACCAGGTCCAAGTCAGGACCCACAGAACCAGGTCCAGGTCAGACCCAAAGAACCAGGTCCAGGTCAGACCCAAAGAACCAGGTCCAGGTCAGGACCCACAGAACCAGGTCCAGGTCAGGACCCAAAGAACCAGGTCCAGGTCAGGATCCAAAGAACCAGGTCCAGGTCAGGACCCACAGAACCAGGTCCAGGTCAGGACCCAAAGAACCAGGTCCAGGTCAGGACCCAAAGAACCAGGTCCAGGTCAGGACCCACAGAACCAGGTCCAGGTCAGGACCCAAAGAACCAGGTCCAGGTCAGGACCCACAGAACCAGGTCCAGGTCAGGACCCAAAGAACCAGGTCCAGGTCAGGACCCACAGAACCAGGTCCAGGTCCAAGCGTGTGAACTGTGTTTCCTCAGGAGGGGGTCTGGAGTCTCCCTTAGAGAGAGGGGGAGCAGTTCAGCATCCGTGAGGAACTCGGAGTAGAGCCGCTGCTCCTTTGTGTTGAAAGGAGCCAGTTGAGGTGGTTCAGGATCATCTGGTCTGGATGAACCCTGGGCGCCTCCCTAGGGAGGTGTTCCAGGCACGTCCAGCTGGGAGGAGGCCTCGGGGAAGACCCAGGACCAGGTGCAGAGATTATATCTCCACACTGGCCTGGGAACGCCTCAGGATCCCCCAGTTAGAGCTGGTTAATGTGGCCCGGGAAAGGGAAGTCTAATTATAACAAGGATAATGATGCAGTAACATAATCATCATAATAATAATAATAATAATCAACAGTTCATCACCTGGTGCAGTTCCTCGTGGCTCCTGAGGGGCGGGGGTGGGGGTTGGGGGCGGGGTTTGGGGGGGTTGGGGGGGGGGGGGGCGACCGAACACCTGAAATCTTTTTCATTAGTAAACAAACTGAAAATGAAACATAAATAAAATTTATTGTCAAAAATAAAATACAAAACGTTTTTATGTACAAACAGTTTTTTCACTCAACAACAAACTGCTGCAGAAACATAACGTCCAACAAGACACGTGAAGTCCTGGACCAGCAGAGTCCAGGGGACCAGGTCTGCACCCCAACAGGCTGCTGGGGCCACGTCCCTGTGGGGGGGGGGGGGGGTGACCTGTGTGAGGAACTGTGGGGGGACCTGTGTGAGGAACTGTGGGGGGGCCTGTGGGGGGAACTGTGGGGGGACCTGTGGGGGGGGGGAACCTGTGTGAGGAACTGTGGGGGGACCTGTGTGAGGAACTGTGGGGGGACCTGTGGGGGGGGGCCTGTGTGAGGAACTGTGGGGGGACCTGTGTGAGGAACTGTGGGGGTCCTGTGGGGGGACCTGTGGGGGTCCTGTGGGGGGAACTGTAGGGGGTCCTGTAGGGGGTCCTGTGGGGGTCCTGTGGGGGGAACTGTAGGGGGTCCTGTGGGGGGTCCTGTGGGGTGACCTGTGGGGGGAACTGTAGGGGGTCCTGTGGGGGGAACTGTAGGGGGTCCTGTGGGGGTCCTGTGGGGGTCCTGTAGGGGGTCCTGTGGGGGTCCTGTGGGGGGAACTGTAGGGGGTCCTGTGGGGGGACCTGTGGGGGGTCCTGTGCTTTTATGTTGGCAAGAACATGAGACAGTGAAGCAGAATTCTAGTTATTTTAGGGAGCAACCGACGTCTCTCTGCCCTCAGTGTCTCTGCCCCTCAGTGTCTCCGCCCCTCAGTGTCTCTGCCCTCAGTGTCTCTGCCCTCAGTGTCTCTGCCCCTCAGTGTCTCTGCCCCTCAGTGTCTCTGCCCCTCAGTGTCTCTGCCCCTCAGTGTCTCTGCCCTCAGTGTCTCTGCCCCTCAGTGTCTCTGCCCTCAGTGTCTCTGCCCTCAGTGTCTCTGCCCCTCAGTGTCTCTGCCCCTCAGTGTCTCTGCCCTCAGTGTCTCTGCCCCTCAGTGTCTCTGCCCTCAGTGTCTCTGCCCCTCAGTGTCTCTGCCCTCAGTCTCTCTGCCCCTCAGTGTCTCTGCCCCTCAGTGTCTCTGCCCTCAGTGTCTCTGCCCCTCAGTGTCTCTGCCCTCAGTGTCTCTGCCCTCAGTGTCTCTGACCCTCAGTGTCTCTGCCCCTCAGTGTCTCTGCCCCTCAGTGTCTCTGCCCCTCAGTGTCTCTGCCCTCAGTGTCTCTGCCCCTCAGTGTCTCTGCCCCTCAGTGTCTCTGCCCTCAGTGTCTCTGCCCTCAGTGTCTCTGCCCCTCAGTGTCTCTGCCCCTCAGTGTCTCTGCCCTCAGTGTCTCTGCCCCTCAGTGTCTCTGCCCCTCAGTGTCTCTGCCCTCAGTGTCTCTGCCCCTCAGTGTCTCTGCCCCTCAGTGTCTCTGCCCCTCAGTGTCTCTGCCCCTCAGTGTCTCTGCCCTCAGTGTCTCTGCCCTCAGTGTCTCTGCCCCTCAGTCTCTCTGCCCTCAGTGTCTCTGCCCCTCAGTGTCTCTGCCCTCAGTGTCTCTGCCCCTCAGTGTCTCTGCCCTCAGTGTCTCTGCCCCTCAGTGTCTCTGCCCCTCAGTGTCTCTGCCCCTCAGTGTCTCTGCCCTCAGTGTCTCTGCCCCTCAGTGTCTCTGCCCCTCAGTGTCTCTGCCCCTCAGTGTCTCTGCCCTCAGTGTCTCCTTGAAAAGGTCAGGGGTCAAAGCCAGGGTCAGGGGTCAAAGCCAGGGTCAGGGGTCAAACTGCACAATGTTCTGTCTGTGGTGGTTTTCATGGACCACAGAAGGACAGGGTCTGGGTTGGACCTCAGATGTGGTTCTGTTGGCTTCCTCAGACCTGGACCCCCCTCCGGTGTGAACTGAGGTGGTCCAGCAGACTCTCGGAGGTCCTGGTCCTTGTTTACAGCCTGTTGTTGTTATTTACAGTTGTTTACAGCCTGTTGTCTTTGTTTACAGTTGTTTACAGCCTGTTGCTGTTGTTTACAGGGTTGTTGTTGTTGTTATTTACACGTGTGCATGTCGGTCATGCTCTCGCAGCGCCGGCAGCGGACGTAGCAGCACCAGACGAACTTGCACTCGCAGCGCTGCACGTGTCTCACCAGGTGCGTGTTGTAGCCGCGGCCGCAGCACAGCAGCACGCAGCTGTCCGAGCCCGTGGACGTGCGGTTGCAGCGGCGCCCCCTGGTGCCGGCCACGCCGCGGCGCCGGTCCTCCACGCAGTAGTTTGGAGACTTGTTGACGAAGATGAGCTGGTGCGCGTCCACGGGGGGGCGCCCCTGGGCCTTCCGCCTCGTCTTCCTCCTGGAGCGGTCCGACACCTGGACGCTGCGCTCGTACCGCTCCTTCAGGTACACGCCCACGCGCTCGAACGGCGCCACCGTCTTCCAACACGTCTTCACGGCGCAGGAGCCGGAGACGCCGTGACAGCGGCAGTGCGTGGACATGGTCCTGACGACGGCCTGAGGGACAGAGAAGAGACGGCGTTAGAACCGTGAACACTAACACTTTAAACACGCCCGGGGCGGCGGCGGCGTCCTGACCTGGCGTCCCGCCTCGCTGTTGTGCTGGTTGGCGGTGGTCAGCGTGAAGCCGCCTCTGGACGCCGTCGACGTGTTTTTGGCGCCGTTGTCGATGAACTGGCGGCTGAACCAGATCCCGTAGTGGATGTGGTCGGAGCAGCCGCCCACGTGCCAGCCCTCCTCCGGCCGCGCGCCGCCGCCGCCGGGCCGCGCGTCGCAGCCGCACTCCGTCATGTTGCCCTGACCGCAGGAGCGCGTGACGGCGTGCACGAGCCCCGCCGCCATCACGGCGTGGATGAACGCGGTCTCTTTGGTTCCTGCGGGCGGGAGAGGAAGAGGGTCAGTGTGACGTCACTTCCCGTGGTGACGCACGGCGGCGGCGGCGCGCGTCCTCACCGCTGCTCAGCTCGGGTCCGAACACGGACGGCGCGTCGCGCGTGGAGCAGTTCCAGCGCTCGTGCCTGAACTGACTGTGACACTCGGCGATGGCGAGGCGCGCGCCCTCGCCCACGCTCGGCCACAGCTGCGGCCGCGTCCGGCACAGGTGCTCCTGCCCGGGGGGGAGGCCGCCGCAGCCCGGGGGCCCCGGGGCCCGGGTCCGGCACAGGTGCTCCTGCCCGGGGGGGAGGCCGCCGCAGCCCGGGGGCCCCGGGGCCGCGCGCACGCCCAGGCGCCTGTGAGGAGTGATATTTATATATTAAACACATTAAAAACATTAATATCATCACTATTATATAATAGTTATTAATAATATTAAACACATTAAAACATTATTAATCACTGGCCCCATTTTATTTAATAATGTTAAATATGTATTAACAACTTAAACTGGCAAATATATGTGTGTGTGTGTGTGTGTGTGTGTGTGTGTGTGTGTGTGTGTGTGTGTGTGTGTGTGTGTGTGTGTGTGTGTGTGTGTGTGTGTGTGTGTGTGTCTCTGTGTGTGTGTGTGTGTGTGTGTGTGTGTGTGTGTGTGTGTGTGTGTGTGTGTGTGTGTGTGTGACAGTATAGATTCTAGTTGAGTTATTTCTGTATTTTCGTTTTTGCAGCTTTCTTTATTTTGTTGTTTTTTATTGTTAAAAACATATTAACGTGTTTCTGTGACGCTGCTTCAGCTGCGACCTGATTGGTTGATTTGATTTGACAGTGAACACACGTGTTAAAGCTCAAACTGCTGCTGGAGTGAATGAACTCATTTAACTCTGATGTTGTTCTGTACGTTAAAGTGATGCAGCACAGTTGTGCTGCGGTTTGGTCTAAATGCATAATGTGTGGAGCCATGACGTCATCATGTTGTTATTAATATAAACACATTAATAACATCATTATTATTATTATTAATAATATATTAAACATTATGATGATGATGATTTGATTCATGGTTTAAACGTCACGTTAGTTTCCACTGAATGAACAGAAATAAAGGAGTTTTTGTTGTTTTCATTATTAATATTAATCATAATAAACATATATATATTATATATAATCTATATATAATATATGTATATTTATTATGATTAATAACTGTGTTGAGCTTTTTCATATTTCACAGATTAAACTCTTTGTTTAATGTGATTTATAATTATTCAATGATCTTTAAATGAAAACAACAACAATAATAAAGTTCAGTGTTAAAATTAAAAAGTTTAAAAAGAAGAAACAACAAAAACAAACAACAACAAAACAAAACTCTGATCAAACTGAAACAACAACAATAATAATATTAATATAATAATGATAACAACAATAAAGTAAATTAAAATTCAAAAGTTAAAAAGAAGATTTTTGTTCAGTTTTGATTTTGATTCATTAAATAAATGAGTTTCATTTGATGACGTCAGCTGTTTATTATTTAAGTTCACTTCAGTTTTTATTTAAAACATAAATCCAAACACAGCAGTGACCTCAGGACTCTTCACACACAGACACACACACACACACACAGACACACACAGACACACACACACACACACACACACACACACAGACACACACACACACACACACACACACACACACAGACACACACACAGACACACACACACGCTGCTCTGTCTGACCTCATGTTTATTATTTTTTTATTATTATTTTATTATTTTATTATTTTATAGTTTTGTGACAAAGAAGAAATCAATGAAAACTGATTTAATTCTGTTTTTGTTGTTTTTTTCTCTTATTTGTGAATTTAACTTTGTTTTTTTAACATGAAATTTATACATTTATAAATTAATTAATTTATACATTTATTAATTTATAAATGTATAAATTAATAAATGGGTCCCTGCTGGAGCTGCTGCCCCGCGACCTGATCCCGGATCAGAGTCTGGAGCTGAGACGAGTTCACTTCCGCTGAAGCTCCGAGATCAGCGCGCGCGCCCGCGGCTGAAAAACTGCGTTTGTTTAAAATATTAAAAAAATTCATAAAAATAAAATTAACTTTATAAAACTAAGACTAACTAAATAATTATATAATAATATAATATATATGTATATATATTATATTATTTATGATAATTATAATAAAAATGTTTTATTAGAACTTAAAGTTCAGATTTCACAGATTTAAGAAGAAAAACATGAAAAGTCGCTTTTTCACCGACATTGGTCCAAACAGGACCCGGACCTGCAGGACCCGGACCTGCAGGACCTGGACCCGGACCTGCAGGACCCGGATCTGCAGGACCCGGACCTGCTGGACCCGGATCTGCAGGACCCGGACCTGCTGGACCCGCAGAACCCGGATCTGCAGACACCGGGTCCTGCATGGACCAAACCACCCGCATCCAGGTGGACTCTGGGGTCGGTGCGCCGCAGCAGCAGCAGCAGCAGCAGCAGCTGGCGCACGTCCTGTCTAAGAGGGTCTAATGGGGTCTAAGGGGGTCCTAAGGGGGTCTAAGGGGGTCCTAAGGGGGTCCTAAGGGGTCCTAAGGGGGT
>NC_139845.1:65000-90000 GCF_963691815.1 Echiichthys vipera
TGCAGGAGCAGGACTCGTGCAGGAGGACTCGTGCAGCAGGACTCGTGCTGCAGGACTCGTGCAGGAGGACTCGTGCAGGACTCGTGCAGGACTCGTGCAGCAGGACTCGTGCAGCAGGACTCGTGCAGGAGCAGGACTCGTGCAGGAGGACTCGTGCAGCAGGACTCGTGCAGCAGCAGGACTCGTGCAGGAGCAGGACTCGTGCAGGAGGACTCGTGCAGGAGGACTCGTGCAGGAGGACTCGTGCAGGACTCGTGCTGCAGGACTCGTGCAGGAGGACTCGTGCAGCAGGACTCGTGCAGGAGGACTCGTGCAGCAGCAGGACTCGTGCAGCAGGACTCGTGCAGCAGGACTCGTGCAGCAGGACTCGTGCAGCAGGACTCGTGCAGCAGGACTCGTGCAGCAGCAGGACTCGTGCAGGAGGACTCGTGCAGCAGGACTCGTGCAGCAGGACTCGTGCAGCAGCAGGACTCGTGCAGCAGCAGGACTCGTGCAGCAGGACTCGTGCAGGAGGACTCGTGCAGCAGCAGGACTCGTGCAGCAGGACTCGTGCAGCAGGACTCGTGCAGCAGGACTCGTGCAGCAGGACTCGTGCAGCAGGACTCGTGCAGCAGCAGGACTCGTGCAGGAGGACTCGTGCAGCAGGACTCGTGCAGCAGGACTCGTGCAGCAGCAGGACTCGTGCAGCAGCAGGACTCGTGCAGCAGGACTCGTGCAGCAGGACTCGTGCAGCAGGACTCGTGCAGGACTCATGAAACGTACCAGACTGAGGGACCGGATGCCGTCCACAGGGAGGTGGAACCCCATCCCCAAAGATTTCACCACCACCAGGATTTCACTGAGCGCCTCCCTGAGGGGGGGGGGGGGGGGGGGGGTAGGGTTAGGCTGAGGGGTTCTGAGTGGTTCTGAGGGGTTTGAGGGGTTCTGTGTAGCTCTGAACGGTTCTGGTCCTTGGACGGGTCTCACCTGTTCAGCACCTCTGCGATGGTCCTCAGGTGGCTGGTGTGGACCCACTGGACTCCCCCCACCACCAGGACGGTCCGGTCTGAGTTCAGCAGCGGTCGAGACCTGCAGGGACGAAAGGTGGTCAGCGCCTCACGACCGTGACCCGGGTCTGGGTCCTCCGCAGAGACGCCCCCTCACCTGCGGATCAGCTGCAGCAGCGCCTGCCCGAACGTGGGTCTCTGCTGCTTCTCCAACCAGAACTGAGGGTAATAGGAGTAGCTGACCAGGGTCCGGCCCCCGTTCAGGCTCCTGTAGACCAACGTGTCATGAGCCTTCCCCCAGTCCTCCAGGCTCACGTTGACCCGCTCCATCAGGAAGTACATCATCCCCCGATTGGTCGAGTCGCCGATGAACAGCACCTGAGGAGAGACGGGTCAGGGGGGGGCACGCTGGACCAGGACCTGGACCAGGACCTGGACCACACGCTGGACCAGGAGCTGGACCAGGACCTGGACCAGGACCTGGACCAGGACCTGGACCACACGCTGGACCAGGAGCTGGACCAGGACCTGGACCACATGTTGGAGCAGGTCTTGGAGCAGGTCTTGGACTCACCTTCCTGTCCCTCAGACAGTCCTGCAGCAGAGGGCGGTCCACTAACTTGTGATAACAGCCGTCTGGTTGCCAGGCAACCTCCCTCCAATCACACGTCCTGTTATCAGAACAGCTGAGACACGGGACCACCCACCGACCTGAGACAGGTGAGACAGACAGGTGAGAGAGGTGAAACAGGTGAGAGACAGACAGGTGAGAGACAGACAGGTGAGAGAGGTGAAACAGGTGAGAGACAGACAGGTGAGACAGGTGAGACAGGTGAGAGACAGACAGGTGAGACAGGTGAGAGACAGACAGGTGAGACAGGTGAGAGACAGACAGGTGAGACAGACAGGTGAGAGACAGACAGGTGAGAGACAGACAGGTGAGACAGACAGGTGAGAGACAGACAGGTGAGAGACAGACAGGTGAGACAGGTGAGACAGACAGGTGAGAGACAGACAGGTGAGAGAGGTGAGACAGGAGAGACAGACAGGTGAGAGACAGACAGGCGAGAGAGGTGAGACAGGTGAGACAGACAGGTGAGACAGACAGGTGAGACAGGTGAGACAGACAGGTGAGACAGGTGAGAGACAGACAGGTGAGTCAGGTGAGAGACAGACAGGTGAGACAGACAGGTGAGACAGACAGGTGAGACAGACAGGTGAGAGACAGACAGGTGAGAGACAGACAGGTGAGACAGACAGGTGAGGACAGACAGGTGAGACAGGTGAGAGACAGACAGGTGAGACAGGTGAGAGACAGACAGGTGAGAGACAGACAGGTGAGAGACAGACAGGTGAGAGACAGACAGGTGAGACAGGTGAGAGACAGACAGGTGAGACAGACATGTGAGAGACAGACAGGTGAGAGACAGACAGGTGAGAGACAGACAGGTGAGAGACAGACAGGTGAGACATGTGAGAGACAGACAGGTGAGAGACAGACAGGTGAGACAGGTGAGAGACAGACAGGTGAGACACAGACAGGTGAGAGACAGACAGGTGAGACAGGTGAGAGACAGACAGGTGAGACACAGACAGGTGAGACAGGTGAGGACAGACAGGTCAGAGACAGACAGGTGAGAGACAGACAGGTGAGGGACAGACAGGTGAGAGAGAGACAGGTGAGACAGGTGAGGACAGACAGGTCAGAGACAGACAGGTCAGAGACAGACAGGTGAGGGACAGACAGGTGAGAGACAGACAGGTGAGGGACAGACAGGTGAGGGACAGACAGGTGAGAGACAGACAGGTGAGACAGGTGAGAGAGAGACAGGTGAGACGGGTGAGAGGTTGATGTGCTGTGACAGGAAGTGACATCACACCTGGTTCGTGTCCTGAGCTGCAGGTCTGAAGTGAACTCTGGGTCCTGATGTGAGGCTGGAGACCACAAGACCGTCCGGGCTGGACCAGCAGACCACAGTCCTGAACACAGGACAGGGGGGGGGGGGGGGGTCAGGACTACCTGGACCCTGATCAACCCTGGACCCTGATCAACCCTGGACCCTGGACCCTGATCAACCCTGGACCCTGATCAACCCTGGACCCTGATCAACCCTGGACCCTGGACCCTGATCAACCCTGGACCCTGGACCCTGATCAACCCTGGACCCTGATCAACCCTGGACCCTGATCAACCCTGGACCCTGATCAACCCTGGACCCTGGACCCTGATCAACCCTGGACCCTGATCAACCCTGGACCCTGATCAACCCTGGACCCTGGACCCTGATGAACCCTGGACCCTGATGAACCCTGGACCCTGGTCAACCCTGGACCCTAACATGTTTAACTGTGGCACCTGAACGCAGCACGGGCAGATTTAACGTGTTTAACTGTGTGCACCTGAACGCAGCACGGACGTGTTTAACTGTGTGCACCTGAACGCAGCTCGGACGTGTTTAACTGTGTGCACCTGAACGCAGCACAGAGAGGTTTAACCTGTTTAACTGTGGCACCTGAACGCAGCACAGACAGGTTTAACATGTTTAACTGTGTGCACCTGAACGCAGCACGGACAGATTTAACTGTGGCACCTGAACGCAGCACGGACAGGTTTAACATGTTTAACTGTGGCACCTGAACGCAGCACGGACAGATTTAACTGTGGCACCTGAACGCAGCACGGACAGGTTTAACATGTTTAACTGTGGCACCTGAACGCAGCACGAACAGATTTAACGTGTTTAACTGTGTGCACCTGAACGCAGCACGGACAGATTACACTGTGTGCACCTGAACGCAGCACGAACAGATTTAACATGTTTAACTGTGTGCACCTGAACGCAGCACGGACGTGTTTAACTGTGTGCACCTGAACGCAGCTCGGACGTGTTTAACTGTGTGCACCTGAACGCAGCACGGACAGGTTTAACATGTTTAACTGTGGCACCTGAACGCAGCACGGACAGATTTAACTGTGGCACCTGAACGCAGCACGGACAGGTTTAACATGTTTAACTGTGTGCACCTGAACGCAGCACGAACAGATTTAACGTGTTTAACTGTGTGCACCTGAACGCAGCACGGACAGATTACACTGTGTGCACCTGAACGCAGCACGGACAGATTTAACGTGTTTAACTGTGTGCACCTGAACGCAGCACGGACGTGTTTAACTGTGTGCACCTGAACGCAGCACGGACAGGTTTAACTGTGTGCACCTGAACGCAGCACAGAGAGGTTTAACCTGTTTAACTGTGGCACCTGAACGCAGCACAGACAGGTTTAACTGTGGCACCTGAACGTAGCACGGACAGATTTAACATGTTTAATTGTGTGCACCTGAACGCAGCACGGACAGGTTTAACTGTGGCACCTGAACGCAGCACGGACAGGTTTAACGTGTTTAACTGTGTGCACCTGAACGCAGCACGGACAGATTTAACGTGTTTAACTGTGTGCACCTGAACGCAGCACGGACGTGATTAACTGTGTGCACCTGAACGCAGCACGGACAGGTTTAACTGTGGCACCTGAACGCAGCACGGGTAGGTTTAACGTGTTTAACTGTGTGCACCTGAACGCAGCACGGACAGATATAACGTGTTTAACTGTGTGCACCTGAACGCAGCACGGACAGATATAACGTGTTTAACTGTGTGCACCTGAACGCAGCACGGACAGATATAACGTGTTTAACTGTGTGCACCTGAACGCAGCACGGGCACATTTTCCCAGGATGCAACAGGAAACGGCGTGCGTCGGGTTTGATCGTCCCGTCTTCTTCTTCTTCTCTTCCCGTCTCTCCGTCGGCCGTTTCTCTTCTTCTCTAAACGCTTTCTTCTTCGTCTGTTGTGTCATAGATCTGTGGCGAGCGGCGTCCTCTCCCGGTCAGAGGTCAGAGGTCAAATAAACCCGACCCGCTCGGCTCGGGGGCCCCGTGGGAGCCGCCACGTCTGGCCCCGGCTTCAGAGGCGCCGCCGTCACGCACACACACGCCCTCACAGACACACACACTCTTCTTCTTCTTCTGCTGCAGGTCCTGGCGCGGCGGCGTGACATTCTGCACGCCGGCGCCGCAGCTCGCAACAAAGTGAGACAAGAAAACTTAACAGGGATTTTCTTGTTCGTACCTGAGCTCAGAGTCCGGGCTCAAAGGGGGGGGGGGGCGGTCTGAGGGCCGCCGCCGCCGCCGCCACAGGGGCCACGCTGGCACGACACAACACGCCGACACCACTGAGGAAAAACACCGCCCTTCATCCCACAGCAGGCCCAGGCCCAGACCCAGACCCAGACCCAGGCCCAGAACCAGGCCCAGGCCCAGACCCAGGCCCAGAACCAGGCCCAGGCCCAGACCCAGAACCAGGCCCAGAACTCAAGACCCAGACCCAGAACCAGGCCCAGACCCAGACCCAGACCCAGACCCAGGCCCAGACCCAGACCCAGACCCAGGCCCAGACCCAGGCCCAGGCCCAGAACCAGGCCCAGACCCAGACCCAGGCCCAGGCCCAGACCCAGACCCAGACCCAGGCCCAGACCCAGGCCCAGGCCCAGAACCAGGCCCAGACCCAGGCCCAGAACTCAAGAGACAAAGACTCAAACTCCCTGAGAACTCGGGCTGAAACGGTTCCTCCGGTTCCTGGTTCCTAAACCTCCTAAAGGTCAGATCTGGTCCTGGATCCTAAACCTCCTAAAGGTCAGACCTGGTCCTGGATCCTAAACCTCCTAAAGGTCAGACCTGGTCCTGGATCCTAAACCTCCTAAAGGTCAGACCTGGTCCTGGATCCTAAACCTCCTAAAGGTCAGACCTGGTCCTGGATCCTAAACCTCCTAAAGGTCAGATCTGGTCCTGGATCCTAAACCTCCTAAAGGTCAGACCTGGTCCTGGATCCTGAACCTCCTAAAGGTCAGACCTGGTCCTGGATCCTGAACCTCCTAAAGGTCAGACCTGGTCCTGGATCCTAAACCTCCTAAAGGTCAGACCTGGTCCTGGATCCTAAAGGTCAGATCTGGTCCTGGATCCTAAACCTCCTAAAGGTCAGACCTGGTCCTGGATCCTAAACCTCCTAAAGGTCAGACCTGGTCCTGGATCCTAAACCTCCTAAAGGTCAGACCTGGTCCTGGATCCTAAACCTCCTAAAGGTCAGACCTGGTCCTGGATCCTAAACCTCCTAAAGGTCAGACCTGGTCCTGGATCCTAAACCTCCTAAAGGTCAGATCTGGTCCTGGATCCTAAACCTCCTAAAGGTCAGACCTGGTCCTGGATCCTAAACCTCCTAAAGGTCAGATCTGGTCCTGGATCCTAAACCTCCTAAAGGTCAGATCTGGTCCTGGATCCTAAACCTCCTAAAGCTCAGACCTGGTCCTGGATCCTAAACCTCCTAAAGGTCAGATCTGGTCCTGGATCCTAAAGGTCAGACCTGGTCCTGGATCCTAACCCTCCTAAAGGTCAGACCTGGTCCTGGATCCTAAACCTCCTAAAGGTCAGATCTGGTCCTGGATCCTAAACCTCCTAAAGGTCAGACCTGGTCCTGGATCCTAACCCTCCTAAAGGTCAGACCTGGTCCTGGATCCTAAACCTCCTAAAGGTCAGACCTGGTCCTGGATCCTAAACCTCCTAAAGGTCAGACCTGGTCCTGGATCCTAAACCTCCTAAAGGTCAGACCTGGTCCTGGATCCTAAACCTCCTAAAGGTCAGACCTGGTCCTGGATCCTAACCCTCCTAAAGGTCAGACCTGGTCCTGGATCCTAAACCTCCTAAAGGTCAGACCTGGTCCTGGATCCTAAACCTCCTAAAGGTCAGACCTGGTCCTGGATCCTAAACCTCCTAAAGGTCAGATCTGGTCCTGGATCCTAAACCTCCTAAAGCTCAGACCTGGTCCTGGATCCTAAACCTCCTAAAGGTCAGATCTGGTCCTGGATCCTAAAGGTCAGACCTGGTCCTGGATCCTAACCCTCCTAAAGGTCAGATCTGGTCCTGGATCCTAAACCTCCTAAAGGTCAGATCTGGTCCTGGATCCTAAACCTCCTAAAGGTCAGACCTGGTCCTGGATCCTAACCCTCCTAAAGGTCAGACCTGGTCCTGGATCCTAAACCTCCTAAAGGTCAGACCTGGTCCTGGATCCTAAACCTCCTAAAGGTCAGACCTGGTCCTGGATCCTAAACCTCCTAAAGGTCAGACCTGGTCCTGGATCCTAAACCTCCTAAAGGTCAGACCTGGTCCTGGATCCTAAACCTCCTAAAGGTCAGACCTGGTCCTGGATCCTAAACCTCCTAAAGGTCAGACCTGGTCCTGGATCCTAAACCTCCTAAAGGTCAGACCTGGTCCTGGATCCTAAAGCTCAGACCTGGTCCTGGATCCTGAACCTCCTAAAGGTTTAAAAGTGAGTCTTGAGCCGACGCACCTGCTCGAAGCTGCAGGTCACGTGGTCCCCGAACATGGGCAGACTGGGGCGGCTCTCGCGGTGCACGTGCACGGTGTAGATCGTCATGACGACGGGCTCCGGCTCAGCGTCGTCCGTCACCAGGATGCTGATCCTGCTGTCGCCGAGGCCGACCGGGTAGTTCGCCATCCTGAAGACGGGAGACACCTTCAATGACCAGAGCCGTGAGGGTCAGGGGGTCACGGGTCATGGGGTCATGAGTCACAGGTCTGGGGACAAGGTCACGGGTCTGGGGTCACGGGTCCGAGGTCACGGGTCATGGGGTCACGGGTCTGGGGACAAGGTCACGGGTCTGGGGTCACGGGTCTGGGGTCACGGGTCTGGGGTCACGGGTCTGTGGTCAGGGGGTCACGGGTCTGGGGTCACGGGTCTGGGGACAAGGTCACGGGTCTGGGGTCATGGGTCACGGGCCTGGGTCTTACCTGGGCCCTCGGTGCTCGTCCAGATGGACCCGGCAGGCGGCGCTGACGGGCTCCGGTCGGATTCGAACCGTCACCGTGTCGAAGGTCACATCGGCGCGGTACTCCTTCACCCAGGGGCTGAAGGGCGGAGTCAGGGTGAGGGGGGGGTCGGTGTAGATCTGCCTGAGGTGGGGGTCCACACAAGGACCTGGGACACACACACACACACACACACACACACACACACACACACACACACACACACACACACACACACACACACACACACACACACACACACACACACACACACACACACACACACACACACACACACACACACACACACACACACACACACACACACACACACACACACACACTAGCTGTCACTCAAGAGGCCACGCCCCTAATTATTCAAAAACCTCCAATCAAACAAAACCAGCCAAAGCTGATTGGAGCAGACAGGACGCTGGGGGCGGGGCTTAGACTCACCTCCAAACACGTCATGTGACGACGACAGAGCTGAGTCCTGATTGGTCCGTTCCTCTGTCTCATGAGTTCTGCAGGAAACAGGAGAAACATCACAAATCATTTTCCAACAACAACAACAACAACAACAACAACGACAACATCATCAACAACAACAACCACAACAACAACAACAACAACGACAACATCAACAACAACAACGACAACATCAACAACAACAACAACAACAACAACAGCAACAACATCAACAACAACAACAACGACAACATCATCAACAACAACAACAACAACAACAACAACAACAACAACGACAACAGCAACAACAACATCAACAACATCAACAACAGCAACAACATCAACAACAACAACAACGACAACAACAACAGCAACAACATCAACAACAACAACAACAACAACAACAACAACAACGACAACATCAACAACAACAACAACGACAACAACAACAGCAACAACATCAACAACAACAACAACAACAGCAACAACATCAACAACAACAACAACGACAACATCATCAACAACAACAACAACAACAACAACAACAACAACAACGACAACAGCAACAACAACATCAACAACATCAACAACAGCAACAACATCAACAACAACAACAACGACAACAACAACAGCAACAACATCAACAACAACAACAACAACAACAACATCAACAACAACAACAACGACAACAACAACAGCAACAACATCAACAACAACAACAACAACAACAACAACAACATCAACAACAGCCTCTCACCTGTTCCTCTGACGCTCCCAGTGACGGATGATCCTGATCTGAAGATCAGAGACTCTGAGACGACCAGAGGACGAAGAGGAGGAGGAGGAAGAGGAGGAGGAGGAAGAGGACGAGGAAGAGGACGAGGAAGAGGAGGAGGAGGAAGAGGAGGGAGAGGAAGAGGAGGAGGAAGAGGAGGAGGGAGAGGAGGAGGAAGAGGACGAGGAGGGAGAGGAGGGAGAGGAGGAGGAGGAAGAGGAGGGAGAGGAAGAGGAGGAGGAAGAGGAGGAGGGAGAGGAGGAGGAAGAGGACGAGGAAGAGGACGAGGAAGAGGAAGAGGAGGAAGAGGAAGAGGACGAGGAAGAGGACGAGGAAGAGGAAGAGGAGGAAGAGGAAGAGGAGGGAGAGGAGGAGGAGGAAGAGGAGGAAGAGGAGGAAGAGGAGGAGGAGGAGGAGGAGGAAGAGGAGGAGCTGGGAATCAACTGCAGACAGAGAAAGAAATGGTTTCAGTGATGGTCGTTCTCCCCGTGGCGTTCCCCGTGTTTCCCCGTGGCGTTCCCCAGGGCACCGTGCTGGGGCCACTTTCATTCTTGTGTTTAAAGACGATAAAATGTGTTTTTCATGTTAAATGTTTCTTTCTTATATTTATTATTAAATTTATTTTTTACATTTAATAATAAATTTATATATTTCTGTAATAATGTGATGTCTGGAACCAGGTGGAAGGACGACGGCGTCTTCATCTGCAGCTGAAACTGGAGCAGGAACAGGAAGTCGTCCTCTGACACACAGACGCCACGGGTCCCTGTGCAGCCGCCGTCCTGTAAACAACAACAACAACATCAAAGACAACAACAACAACAACAACAACATCAAAGACAACAACAACATCAAAGACAACATCAACAACAACAACAACATCAAAGACAACAACAACAACAACATCAAAGACAACAACATCAAAGACAACAACATCAACAACAACAACAACAACAACAACAACAACATCAAAGACAACATCAACAACATCAAAGAGAAGCTGTCCCCCTGAAGAAGGAGGCCTTCAGGATCTGGTCTCCCAGAAGACTCCGGAGGTGGTTCTGAGGTCCCCACAGGTCTGAAGGGCTGCCCCTGAGACCTGATCCAGGATCAGAGGCTGGAGCTGCTGCCCCTGAGACCTGATCCAGGATCAGAGGCTGGAGCTGCTGCACCTGAGACCTGATCCAGGATCAGAGGCTGGAGCTGCTGCCCCTGACACCTGATCCAGGATCAGAGGCTGGAGCTGCTGCCCCTGAGACCTGATCCAGGATCAGAGGCTGGAGCTGCTGCCCCTGAGACCTGATCCAGGACCAGAGGCTGGAGCTGCTGCCCCTGAGACCTGATCCTGGATCAGAGGCTGGAGCTGCTGCCCCTGAGACCTGATCCAGGATCAGAGGCTGGAGCTGCTGCCCCTGAGACCTGATCCAGGATCAGAGGCTGGAGCTGCTGCCCCTGAGACCTGATCCAGGATCAGAGGCTGGAGCTGCTGCCCCTGAGACCTGATCCAGGATCAGAGGCTGGAGCTGCCGCCCCTGAGACCTGATCCAGGATCAGAGGCTGGAGCTGCTGCCCCTGAGACCTGATCCAGGACCAGAGGCTGGAGCTGCTGCCCCTGAGACCTGATCCAGGATCAGAGGCTGGAGCTGCCGCCCCTGAGACCTGATCCAGGACCAGAGGCTGGAGCTGCTGCCCCTGAGACCTGATCCAGGATCAGAGGCTGGAGCTGCTGCCCCTGAGACCTGATCCAGGATCAGAGGCTGGAGCTGCTGCCCCTGAGACCTGATCCAGGATCAGAGGCTGGAGCTGCTGCCCCTGAGACCTGATCCAGGATCAGAGGCTGGAGCTGCTGCCCCTGAGACCTGATCCAGGATCAGAGGCTGGAGCTGCTGCCACTTAGACCTGATCCAGGATCAGAGGCTGGAGCTGCTGCCCCTGAGACCTGATCCAGGACCAGAGGCTGGAGCTGCTGCCCCTGAGACCTGATCCTGGATCAGAGGCTGGAACTGCTGCCCCTGAGACCTGATCCAGGACCAGAGGCTGGAGCTGCTGCCCCTGAGACCTGATCCAGGATCAGAGGCTGGAGCTGCTGCCCCTGAGACCTGATCCAGGATCAGAGCTGGAGCTGCTGCCCCTGAGACCTGATCCAGGATCAGAGGCTGGAGCTGCTGCCCCTGAGACCTGATCCAGGATCAGAGGCTGGAGCTGCTGCCCCTGAGACCTGATCCAGGATCAGAGGCTGGAGCTGCTGCCCCTGAGACCTGATCCAGGACCAGAGGCTGGAGCTGCTGCCCCTGAGACCTGATCCAGGATCAGAGGCTGGAGCTGCTGCCCCTGAGACCTGATCCAGGATCAGAGGCTGGAGCTGCTGCCCCTGAGACCTGATCCAGGATCAGAGGCTGGAGCTGCTGCCAGCTGAGACCTGATCCAGGATCAGAGGCTGGAGCTGCTGCCCCTGAGACCTGATCCAGGACCAGAGGCTGGAGATGAGATGATTTCATTGAAACAATGAAATAAAAAACGTTATTTTCATGTGATGTTGGTGCGTCTCACCTGCGTCTCTGGGGACAGGTGAGTCTCTGGGGACAGGTGCGTCTCTGGGGACAGGTGCGTCACTGGGGACAGGTGCGTCACTGGGGACAGGTGAGTCTCTGAGGACAGGTGCGTCTCTGGGGACAGGTGCGTCACTGGGGACAGGTGCGTCACTGGGGACAGGTGAGTCTCTGGGGACAGGTGCGTCTCTGGGGACAGGTGCGTCTCTGAGGACAGGTGCGTCTCTGGGGACAGGTGCGTCTCTGGGGACAGGTGCGTCTCTGGGGACAGGTGAGTCTCTGAGGACAGGTGCGTCTCTGGGGACAGGTGCAGGAAGAGGAAGTGCAGCGTGTCCTCCAGGATCCGGTCTTTGGTGATTGGTCCTTCAAACGTGTCGTCGCTCAGAGAAGAAAAGGTCAAATCAGTTTCCACCTGAAGAGAGAGAGAGACCAGTGAGAGAGCAGCCGCCGTCTGGGGACACGCCGTCCTGAGGACACGGCGTCCTCTGAGGACACGCCGTCCTCTGAGGACACGCCGTCCTCTTAGGACATGCCGTCCCCTGAGGACACGCCGTCCTCTGGTGGACGCCGCCCTCTGGTGGACGCCGTCCTCTGGTGGACGCCGCCCTCTGGTGGACGCCGCCCTCTGGTGGACGCTCAGTGTTGGTTCAGCTGAAGATCCACTGATCTAAGGCAGGGGAGTCTGGACGTTTGGTCTCCCCTGTCTGTCTCTCACCTGTCTGTCTCTCACCTGTCTGTCTCTCACCTGTCTGTCTCTCACCTGTCTGTCTCTCACCTGTCTGTCTCTCCCCCGTCTGTCTCTCACCTGTCTGTCTCTCCCCCGTCTGTCTCTCACCTGTCTGTCTCTCACCTGTCTGTCTCTCACCTGTCTGTCCCTCACCTGTCTGTCTCTCACCTGTCTGTCTCTCACCTGTCTGTCTCTCACTGTGTAACTTTAACTAAATGAACATGAAGAGTTTCTCACCTGAACCACGACGGGTGTGACGGAGCCGCTGAAGAGCAGAGAGAAGGTCAACAGCTGGAAACACAACACACACCTGAAACACACCGTCAATAATCAACAACACCTGAAACACACCGTCAATAATCACTAACACCTGAAACACACCGTCAATAATCACTAACACCTGAAACACACCGTCAATAATCACTAACACCTGAAACACACCGTCAATAATCACTAACACCTGAAACACACCGTCAATAACCACTAACTCCTGAAACACACCGTCAATAATCACTAACACCTGAAACACACCGTCAATAATCACTAACACCTGAAACACACCGTCAATAATCACTAACACCTGAAACACACCGTCAATAATCACTAACACCTGAAACACACCGTCAATAATCACTAACACCTGAAACACACCGTCAATAATCACTAACACCTGAAACACACCGTCAATAATCACTAACACACCTGAAACACACCGTCAATAATCACTAACACCTGAAACACACCGTCAATAATCACTAACACCTGAAACACACCGTCAATAATCACTAACACACCTGAAACACACCGTCAATAATCACTAACACACCTGAAACACACCGTCAATAATCACTAACACCTGAAACACACCGTCAATAATCACTAACACCTGAAACACACCGTCAATAATCAATAACACCTGAAACACACCGTCAATAATCACTAACACACCTGAAACATACCGTCAATAATCACTAACACCTGAAACACACCGTCAATAATCACTAACACCTGAAACACACCGTCAATAATCACTAACACCTGAAACACACCGTCAATAACCACTAACACCTGAAACACACCGTCAATAATCACTAACACCTGAAACACACCGTCAATAATCACTAACACCTGAAACACACCGTCAATAATCACTAACACCTGAAACACACCGTCAATAATCACTAACACCTGAAACACACCGTCAATAATCACTAACACCTGAAACACACCGTCAATAATCACTAAGACCTGAAACACACCGTCAATAATCACTAAGACCTGAAACACACCGTCAATAATCACTAACACCTGAAACACACCGTCAATAATCACGAACACCTGAAACACACCGTCAATAATCACTAACACACCTGAAACACACCGACAATAATCACTAACACCTGAAACACACCGTCAATAATCACTAACACCTGAAACACACCGTCAATAATCACTAACACCTGAAACACACCGTCAATAATCACTAACACCTGAAACACACCGTCAATAATCAATAACACCTGAAACACACCGTCAATAATCACTAACACCTGAAACACACCGTCAATAATCAATAACACCTGAAACACACCGTCAATAATCACTAACACCTGAAACACACCGTCAATAATCAATAACACACCTGAAACACACCGTCAATAATCACTAACACCTGAAACACACCGTCAATAATCACTAACACACCTGAAACACACCGTCAATAATCACTAACACCTGAAACACACCGTCAATAATCACTAACACCTGAAACACACCATCAATAATCACTAACACACCTGAAACACACCGTCAATAATCACTAACACCTGAAACACACCGTCAATAATCACTAACGCCTGAAACACACCGTCAATAATCACTAACACACCTGAAACACACCGTCAATAATCACTAACACCTGAAACACATCGTCAATAATCACTAACGCCTGAAACACACCGTCAATAATCACTAACACCTGAAACACACCGTCAATAATCACTAACACCTGAAACGCACCGTCAATAATCACTAACACCTGAAACACACCGTCAATAATCACTAACACCTGAAACACACCGTCAATAATCACTAACACCTGAAACACACCGTCAATAATCACTAACACACCTGAAACACACCGTCAATAATCACTAACACCTGAAACACACCGTCAATAATCACTAACACCTGAAACACACCGTCAATAATCACTAACACCTGAAACACACCGTCAATAATCACTAACACCTGAAACACACCGTCAATAATCACTAACACCTGAAACACACGTCAATAATCACTAACACCTGAAACACACCGTCAATAATCACCAACACCATGAAACACACCGTCAATAATCAATAACACCTGAAACACACCGTCAATAATCACTAACACCTGAAACACACCGTCAATAATCACTAACACACCTGAAACAGACCGTCAATAATCAATAACACCTGAAACACACCGTCAATAATCAACAACACACCTGAAACACACCGTCAATAATCACTAACACCTGAAACACACCGTCAATAATCACTAACACCTGAAACACACCGTCAATAATCACTAACACCTGAAACACACCGTCAATAATCACTAACACCTGAAACACACCGTCAATAATCACTAACACCTGAAACACACCGTCAATAATCACTAACACACCTGAAACACACCGTCAATAATCAATAACACCTGAAACACACCGTCAATAATCAATAACACCTGAAACACACCGTCAATAATCACTAACACACCTGAAACACACCGTCAATAATCACTAACACCTGAAACACACCGTCAATAATCACTAACACACCTGAAACACACCGTCAATAATCACTAACACCTGAAACACACCGTCAATAATCACTAACACCTGAAACACACCGTCAATAATCACTAACACCTGAAACACACCGTCAATAATCACTAACACCTGAAACACACCGTCAATAATCACTAACACCTGAAACACACCGTCAATAATCACTTACACCTGAAACACACCGTCAATAATCACTAACACCTGAAACACACCGTCAATAATCACTAACACCTGAAACACACCGTCAATAATCACTAACACCTGAAACACACCGTCAATAATCACTAACACCTGAAACACACCGTCAATAATCACTAACACCTGAAACACACCGTCAATAATCACTAACACCTGAAACACACCGTCAATAATCACTAACACCTGAAACACACCGTCAATAATCACTAACACCTGAAACACACCGTCAATAATCACTAACACCTGAAACACACCGTCAATAATCACTGACACCTGAAACACACCGTCAATAATCACTAACACCTGAAACACAATGTCAATAATCAATAACACCTGAAACACACCGTCAATAATCACTAACACACCTGAAACACACCGTCAATAATCACTAACACCTGAAACACACCGTCAATAATCACTAACACCTGAAACACACCGTCAATAATCACTAACACCTGAAACACACCGTCAATAATCACTAACACACCTGAAACACACCGTCAATAATCACTGACACCTGAAACACACCGTCAATAATCACTAACACCTGAAACACACCGTCAATAATCACTAACACCTGAAACACACCGTCAATAATCACTAACACCTGAAACACACCGTCAATAATCACTAACACCTGAAACACACCGTCAATAATCACTAACACCTGAAACACACCGTCAATAATCAATAACGCCTGAAACACACCGTCAATAATCACTAACACCTGAAACACACCGTCAATAATCACTAACACCTGAAACACTCCGTCAATAATCACTAACACCTGAAACACACCGTCAATAATCACTAACACCTGAAACACACCGTCAATAATCACTAACACCTGAAACACACCGTCAATAATCACTAACACCTGAAACACACCGTCAATAATCACTAACACCTGAAACACACCGTCAATAATCACTAACACCTGAAACACACCGTCAATAATCACTAACGCCTGAAACACACCGTCAATAATCACTAACGCCTGAAACACACCGTCAATAATCAATAACACCTGAAACACACCGTCAATAATCACTAACACCTGAAACACACCGTCAATAATCACTAACACCTGAAACACACCGTCAATAATCACTAACACCTGAAACACACCGTCAATAATCAACAACACCTGAAACACACCGTCAATAATCACTAACACCTGAAACACACCGTCAATAATCACTAACACCTGAAACACACCGTCAATAATCAATAACACCTGAAACACACCGTCAATAATCACTAACACCTGAAACACACCGTCAATAATCACTAACACACCTGAAACACACCGTCAATAATCACTAACACCTGAAACACACCGTCAATAATCACTAACACCTGAAACACACCGTCAATAATCAACAACACACCTGAAACACACCGTCAATAATCAATAACACCTGAAACACACCGTCAATAATCACTAACACCTGAAACACACCGTCAATAATCACAAACACCTGAAACACACCGTCAATAATCACTAACACCTGAAACACACCGTCAATAATCACTAACACCTGAAACACACCGTCAATAATCACTAACACCTGAAACACACCGTCAATAATCACTAACACCTGAAACACACCGTCAATAATCACTAACACCTGAAACACACCGTCAATAATCAATAACACCTGAAACACACCGTCAATAATCACTAACACCTGAAACACACCGTCAATAATCAATAACACACCTGAAACACACCGTCAATAATCACTAACACCTGAAACACACCGTCAATAATCACTAACACCTGAAACACACCGTCAATAATCACTGACACCTGAAACACACCGTCAATAATCAATAACACCTGAAACACTCCGTCAATAATCACTAACACCTGAAACACACCGTCAATAATCAATAACACACCTGAAACACACCGTCAATAATCAATAACACACCTGAAACACACCGTCAATAATCACTAACACCTGAAACACACCGTCAATAATCACTAACACCTGAAACACACCGTCAGAAAATCACTTACACCTGAAACACACCGTCAATAATCACTAACACCTGAAACACACCGTCAATAATCAATAACACCTGAAACACACCGTCAATAATCACTAACACCTGAAACACACAGTCAATAATCAATAACACCTGAAACACACCGTCAATAATCACCAACACCTGAAAGACACCGTCAATAATCACTTACACCTGAAACACACCGTCAATAATCACTAACACACCTGAAACACACCGTCAATAATCACTAACACCTGAAACACACCGTCAATAATCACTAACACCTGAAACACACCGTCAATAATCACTAACACCTGAAACTTACCGTCAATAATCACTAACACCTGAAACACACCGTCAATAATCACTAACACCTGAAACACACCGTCAATAATCACTAACACCTGAAACACACCGTCAATAATCAACAACACCTGAAACACACCGTCAATAATCACTAACACCTGAAACACACCGTCAATAATCAACAACACCTGAAACACACCGTCAATAATCACTAACACCTGAAACACACCGTCAATAATCACTAACACCTGAAACACACCGTCAATAATCAACAACACCTGAAACACACCGTCAATAATCACTAACACCTGAAACACACCGTCAATAATCACTAACACCTGAAACACACAGTTAATAATCAATAACACCTGAAACACACCGTCAATAATCACTAACACCTGAAACACACCGTCAATAATCACTAACACCTGAAACACACCGTCAATAATCACTAACACCTGAAACACACAGTTAATAATCAATAACACCTGAAACACACCGTCAATAATCACTAACACCTGAAACACACCGTCAATAATCACTAACACCTGAAACACACCGTCAATAATCACTGACACCTGAAACACACCGTCAATAATCACTAACACCTGAAACACACCGTCAATAATCAATAACACCTGAAACACACCGTCAATAATCACTAACACCTGAAACACACCGTCAATAATCACTAACACCTGAAACACACCGTCAATAATCACTAACACCTGAAACACACCGTCAATAATCACTAACACCTGAAACACACCGTCAATAATCACTAACACCTGAAACACACCGTCAATAATCAATAACACCTGAAACACACCGTCAATAATCACTAACACCTGAAACACACCGTCAATAATCACTAACACCTGAAACACACCGTCAATAATCACTAACACCTGAAACACACCGTCAATAATCACTAACACCTGAAACACACCGTCAATAATCACTAACGCCTGAAACACACCGTCAATAATCACTCACACCTGAAACACACCGTCAATAATCACTAACGCCTGAAACACACCGTCAATAATCAGTAACACCTGAAACACACCGTCAATAATCAATAACACCTGAAACACACCGTCAATTATCAATAACACCTGAAACACACCGTCAATAATCACCAACACCTGAAACACACCGTCAATAATCACTAACACCTGAAACACACCGTCAATAATCACTAACACCTGAAACACACCGTCAATAATCACTAACACCTGAAACACACCGTCAATAATCACTAACACACCTGAAACACACCGTCAATAATCACTAACACACCTGAAACACACCGTCAATAATCACCAACACCTGAAAGACACCGTCAATAATCACTAACACCTGAAACACACCGTCAATAATCACTAACACACCTGAAACACACCGTCAATAATCACCAACACCTGAAAGACACCGTCAATAATCACTAACACCTGAAACACACCGTCAATAATCACTAACACCTGAAACACACCGTCAATAATCACTAACACCTGAAACACACCGTCAATAATCACCAACACCTGAAAGACACCGTCAATAATCACTAACACCTGAAACACACCGTCAATAATCACTAACACCTGAAACACACCGTCAATAATCAACAACACCTGAAACACACCGTCAATAATCACTTACACCTGAAACACACCGTCAATAATCACTAACACCTGAAACACACCGTCAATAATCACTAACACCTGAAACACACCGTCAATAATCACTAACACCTGAAACACACCGTCAATAATCACTAACACACCTGAAACACACCGTCAATAATCACTAACACCTGAAACACACCGTCAATAATCACTAACACCTGAAACACACCGTCAATAATCACTAACACCTGAAACACACCGTCAATAATCACTAACACCTGAAACACACCGTCAATAATCACTAACACACCTGAAACACACCGTCAATAATCACTAACACCTGAAACACACCGTCAATAATCACTAACACCTGAAACACACCGTCAATAATCACTAACACCTGAAACACACCGTCAATAATCACTAACACCTGAAACACACCGTCAATAATCAATAACACCTGAAACACACCGTCAATAATCACTAACACCTGAAACACACCGTCAATAATCACTAACACCTGAAACACACCGTCAATAATCACTAACACCTGAAACACACCGTCAATAATCACTAACACCTTAAACACACCGTCAATAATCACTAACACCTGAAACACACCGTCAATAATCACTAACACCTGAAACACACCGTCAATAATCAACAACACACCTGAAACACACCGTCAATAATCACTAACACCTGAAACGCACCGTCAATAATCACTAACACCTGAAACACACCGTCAATAATCACTAACACCTGAAACGCACCGTCAATAATCACTAACACCTGAAACACACCGTCAATAATCACTAACACCTGAAACACACCGTCAATAATCACTAACACCTGAAACACACCGTCAATAATCACTAACACCTGAAACACACCGTCAATAATCACTAACGCCTGAAACACACCGTCAATAATCACTCACGCCTGAAACACACCGTCAATAATCACTAACACCTGAAACACACCGTCAATAATCACTAACACCTGAAACACACCGTCAATAATCACTAACACCTGAAACACACCGTCAATAATCACTAACACCTGAAACACACCGTCAATAATCAATAACACCTGAAACACACCGTCAATTATCAATAACACCTGAAACACACCGTCAATAATCACCAACACCTGAAACACACCGTCAATAATCACTAACACCTGAAACACACCGTCAATAATCACTAACACCTGAAACACACCGTCAATAATCACAAACACCTGAAACACACCGTCAATAATCACTAACACACCTGAAACACACCGTCAATAATCACTAACACCTGAAACACACCGTCAATAATCAATAACACCTGAAACACACCGTCAATAATCACTAACACCTGAAACACACCGTCAATAATCACTAACACCTGAAAGACACCGTCAATAATCACTAACACCTGAAACACGCCGTCAATAATCACCAACACCTGAAACACACCGTCAATAATCACTAACACCTGAAAGACACCGTCAATAATCACTAACACCTGAAACACGCCGTCAATAATCACCAACACCTGAAACACACCGTCAATAATCACTAACACCTGAAACACACCGTCAATAATCACTAACACCTGAAACACACCGTCAATAATCACAAACACCTGAAACACACCGTCAATAATCACTAACACACCTGAAACACACCGTCAATAATCACTAACACCTGAAACACACCGTCAATAATCACTAACACCTGAAACACGCCGTCAATAATCACTAACACCTGAAAGACACCGTCAATAATCACTAACACCTGAAACACGCCGTCAATAATCACTAACACCTGAAACACACCGTCAATAATCACTAACACACCTGAAACACACCGTCAATAATCACCAACACCTGAAAGACACCGTCAATAATCACCAACACCTGAAAGACACCGTCAATAATCACTAACACCTGAAACACACCGTCAATAATCACTAACACCTGAAACACACCGTCAATAATCACTAACACACCTGAAACACACCGTCAATAATCACTAACACCTGAAACACACCGTCAATAATCACTAACACCTGAAACACACCGTCAATAATCACTAACACCTGAAACACACCGTCAATAATCACTAACACCTGAAACACACCGTCAATAATCACTAACACCTGAAACACACCGTCAATAATCACTAACACCTGAAACACACCGTCAATAATCACTAACACCTGAAACACACCGTCAATAATCACTAACACCTGAAACACACCGTCAATAATCACTAACACACCTGAAACACACCGTCAATAATCACTAACACCTGAAACACACCGTCAATAATCACTAACACCTGAAACACACCGTCAATAATCACTAACACCTGAAACACACCGTCAATAATCACTAACACCTGAAACACACCGTCAATAATCACTAACACCTGAAACACACCGTCAATAATCACTAACACCTGAAACACACCGTCAATAATCACTAACACCTGAAACACACCGTCAATAATCACTAACACACCTGTTCTCAGTCCGCAGCGTCTGATTGGTCGACACAGCCGCCTGCAGCACTTCACCAATCACCTTCTTCGTCTGCACCAAAGCATCATGGGAAGTGTTTGGTCCCAGCTGCTGCAGCAGGAAGTCCCTGAGCTGAGAGACAAAGATACAAAGAGACAAAGACACAAAGACACAAAGAGGCGAGCAGGTGAAGTTTGTCCCACAGCGATCTTAATAAGATAAAAGTGAGTCTCAGGCGTTTTACTTTGGCGGGGCGTCCCCTCGGCTCCTGATTGGTCGTCACGACGCTGATGTCGTGCAGGAAGGAAGTGAGCGGCTTCACCGACGTCACCAGGACGTAAACGCTCACCATGGCAACCAGAGCAGGGGGCGGGGCTCCGGCAGGGCTGTGAGACAGGAGGAGAGTGAGACGGGTGGAGACGCTCACCTGAGACACGAGGACACACGGACTCACCTGTCCTCAGGGACACGCAGCTGCTGATTGGTCGACCCACAGGCCTGTGGCCTCATGGGTAATCCTGAGACACAGGGACGGACACGAGGACGGGCGTCAAAATAAACTTTATTTACAGAATCTAACGGGCGCTCTTATTTTGAAAACAGGAAAGGACGGGTCACGTGACTCACCTGTCGGGTGTGAGTGAGTGACGAAGTGACAGAGGCCGCCGCCCACATCAGAGAACGCCGCCATCACCACGGGCAACAGGTTCACCTGAGGACAGAGAGACAGGTGAGGACAGACAGACAGACAGGTGAGGACACACAGACAGACAGGTGAGGACACACAGACAGACAGGTGAGGACAGACAGGTGAGGACACACAGGTGAGGACAGACAGACAGGTGAGGACACACAGACAGACAGGTGAGGACACACAGACAGACAGGTGAGGACAGACAGGTGAGGACACACAGGTGAGGACAGACAGACAGACAGGTGAGGACACACAGACAGGTGAGGACAGACAGGTGAGAGACAGACAGGTGAGGACACAGAGACAGGTGAGGACAGACAGGTGAGAGACAGACAGGTGAGGACAGACAGACAGACAGACAGGTGAGGACAGACAGGTGAGGACAGACAGGTGAGAGACAGACAGGTGAGGACACAGAGACAGACAGGTGAGGACACACAGGTGAGGACAGACAGACAGGTGAGGACAGACAGACAGGTGAGGACACACAGACAGACAGGTGAGGACACACAGACAGACAGGTGAGGACAGACAGGTGAGGACACACAGGTGAGGACAGACAGACAGACAGGTGAGGACACACAGACAGGTGAGGACAGACAGGTGAGAGACAGACAGGTGAGGACACAGAGACAGGTGAGGACAGACAGGTGAGAGACAGACAGACAGGTGAGGACACACAGACAGACAGGTGAGGACACACAGACAGACAGGTGAGGACAGACAGGTGAGGACACACAGGTGAGGACAGACAGACAGACAGGTGAGGACACACAGACAGGTGAGGACAGACAGGTGAGAGACAGACAGGTGAGGACACAGAGACAGGTGAGGACAGACAGGTGAGAGACAGACAGGTGAGGACAGACAGACAGACAGACAGGTGAGGACAGACAGGTGAGGACAGACAGGTGAGAGACAGACAGGTGAGGACACAGAGACAGACAGGTGAGGACACACAGGTGAGGACAGACAGACAGGTGAGGACAGACAGACAGGTGAGGACAGACAGACAGGTGAGGACAGACAGACAGACAGGTGAGGACAGACAGGTGAGGACAGACAGGTGAGGACAGACAGACAGACAGGTGAGGACAGACAGACAGACAGGTGAGGACAGACAGACAGGTGAGGACAGACAGACAGACAGGTGAGGACAGACAGGTGAGGACAGACAGGTGAGGACAGACAGACAGACAGGTGAGGACAGACAGGTGAGAGACAGACAGATGAGGACACAGAGACAGACAGGTGAGGACAGACAGGTGAGGACAGACAGACAGGTGAGACGGCCTGTGATTGGCTCACCGTCTGATGACGCTGCAGGTGAGAGAAGGAAACTCTCCTGAGACAACTTCGCTCTGCACCGCTGAGACACAGCAGCAGGCTCCACCCCCGCACACCTGTAACCATGGAGACACACAGGAAGTTACACCTGTTACACCTGTAACCATGGAGACACACAGGAAGTTACACCTGTTACACCTGTAACCATGGAGACACACAGGAAGTTACACCTGTTACACCTGTAACCATGGAGACACACAGGAAGTTACACCTGTTACACCTGTAACCATGGAGACACACAGGAAGTTACACCTGTTACACCTGTAACCATGGAGACACACAGGAAGTTACACCTGTTACACCTGTAACCATGGAGACACACAGGAAGTTACACCTGTTACACCTGTAACCACGGAGACACAGCAGCAGGCTCCACCCCCGCACACCTGTAACCATGGACACACACAGGAAGTTACACCTGTTACACCTGTAACCACGGAGACACAGTAGCAGGCTCCACCCCCGCACACCTGTAACCATGGACACACACAGTAAGTTACACCTGTTACACCTGTAACCACGGAGACACAGCAGCAGGCTCCACCCCCGCACACCTGTAACCATGGAGACACACAGGAAGTTACACCTGTTACACCTGTAACCACGGAGACACAGCAGCAGGCTCCACCCCCGCACACCTGTAACCATGGAGACACACAGGAAGTTACACCTGTAACCACAGAGACACACAGGAAGTCACACCTGTAACCATGGAGACACACAGGAAGTTACACCTGTAACCACAGAGACACAGCAGCAGGCTCCACCCCCGCACACCTGTAACCATGGAGACACACAGGAAGTTACACCTGTAACCACAGAGACACAGCAGCAGGCTCCATCCCCGCACACCTGTAACCATGGAGACACACAGAAAGTTACACCTGTTACACCTGTAACCACAGAGACACACAGGAAGTTACACCTGTAACCATGGAGACACACAGGAAGTTACACCTGTTACACCTGTAACCATGGAGACACACAGGAAGTTACACCTGTTAGACCTGTAACCATGGAGACACACAGGAAGTTACACCTGAAACACCTGTAACCACGGAGACAGACAGGAAG
>NC_139845.1:97500-100000 GCF_963691815.1 Echiichthys vipera
GATGCCATCGTCTGTGAAACACGCAGCTTGGTTCTTCTCAGAGATCTGGGATCTCAGTTAAGCTTTGAGGACTCAGAACCTCCTGTTTGTTATTTATTATTTATTCTTATTCTATATTTGATTATTATGTTTTAGCACAACTCAGAGTTTCAATGCACTTTTCCACTGTTTCAACAGATTTGTGTTTATTTATTATTTTATTTATTTATTGATTTTTCTCAGGAACTTTTTAATTATTAAAGTTTTTTTAGTCCAAAGTGAAAAAAAAAAGATTCATGAGAAAATATTAAAAATAATTTTAGTTTTTTCTCTCAAATTAAATTTCAAACTAAAGTAAAAGTGTTTTTGAGTCAAAATAAATATTAATAACAACAACAATAATAACACACACACTGACACTGACTCTCTCACACACACACACACACACACACTGACTCTCACACACAGACACACACACACACACACACACACACACAGACACACACACACACACACACACAGACACAGACACACACAGAGACACACACACAGACACACACACACACACACACACACACAGACACACACACACACAGACACACACACACACACACACACACAGACACAGACACACACACACACACACACAGACACACACACACACACACACACACACACACACACACACACACACACACACACACACACAGACTCACCCGGGAGTCCAGGGAGTCCAGCAGGGTCCGGGTCTCCGGGTCCTCGGCTCTCGCTCTGCGGGGCTGCGGCTCCGCGGCGGCGGGCTGCGTGTGTCCGTGGGCCCGGAGCCGGTTCATCAGGGTCTGGTACAGACACACGGACACGCCGAGCAGCAGCAGCAGCGGGCCGGGCCCGGGCCGGGACCCGGACCCGGGGCAGGACCCGGACCCGGGGCAGGAGCGGGAGCGGCGGCGCACTGAGGTCGGGAGGAGCCGCATCACTCCATGAGAGTTTCCTCCGGACTTTCACCGCGCTGCCCCGGGGAAGGGACACGGGGGCCGGGCCAGACCGCGGCCCAGGGTCCCGCTGGACCCGGGACAGAGCGGGACCGCTTCAGGTCCTGCTGCGGGTCCACGGAGCCCCCATCCGGACCAGAACTCTGAAGTCTGAAGCGAACTAGTTCCTGAAGCGGACTGGGACTGTGCGGGCGCAGCGTCCGGAGTCTGGATCAGGACTTTAATGATCCGCCTCTGGGCTCAGGAGGACCCGCGGGACCGGGACCGGGACCGGGACCAGGACCGGGACCAGGACCGGGACCGGGACCAGGACCAGGACGAGGACGAGGACGCTCAGAACCCGGACTCACAGGAGCAGGAAGCGGACTGATCCAGAGACCGAGAGAGACCAGAGCCGAGGACTCACATCTGGTTCCATTTAACTCCAGTCCACACACACACACACACACACACACACACACACACACACACACACGTGTGTGTGTGTGTTCCATAAATAACTCCGTTCAGAGCTCCTGCAGAACTACAACCACAGAAGAAGAGTGTGTGTGTGTGCGTGTGTGTGTGCGTGTGTGTCTGTGTGTGTTGATGTGTGTGTGTGTGTGTGTGTTGATGTGTGTGTGTGTGTTGATGTGTGTGTGTGTGTTGATGTGTGTGTGTGTGTGTGTGTGTGTTGATGTGTCTGTGTGTGTTGATGTGTGTGTGTGTGTGTGTGTGTGTGTGTGTGTGTGTGTGTGTTAAACACATTACTACCGAACATTTTATTATTTTCAGATTTTTCTTTGTTTTGATTCTTTTGATGAAATAAAGTTTAAAAACAAAAAACTCTGAATAAATAAACACAGAACAGACCCGGTCCCTGAGGACAGACCCGGTCCCTGAGGACAGACCCGGTCCCTGAGACCAGACCCGGTCCCTGAGGACAGACCCGGTCCCTGAGGACAGACCAGACCCGGTCCCTGAGGACAGACCCGGTCCCTGAGGACAGACCCGGTCCCTGAGGACAGAACAGACCCGGTCCCTGAGGACAGACCCGGTCCCTGAGGACAGACCCGGTCCCTGAGACCAGACCCGGTCCCTGAGGACAGACCCGGTCCCTGAGGACAGACCCGGTCCCTGAGACCAGACCCGGTCCCTGAGAACAGACCCGGTCCCTGAGGACAGACCCGGTCCCTGAGACCAGGACAGACCCGGTCCCTGAGGACAGACCCGGTCCCTGAGAACAGACCCGGTCCCTGAGGACAGACCCGGTCCCTGAGACCAGACCCGGTCCCTGAGAACAGACCCGGTCCCTGAGACCAGGACAGACCCGGTCCCTGAGGACAGACCCGGTCCCTGAGGACAGACCCGGTCCCTGAGACCAGGACAGACCCGGTCCCTGAGGACAGACCCGGTCCCTGAGAACAGACCCGGTCCCTGAGGACAGACCCGGTCCCTGAGACCAGACCCGGTCCCTGAGAACAGACCCGGTCCCTGAGACCAGGACAGACCCGGTCCCTGAGGACAGACCCGGTCCCTGAGAACAGACC
>NC_139845.1:105000-125000 GCF_963691815.1 Echiichthys vipera
ACAGAGAGGATGAGAGTCCGGCCGTTCTTGTTTCTGGGGCTTTAAAATAGAAAATGTTAATCCTTTAATTTAAAGATGACGTGTGTGTTTCTCCGCCGACCTCTGACCTCACACGACCCGGAGGTTATAATCCAACATGGCCGACGCCAGAGTCTATTTGTGGCGGCTGCCTCTCCTCTTCATGGCGGCCGTACACTGAGGACAGTACCACTTCCCCTTGGGAGCCTCCGTCAGACCCACGCAGCCGTAGTGGAACCACTCGATGGGACACTGAGGAGAGACACGCGTTAGTGTTCTGTTCATTTCTCTGACGCAGCGTTCAAAAACATCAGGTTTCAAACAACGACACGATACTCACATCTGTGTTATCACAGCCGACCATTTCTCCGTACGACACCTGCAAAACATGAAGAGTTCACTTTAAAACCTGTTTTAATCAGCAGACACTGACTCACAGACACCAGACGCAGTGTGGGGGCTCGTAACCTGCTTACAGACGCAGTGTGGGGGCTTGTACCTGGTTACAGACGCAGTGTGGGGGCTTGTACCTGCTTACAGACGCAGTGTGGGGGCTTGTACCTGGTTACAGACGCAGTGTGGGGGCTCGTACCTGGTTACAGACGCAGTGTGGGGGCTCGTACCTGGTTACAGACGCAGTGTGGGGGCTCGTACCTGGTTACAGGTGCACTGTGGGGGCTCGTACCTGGTTACAGGTGCAGTGTGGGGGCTCGTACCTGGTTACAGACGCAGTGTGGGGGCTCGTACCTGGTTACAGGTGCAGTGTGGGGGCTCGTACCTGCTTACAGACGCAGTGTGGGGGCTCGTACCTGGTTAAAGACGCAGTGTGGGGGCTCGTACCTGCTTACAGACGCAGTACGGGGGCTCGTACCTGGTTACAGACGCAGTGTGGGGGCTCGTACCTGGTTACAGACGCAGGGTGGGGGCTCGTACCTGGTCACAGGTGCAGGGTGGGGGCTTGTACCTGGTTACAGGTGCAGTGTGGGGGCTCGTACCTGGTTACAGACGCAGGGTGGGGGCTCGTACCTGGTTACAGACGCAGTGTGGGGGCTCGTACCTGCTTACAGACGCAGTGTGGGGGCTCGTACCTGGTTACAGGTGCAGTGTGGGGGCTCGTACCTGGTAACAGTCTCAGTGTGGGGGCTCGTACCTGGTTACAGGTGCAGTGTGGGGGCTCGTACCTGGTAACAGTCTCAGTGTGGGGGCTCGTACCTGCTTACAGACGCAGTGTGGGGGCTCGTACCTGCTTACAGACGCAGTGTGGGGGCTCGTACCTGCTTACAGACGCAGTACGGGGGCTCGTACCTGGTTACAGACGCAGTGTGGGGGCTCGTACCTGGTTACAGACGCAGGGTGGGGGCTCGTACCTGGTCACAGGTGCAGGGTGGGGGCTTGTACCTGGTTACAGGTGCAGTGTGGGGGCTCGTACCTGGTTACAGACGCAGGGTGGGGGCTCGTACCTGGTTACAGACGCAGTGTGGGGGCTCGTACCTGCTTACAGACGCAGTGTGGGGGCTCGTACCTGGTTACAGGTGCAGTGTGGGGGCTCGTACCTGGTAACAGTCTCAGTGTGGGGGCTCGTACCTGGTTACAGGTGCAGTGTGGGGGCTCGTACCTGCTTACAGACGCAGTGTGGGGGCTCGTACCTGCTTACAGACGCAGTGTGGGGGCTCGTACCTGCTTACAGACGCAGTGTGGGGGCTCGTACCTGGTAACAGTCTCAGTGTGGGGGCTCGTACCTGGTAACAGTCTCAGTGTGGGGGCTCGTACCTGGTTGCAGATGCAGTATCGGGGCTCGTTGGGGTCGTAGGTCCAGTCCACCTGGCTGTTGGCCTCGGCCTCGGGCAGCGCTGACGCCTGCTGCGAAAGCTCCTGAGCCAGAGCCGACGACGAAGAGCACGACGACAGCGAGGAAGAGGAGGACGAGGACGAGGACTGGTGGTTGGAAGACTTGATGCTGCTCCTGCACCACAGGGAGAGACGGACGTGTGTCAGGTGTGTGTGTGTGTGTTCAGGTGTGTGTGTACAGGTGTGTGTGTGTGTGTCTCAGGTGTGTGTGTGTGTGTGTTCAGGAGTGTTCAGACATGTATCAGGTGTGTCAGGTGTGTCAGGTGTGTCAGGTGAGTGTGAGTGTGAGTGTGTGTGTGTGTGTTTTCAGGTGTCTGTTCAGGTGTGTGTGCGTGTGTTCAGGTGTGTGTGTGTGTGTGTGTGCTCAGGTGTGTGTGTTCAGGTGTGTGTTCAGGTGTGTTCAGGTGTGTGTGCTCAGGTGTGTGTGTTCAGGTGTGTGTGTTCAGGTGTGTGTGTGTGTGTGTGTCTCAGGTGTGTTCAGGTGTGTGTGTGTTCAGGTGTGTGTGCGTGTTCAGGTGTGTCTCAGGTGTGTTCAGGTGTGTTGGCCTTACTTGGACTTGCGGCCCCTGGAGTCCGAGGCGGTGCTGGGGGTGAGGGTCTGGGTGAGGGTGGAGGCCAGGGCGGAGGAGGAGTAGCCGGCGTTGTCCCGGGACAGAGCGAACTCTCGTCCCAGCTGGAAGTCGTTGTTCTTGATTGCCTCGTAGCTCGCTTTGAGACTGGACGTCCTGCGGCCCTCCTTCATCTGGACCCCGGGAAAACAAAATGGCGTCAGGCGAGGAAACGACCACGGGCAAACAAAATGGAGTCAGGTGGTGTAACGACCACGGGCAAACAAAATGGAGTCAGGTGACGCAACGACCACGGGCACACAAAATGGCGCCCGGTGACGAAATGAACACGGGGCAAACAAAATGGCGTCAGGTGAGGAAACGACCACGGGCCAAACAAAATGGCGTCACGTGACGAAACGACCACGGACACACACAGAACGGGTCAGGTGATGTAACGACCACAGGTGTGAATGTGTGTGTGTGTGTGTGTGTGTGTGTGTGTGCGGTCCTACCTGTGCCGTGGCCTGGACGGCCTGAGCGGCGGCCATGGTGATGGCGCCGGCGCCGGCCCCGGGCCCGGCGGGCAGCGAGCTCAGGTTGTAGGAGGCCAGAGGCTGAGAGGAGTTCACGCTGTACACGCTGTTGTTGGTGGACGAGGTCGTGCTGTTGGTACGGCAACCTGCAGGGGACACACGGCGCCTTTAACACAAACACACAGACACGCAGAGAGAGAGAGAGACACACACACAGTGGGCGTGTGGCGGTGTTGCCGTGGTTACCTGGCGTGTTCTCCTTGGAGGCGTCGGACGTGAGCGTGGACAGAAGAGCTTCAGATTTAAACTTCTTCTCTGGAACGTGTTCAGTCGTGTGATGAGCCGGAGCGCTGTACTTTCTCTCTGCACACACACACACACACACACACACAGAGACACACACACACACACACAGAGACACACACACACACAGAGACAGACACACACACAGACACAGAGACACACACACACAGAGACACACACACACACATACACACACACACAGAGACACACACACACACACACGCACAGAGACACACACACACAGAGACACACAGACACAGAGACACACACACACACACACAGACACACACACACACACAGAGACACACAGACACGCACACACACAGACACACACAGACACGCACACACACACACAGACACAGAGACACACACACACACACGCACACACAGAGACACAGACACACACACACAGACACACACACACACACACACACACACACACGTGTTATTATTATAATATTAATGTAATGTAATAATAATAATAATAATAAAGATAATAAGTGGACGCACTCTCTGCGGTGGCGTGCGAGTGGGCGTGGTGGTTGTTGACGGGCTGGGACGGACTGTCCATCTCTAACGACCCTGAGGAGGAGAAAACATCACGTTTGTTTAACACATTAAATATTAATATAAATAAATATAAACAAATATAAACATAAATAAGTATAAAGATCGTAACTCACGTCTCTCCAGAACCTCCGTGATGCCGGCGTTGTCGGCCTCCAGCTCCATTTTAAACTTTGCAAGTTCCTGATCCAGTTTACGCAGGTGACGGTCCACCTGAGGACACACACACACACACACACACACACACACACACACACACACACACACACACACACACACACACACACACACACACACATTATTATCATAATAATAACAATAGTAAATAAGAGGTCAGGTGAGACTTTGGAAAGACACAAAAACAAACAGATTAAAATAATAAATATAAACTTTATAAACGTGTTGATTTAACCTGTAAAAACATTTTAACTGTTTTATTTGTTGTTGTTTACTGTTTACCTTCAGTCCTAAATAATAAACATTTACCTGATCAATAAGAAACAGGTGTTAACCACAACAGTGTTTGTTTACCTTCAGTTTATTAATAAACAGACTTGTTTACTGACTGTCACCTCAGACGCTGTTGTTGTTTACTGTTGTTGTTTACTGACTGTAACCCTCTGCTGTTGTTGTTGTTTACCTTCAGTCCTCATAATAAATAAACGCTGTTGTTGTTGTTGACTCACCAGGTCGTAGATCTGACTGGTCAGCTGGTTGTTGTTGTTGTTTACTGTCAGTTATAATAAATAAACATTGCTGTTGTTGTTGTTGTTGACTCACCAGGTCGTAGATCTGATTGGTCAGCTGGTTGTTGTTGTTGTTTACTGTCAGTTATAATAACTAAACCCTGTTGTTGTTGTTGTTGTTGACTCACCAGGTCGTAGATCTGATTGGTCAGCTGGTTGTTGTTGTTGTTTACTGTCAGTTATAATAACTAAACCCTGTTGTTGTTGTTTACTGTCAGTTATAATAACTAAACCCTGTTGTTGTTGTTTACTGTCAGTTATAATAACTAAACACTGTTGTTGTTGTTTACTGTCAGTTATAATAACTAAACACTGTTGTTGTTGTTTACTGTCAGTTATAATAACTAAACACTGTTGTTGTTGTTTACTGTCAGTTATAATAACTAAACACTGTTGTTGTTGTTTACTGTCAGTTATAATAACTAAACGCTGCTGTTGTTGTTTACTGTCAGTTATAATAACTAAACCCTGTTGTTGTTGTTTACTGTCAGTTATAATAACTAAACCCTGTTGTTGTTGTTTACTGTCAGTTATAATAACTAAACACTGTTGTTGTTGTTTACTGTCAGTTATAATAACTAAACACTGTTGTTGTTGTTGTTTACTGTCAGTTATAATAACTAAACCCTGTTGTTGTTGTTTACTGTCAGTTATAATAACTAAACACTGTTGTTGTTGTTTACTGTCAGTTATAATAACTAAACGCTGCTGTTGTTGTTTACTGTCAGTTATAATAACTAAACCCTGTTGTTGTTGTTTACTGTCAGTTATAATAACTAAACACTGTTGTTGTTGTTTACTGTCAGTTATAATAACTAAACCCTGTTGTTGTTGTTTACTGTCAGTTATAATAACTAAACCCTGTTGTTGTTGTTGTTGTTGTTGACTCACCAGGTCGTAGATCTGACTGGTCAGCTGGTTGTTGTTGTTGTTTACTGTCAGTTATAATAACTAAACGTTGTTGTTGTTGACTCACCAGGTCGTAGATCTGATTGGCGAGCTGAACCTTCTCGTCTGCGTCTTCCAGAGCTTTGTAATAATCCTGAAACACAGCGGCTCATCAGCGTCTCATCAGCGTCTCATCAGCGGCTCATCAGCGGCTCATCAGCGTCTAATCAGCGTCTCATCAGCGTCTCATGCTGTTGTTGTTTATGTGTTTGTTTGTTGTTGTTTATGTGTTTGTTTGTTTGTTGTTTATGTGTTTGTTTGTTGTTGTTTGTTGTTGTTTATGTGTTTGTTTGTTGTTGTTTATGTGTTTGTTTGTTGTTGTTTATGTGTTTGTTGTTGTTGTTGTTTATTTGTTTGTTGTTGTTTATCGGCCTCGTACCTTCTTGATGACCTCCATCTGCTCCTCTCTCCACTCCGGTTTGTTCTTCTTTGCCTGAGTGAAGAACTCGACCACCTTCTGCTCCAGCTGATCCGTGGCGTCTGGAACAGACAAGAGCAAACGATCACGATCCTTTAAGAGTTTATCTCTGATGGACAGACATAAGTAAACGATCAGGATCCTTTAAGAGTTTATCTCTGATGGACAGACATTAGCAAACGATCAGGATCCTTTAAGAGTTTATCTCTGATGGACAGACATTAGCAAACGATCAGGATCCTTTAAGAGTTTATCTCTGATGGACAGACATTAGTAAACGATCAGGATCCTTTAAGAGTTTATCTCTGATGGACAGACATTAGTAAACGATCAGGATCCTTTAAGAGTTTATCTCTGATGGACAGACATTATTAAACGATCAGGATCCTTTAAGAGTTTATCTCTGATGGACAGACAAGAGCAAACGATCAGGATCCTTTAAGAGTTTATCTCTGATGGACAGACATTAGTAAACGATCAGGATCCTTTAAGAGTTTATCTCTGATGGACAGACATTAGTAAACGATCAGGATCCTTTAAGAGTTTATCTCTGATGGACAGACATTAGTAAACGATCAGGATCCTTTAAGAGTTTATCTCTGATGGACAGACATTAATAAACGATCAGGATCCTTTAAGAGTTTATCTCTGATGGACAGACAAGAGCAAACGATCAGGATCCTTTAAGAGTTTATCTCTGATGGACAGACATTAGTAAACGATCAGGATCCTTTAAGAGTTTATCTCTGATGGACAGACATTAGCAAACGATCAGGATCCTTTAAGAGTTTATCTCTGATGGACAGACATTAGTAAACGATCAGGATCCTTTAAGAGTTTATCTCTGATGGACAGACATTAGTAAACGATCAGGATCCTTTAAGAGTTTATCTCTGATGGACAGACATTAGTAAACGATCAGGATCCTTTAAGAGTTTATCTCTGATGGACAGACATTAGTAAACGATCAGGATCCTTTAAGAGTTTATCTCTGATGGACAGACATTAATAAACGATCAGGATCCTTTAAGAGTTTATCTCTGATGGACAGACATTAATAAACGATCAGGATCCTTTAAGAGTTTATCTCTGATGGACAGACATTAGCAAACGATCAGGATCCTTTAAGAGTTTATCTCTGATGGACAGACATTAATAAACGATCAGAATCCTTTAAGAGTTTATCTCTGATGGACAGACATTAGCAAACGATCAGGATCCTTTAAGAGTTTATCTCTGATGGACAGACATTAGCAAACGATCAGGATCCTTTAAGAGTTTATCTCTGATGGACAGACATGAGCAAACGATCAGGATCCTTTAAGAGTTTATCTCTGATGGACAGACATTAATAAACAATCAGGATCCTTTAAGAGTTTATCTCTGATGGACAGACATTAGTAAACGATCAGGATCCTTTAAGAGTTTATCTCTGATGGACAGACATTAATAAACGATCAGGATCCTTTAAGAGTTTATCTCTGATGGACAGACATTAATAAACGATCAGGATCCTTTAAGAGTTTATCTCTGATGGACAGACATTAGTAAACGATCAGGATCCTTTAAGAGTTTATCTCTGATGGACAGACATGAGCAAACGATCACGAGGACAGGACGAGCGACGAGCTCTGACCCCTGTGGACCGACCCAGACCCAGACCCAGATCCAGACCCAGACCCAGACCCGGACCCAGACCCAGACCCAGATCCAGACCTGGACCCAGACCCAGACCCAGACTCAGATCCAGACCCAGACCAGACCCGGACCTGGATCTGGTTCAACTTGGGAACCTTCTCAGAACCAGTTTGTTTTTCCACAGACTAGAAACCGCGTCCTTACGTCCGTCTGAGGTTTCCCCAGAAACGCTCACGCCAACGACAACAACCACAACAACATCAACAACATCAACAACCACGACAACAACAACAACAACATCAACAACCACGACAACAACAACAACAACCACAGAAACAACAACAACAACAACAACATCAACAACCACAACAACAACCACAACAACAACAACCACAGAAACAACAACAACAACATCAACAACAACGACAACAACAACAACCACAACAACAACCACAACAACAACAACCACAGAAACAACAACAACAACAACAACCACAGAAACAACAACAACAACAACAACAACCACAACAACAACCACAACAACAACAACCACAGAAACAACAACAACAACAACAACATCAACAACAACAACCACAACAACAACCACAGAAACAACAACAACAACAACAACAACAACCACAACAACAACAACAACCACAGAAACAACAACAACAACAACAACAACATCAACAACATCAACATCAGAAACAACCACAACAACAACAACAACAACAACAACAGCAACAACAACATCAGACTACAGAAAGAGTTGGTTGACGACAAACTGTTATATCTCTGATTATTACACTAGAGTTAATTTATCGTTCTTAATTATTTTTTATAATTATTGTTATTATCTTTATTATTATTATTGTTATTTTCATCAGATAGAGAAAATAAAGCAGCTCTTTTTCTTCTCTTGTTGATTCTTTTCTCTAAAAATTAACAGATAATTAAAAATACTGTTAAAGATCCAGCAGCAGCAACGCTAAAGAAGTATCACTTATATATTTATATTTATTTATATATATCATCTCAGAGAATATAGATTATATATATTTATATATTTATATGTTTATAGAGTTTATAAAGTATATATTTATATTTATAATGTTATTTATATTAATAATAGTGACTCACTCTGCACCTGCAGGTCCATCTCTCTCATCTCAGTGAATATAGATTATATATATTTATATATTTACATGTTTATAGAGTTTATAAAGTTTATATTTATATTAATATTAATGATATTAATAATAATAATGACTCACTCTGCACCTGCAGGTCCATCTCTCTCATCTCAGTGAATTTGTCTCTCAGATCCACCGGAAGTTGCTCGATCACTGCCGGAAGAAGAAACACGTTAGGATGCTAGGATGCTAAGCTAACGGCCGGAGCCGCTGATGCAGAGTAAGAGCAGACATTTAACCCGCGGGAGGAGGCCGTGGCGCGGCCGCGGGCCCCTCCCGGAGCCGGACTCACTCTCCAGGTAGTCCTCCAGGTACAACATGGCGGCGCGGCGGCGGGTTGTGTCCGTTAACGGGAGAAGGTGTCGGGTCAATATGGCGCCTCCTGCCGCGGTCTGCCTCACTAAACAATGAGGCCGGGGGCGGTGACGCACGCGGCCGCGCGGCTGCTGATTGGAGGGAACGAGCGCGCGCGGCCATCGCCGTCCTCCGGACAGATGCATCATGGGAGCTGTAGTTTAACCCGCGAGGAGCTCGTTTCTCTTATAAAAGCTTTAATTTTAATGATTTATTTAGTTTAGTTTGAACAAACATTAGTCACCTTCTCACATTATATAAATATATAAATATAAATACATATATATGTAAATATACCTAGAGCTGTTATATGATGCTGTAAACAGTATATATATAAACATATAAATATATATATTTATATGTTTATATATATAGTTATATAAATACATATATATGTATATACCTAGAGCTGTTATATGATGCTGTAAACAGTATATATATAAACATATAAATATATATATTTATATGTTTATATATATAGTTATATAAATACATATATATGTATATACATAGAGCTGTTATATGATGCTGTAAACAGTACTTATATATATATATATATTTATACTGTTTACAGCATCATATTGTTGTTGTTGTTTAGATTAAAAGTCTTTGACAAATAAAAAACCATTCAAACCTTGAATTTTCTGATTATTTTACACTCATTTACACTTTAAAGACTCATTCATCATCATCATCACTATTTTCATTATCATCATCATCATTATTATTATTATTATCATTATTATTATTATTATTATTATTATTATTATCATTGTTGTTATTATTATTATTATTATTATTATTATTGTTATTATTATTATTGATATTATCATTGTTATTATTATTATTATTATTATTATTATTATTATCATTATTATTATCATTGTTATTATTATTATCATTATTATTAAAATGATGATTTAGTCTTTAATAGCATGAAGTCCATTTGCGGTCAGAATGTGTTTTTTTCTCACATTAAAACATTAAAACATTAAAACATTAAAACATCATTATCACAATTATTAAAACCACACAAACGGCTCAGATCTGATTTAGGAAAACACTTCATTACAAATTATTCACATATATAAATATCTATGTAAAAATATATTTATTGTTTTATATATATAATACAATAAATAACATAAACATGTTACTTTATACATGTGTAAATCTTTACATATAAATAAATAAACATGTTACCTTATACATGTGTAAATATTGACATATACATATATAAATATGTTCTTTATACATGTGTAAATATTTACATACACATATATAATTATGTTCTTTATACATGTGTAAATATTTACATATACATATATAAATATATAACCTTAAACATGTGTAAATATCTGTTGTGTGAAAAGTCTAAATAAAGTTCCTGATTATTGTTGTTATTGTTATTCTCAGTGTGTCCACCAGAGGGCGCTCTTCGTGTCTCTCCGTGTGTCTTCGTGTGTCTCCGTGTCTCTCCGTGTCTCTTCGTGTGTCTTCGTGTCTCTTCGTGTCTCTTCGTGTGTCTCCGTGTGTCTTCGTTTCTCTTCGTGTTTTTTCGTGTTTCTCCGTGTCTCTTCGTGTGTCCTCGTGTCTCTTCGTGTTTCTCCGTGTGTCTCCGTGTCTCTTCGTGTGTCTCCGTGTCTCTTCGTGTGTCTCCGTGTCTCTTCGTGTGTCTCCGTGTCTCTTCGTGTTTCTCCGTGTGTCTCCGTGTCTCTTCGTGTGTCTCCGTGTCTCTTCGTGTGTCCTCGTGTCTCCTCGTGTGTCTCCGTGTCTCTTCGTGTGTCTCCGTGTCTCTTCGTGTTTCTCCGTGTGTCTCCGTGTCTCTTCGTGTGTCTCCGTGTCTCTTCGTGTGTCCTCGTGTCTCCTCGTGTGTCTCCGTGTCTCTTCGTGTGTCTCCGTGTCTCCGCCTGTTGACCCGCGGTTCTGCGGCTGGAGGAGGAGGAGGACACATTCCTCTGTCCTCCCCCAGGACTCTGCCCGGAGGGGGGGGGCGGGTCTGGACGGCGCCGCCCCCTGCAGGCCGCCGCCCCTCCAGGCTGCCCCCCCCCCCTCCAGGCTGCTCCGGACCCCGCGGACCTCAGCTCGTCACTGGAGCTTCAGCGTTCACGCGTAAAGTGCGTTTGGCTGAACGGGCGCTGCGCGTGAGACCCGGGTACCTGATAGACCCGGACCCCTGAGAGACCCTGAGAGACCCGGACCCCTGAGAGACCCGGACCCCGGTGGAGGCGCGTCTGGTCCCGGTTCCCGCCCCGCCGTCTCTCTCGGTGAGTGATGGCCCCGCGCGCTCCTCCAGCCTCCTCGCGGGCGCACGGAAAGTGAGAAACCACCTGTTGTGGAAGTTTCCCGGAGCTCACGGAAAAGCCCGAGCGGCTCTGACAGCCCGCCGGAAACAGCCGAGCGGAGCGGAATGCGGGAGCGGCGTTCACGCACGGAGCAGCCGCGGTTCCCGAGCAGAGGCTCCTCTCCGGTGACCGAGCGCCCGCCCCGCTGCGTCTCCCGCCGGCCGGCCGCACGGGGCGCGGGCCCGTGATGACCCGGGGGAGGAGCTCCGGTCGGGATGGCTCGGGAGGACGCGGTGATGTGTCTGCGCTGCCTGCTGTACGCGCTCAACCTGCTGTTCTGGGTGAGTCCACCTGGAGACAACGGGCAGGGCATACTTAACCCAGGAGACAACGGGCAGGGCATACTTAACCCAGGAGACAACGGGCAGGGCATATTTAACCCAGGAGACAACAGGCAGGGCATACTTAACCCAGGAGACAACAGGCAGGGCAAACCTAACCCATGAGACAACGGACAGGGCATACTTAACCCATGAGACAACGGGCAGGGCATACTTAACCCATGAGACAACGGGCAGGGCATACTTAACCCATGAGACAACGGGCAGGGCATACTTAACCCAGGAGACAACGGGCAGGGCATACTTAACCCAGGAGACAACGGGCAGGGCATACTTAACCCAGGAGACAACGGGCAGGGCATACTTAACCCAGGAGACAACAGGGGGCGCATACTTAACCCAGGAGACAACAGGCAAGGCATACTTAACCCAGGAGACAACAGGCAGGGCATACTTAACCCAGGAGACAACAGGCAGGGCCTACTTAACCCTGGAGACATCAGGGGGGGGCATACTTAACCCAGGAGACAACAGGCAGGGCATACTTAACCCTAGAGACTACAGGCAGGGCATACTTAACCCAGGAGACAACACGCAGGGAATACTTAACCCTGGAGACAACAGGCAGGGCATACTTAACCCAGGGAATACTTAACCCGGGAGACAACACGCAGGGCATACTTAACCCAGGGAATACTTAACCCGGGAGACAATACGCAGGGCATACTTAACCCAGGGAATACTTAACCCGGGAGACAACACGCAGGGCATACTTAACCCGGGAGACAACACGCAGGGCATACTTAACCCTGGAGACAACACACAGGGCATACTTAACCCAGGGAATACTTAACCCGGGAGACAACACGCAGGGCATACTTAACCCAGGGAATACTTAACCCGGGAGACAACACGCAGGGCATACTTAACCCAGGGAATACTTAACCCGGGAGACAATACGCAGGGCATACTTAACCCAGGGAATACTTAACCCGGGAGACAACACGCAGGGCATACTTAACCCGGGAGACAACACGCAGGGCATACTTAACCCTGGAGACAACACACAGGGCATACTTAACCCAGGGAATACTTAACCCGGGAGACAACACGCAGGGCATACTTAACCCAGGGAATACTTAACCCGGGAGACAACACGCAGGGCATACTTAACCCAGGGAGACAATACGCTGGGCATACTTAACCCTGGAGTTGCTCATGTTGCAGTTGCTCATGTTGCTCATGTTGCAGTTGCTCAGGTTGCAGTTGCTCAGGTTGCAGTTGCTCATGTTGCTCATGTTGCAGTTGCTCATGTTGCAGTTGCTCATGTTGCTCAGGTTGCAGTTGCTCAGGTTGCAGTTGCTCATGTTGCTCATGTTGCTCATGTTGCAGGTTGCTCATGTTGCTCAGGTTGCAGTTGCTCAGGTTGCAGTTGCTCAGGTTGCAGTTGCTCATGTTGCTCATGTTGCAGGTTGCTCATGTTGCTCAGGTTGCAGTTGCTCATGTTGCAGGTTGCTCATGTTGCTCAGGTTGCAGTTGCTCATGTTGCAGGTTGCTCGTGTTGCTCAGGTTGCAGTTGCTCAGGTTGCTCATGTTGCTCAGGTTGCAGTTGCTCATGTTGCAGGTTGCTCATGTTGCTCATGTTGCAGGTTGCTCATGTTGCTCAGGTTGCAGTTGCTCAGGTTGCAGTTGCTCATGTTGCTCAGGTTGCAGTTGCTCATGTTGCTCATGTTGCTCATGTTGCTCAGGTTGCAGTTGCTCAGGTTGCTCAGGTTGCAGGTTGCTCAGGTTGCTCATGTTGCAGGTTGCTCATGTTGCAGGTTGCTCATGTTGCAGGTTGCTCATGTTGCAGATGCTCAGGTTGCTCATGTTGCAGTTGCTCATGTTGCAGTTGCTCAGGTTGCAGTTGCTCATGTTGCAGATGCTCAGGTTGCTCATGTTGCAGTTGCTCATGTTGCAGGATGCTCATGTTGCAGTTGCTCAGGTTGCTCAGGTTGCAGGTTGCAGTTGCTCAGGTCGCAGGTTGCTCAGGTCGCTCAGGTTGCAGTTGCTCAGGTTGCTCAGGTTGCAGGTTGCAGGTTGCTCATGTTGCAGTTGCTCATGTTGCAGGTTGCTCAGGTTGCAGGTTGCTCAGGTTGCAGTTGCTCAGGTTGCAGTTGCTCAGGTTGCTCATGTTGCAGGTTGCTCATGTTGCAGTTGCTCAGGTTGCTCATGTTGCAGGTTGCTCATGTTGCAGTTGCTCAGGTTGCAGTTGCTCAGGTTGCAGTTGCTCAGGTTGCAGTTGCTCAGGTTGCTCAGGTTGCAGTTGCTCATGTTGCAGTTGCTCATGTTGCTCATGTTGCAGGTTGCTCAGGTTGCAGTTGCTCATGTTGCTCATGTTGCAGTTGCTCATGTTGCAGTTGCTCAGGTTGCAGTTGCTCATGTTGCTCATGTTGCAGTTGCTCATGTTGCAGTTGCTCAGGTTGCTCAGGTTGCAGTTGCTCATGTTGCAGTTGCTCATGTTGCAGTTGCTCATGTTGCAGTTGCTCAGGTTGCTCAGGTTGCAGTTGCTCATGTTGCAGTTGCTCAGGTTGCAGTTGCTCATGTTGCTCATGTTGCAGGTTGCTCATGTTGCTCAGGTTGCAGTTGCTCAGGTTGCAGTTGCTCAGGTTGCAGTTGCTCATGTTGCTCATGTTGCAGGTTGCTCATGTTGCTCAGGTTGCAGTTGCTCATGTTGCAGGTTGCTCATGTTGCTCAGGTTGCAGTTGCTCATGTTGCAGGTTGCTCGTGTTGCTCAGGTTGCAGTTGCTCAGGTTGCTCATGTTGCTCAGGTTGCAGTTGCTCATGTTGCAGGTTGCTCATGTTGCTCATGTTGCAGGTTGCTCAGGTTGCAGTTGCTCATGTTGCTCATGTTGCAGTTGCTCAGGTTGCAGTTGCTCATGTTGCTCAGGTTGCAGTTGCTCATGTTGCTCATGTTGCTCATGTTGCTCATGTTGCAGTTGCTCAGGTTGCTCAGGTTGCAGGTTGCTCAGGTTGCTCATGTTGCAGGTTGCTCATGTTGCAGGTTGCTCATGTTGCTCATGTTGCAGTTGCTCATGTTGCAGATGCTCAGGTTGCTCATGTTGCAGTTGCTCATGTTGCAGTTGCTCATGTTGCAGTTGCTCAGGTTGCAGTTGCTCATGTTGCAGTTGCTCAGGTTGCTCATGTTGCAGGTTGCTCATGTTGCAGTTGCTCAGGTTGCAGTTGCTCAGGTTGCAGTTGCTCAGGTTGCAGTTGCTCAGGTTGCTCAGGTTGCAGTTGCTCATGTTGCAGTTGCTCATGTTGCTCATGTTGCAGGTTGCTCAGGTTGCAGTTGCTCATGTTGCTCATGTTGCAGTTGCTCATGTTGCAGTTGCTCAGGTTGCAGTTGCTCATGTTGCTCATGTTGCAGTTGCTCATGTTGCAGTTGCTCAGGTTGCTCAGGTTGCAGTTGCTCATGTTGCAGTTGCTCATGTTGCAGTTGCTCATGTTGCAGTTGCTCAGGTTGCTCAGGTTGCAGTTGCTCATGTTGCAGTTGCTCAGGTTGCAGTTGCTCATGTTGCTCATGTTGCTCATGTTGCAGGTTGCTCATGTTGCTCAGGTTGCAGTTGCTCAGGTTGCAGTTGCTCAGGTTGCAGTTGCTCATGTTGCTCATGTTGCAGGTTGCTCATGTTGCTCAGGTTGCAGTTGCTCATGTTGCAGGTTGCTCATGTTGCTCAGGTTGCAGTTGCTCATGTTGCAGGTTGCTCGTGTTGCTCAGGTTGCAGTTGCTCAGGTTGCTCATGTTGCTCAGGTTGCAGTTGCTCATGTTGCAGGTTGCTCATGTTGCTCATGTTGCAGGTTGCTCAGGTTGCAGTTGCTCATGTTGCTCATGTTGCAGTTGCTCAGGTTGCAGTTGCTCATGTTGCTCAGGTTGCAGTTGCTCATGTTGCTCATGTTGCTCATGTTGCTCATGTTGCAGTTGCTCAGGTTGCTCAGGTTGCAGGTTGCTCAGGTTGCTCATGTTGCAGGTTGCTCATGTTGCAGGTTGCTCATGTTGCTCATGTTGCAGTTGCTCATGTTGCAGATGCTCAGGTTGCTCATGTTGCAGTTGCTCATGTTGCAGTTGCTCATGTTGCAGTTGCTCAGGTTGCAGTTGCTCATGTTGCAGATGCTCAGGTTGCTCATGTTGCAGTTGCTCATGTTGCAGGATGCTCATGTTGCAGTTGCTCAGGTTGCTCAGGTTGCAGTTGCTCATGTTGCAGGATGCTCATGTTGCAGTTGCTCAGGTTGCTCAGGTTGCAGGTTGCAGTTGCTCAGGTTGCAGGTTGCTCAGGTCGCTCAGGTTGCAGTTGCTCAGGTTGCTCATGTTGCAGGTTGCAGGTTGCTCATGTTGCAGTTGCTCATGTTGCAGGTTGCTCAGGTTGCAGGTTGCTCAGGTTGCTCAGGTTGCAGTTGCTCAGGTTGCTCATGTTGCAGGTTGCTCATGTTGCAGTTGCTCAGGTTGCTCATGTTGCTCAGGTTGCTCATGTTGCTCAGGTTGCTTAGGTTGCTCATGTTGCTCAGGTTGCAGTTGCTCAGGTTGCTCAGGTTGCTCAGGTTGCAGTTGCTCAGGTTGCTCAGGTTGCCCAGGTTGCAGGTTGCTCAGGTTGCTCAGGTTGCAGTTGCTCAGGTTGCTCATGTTGCAGTTGCTCATGTTGCAGTTGCTCATGTTGCTCATGTTGCTCAGGTTGCAGGTTGCTCATGTTGCAGGTTGCTCAGGTTGCAGTTGCTCAGGTTGCTCAGGTTGCAGGTTGCTCATGTTGCAGGTTGCTCAGGTTGCAGTTGCTCATGTTGCTCAGGTTGCTCAGGTTGCAGTTGCTCATGTTGCTCAGGTTGCAGGTTGCAGTTGCTCAGGTTGCAGGTTGCTCAGGTTGCTCATGTTGCTCATGTTGCTCAGGTTGCAGGTTGCTCAGGTTGCTCATGTTGCTCAGGTTGCTCAGGTTGCTCATGTTGCTCAGGTTGCAGTTGCTCAGGTTGCTCATGTTGCTCATGTTGCTCATGTTGCTCAGGTTGCAGTTGCTCAGGTTGCTCAGGTTGCTCATGTTGCTCAGATGTTGTCGCAGCAGAAACTGACCCGTGTGTGTTTGTGTCCAGCTGATGTCGGCGTCTGTGCTCGGAGCGGCAGCGTGGATCCGAGACTCTCTGAACACGGTCCTGACCCTGACCGCCCACACCAGGTGAGCCCCGGGTAAAGCCTGTTAATGTCCACTGAGCCCCGGGTAAAGTCTGTTAATGTCCCACTGAGCCCAGTGTAAAGTCTGTTAATGTCCCACTGAGCCCAGTGTAAAGTATGTTAATGTCCCACTGAGCCCAGTGTAAAGCCTGTTAATGTCCACTGAGCCCAGTGTAAAGTCTGTTAATGTCCCACTGAGCCCAGTGTAAAGTCTGTTAATGTCCCACTGAGCCCAGTGTAAAGTCTGTTAATGTCCCACTGAGCCCAGTGTAAAGCCTGTTAATGTCCCACTGAGCCCAGTGTAAAGTCTGTTAATGTCCCACTGAGCCCAGTGTAAAGTCTGTTAATGTCCACTGAGCCCAGTGTAAAGCCTGTTAATGTCCCACTGAGCCCAGTGTAAAGCCTGTTAATGTCCCACTGAGCCCCGGGTAAAGTCTGTTAATGTCCCACTGAGCCCCGGGTAAAGTCTGTTAATGTCCCACTGAGCCCCGGGTAAAGCCTGTTAATGTCCCACTGAGCCCCGGGTAAAGTCTGTTAATGTCCCACTGAGCCCAGTGTAAAGTCTGTTAATGTCCCACTGAGCCCAGTGTAAAGTCTGTTAATGTCCCACTGAGCCCAGTGTAAAGTATGTTAATGTCCCACTGAGCCCAGTGTAAAGCCTGTTAATGTCCCACTGAGCCCAGTGTAAAGTCTGTTAATGTCCACTGAGCCCAGTGTAAAGCCTGTTAATGTCCCACTGAGCCCAGTGTAAAGCCTGTTAATGTCCCACTGAGCCCAGTGTAAAGCCTGTTAATGTCCCACTGAGCCCAGTGTAAAGCCTGTTAATGTCCACTGAGCCCAGTGTAAAGTCTGTTAATGTCCACTGAGCCCAGTGTAAAGTCTGTTAATGTCCCACTGAGCCCAGTGTAAAGTCTGTTAATGTCCCACTGAGCCCAGTGTAAAGTCTGTTAATGTCCACTGAGCCCAGTGTAAAGTCTGTTAATGTCCACTGAGCCCAGTGTAAAGTCTGTTAATGTCCCACTGAGCCAAGTGTAAAGTCTGTTAATGTCCACTGAGCCCAGTGTAAAGTCTGTTAATGTCCACTGAGCCCAGTGTAAAGCCTGTTAATGTCCCACTGAGCCCAGTGTAAAGTCTGTTAATGTCCCACTGAGCCCAGTGTAAAGTCTGTTAATGTCCACTGAGCCCAGTGTAAAGTCTGTTAATGTCCACTGAGCCCAGTGTAAAGTCTGTTAATGTCCACTGAGCCCAGTGTAAAGCCTGTTAATGTCCCACTGAGCCCAGTGTAAAGTCTGTTAATGTCCCACTGAGCCCAGTGTAAAGTCCGTTAATGTCCACTGAGCCCAGTGTAAAGTCTGTTAATGTCCCACTGAGCCCAGTGTAAAGTCTGTTAATGTCCCACTGAGCCCAGTGTAAAGTCTGTTAATGTCCCACTGAGCCCAGTGTAAAGTCTGTTAATGTCACTGAGCCCAGTGTAAAGTCTGTTAATGTCCCACTGAGCCCAGTGTAAGTCTGTTAATGTCCCACTGAGCCCAGTGTAAAGTCTGTTAATGTCCCACTGAGCCCAGTGTAAAGCCTGTTAATGTCCACTGAGCCCAGTGTAAAGTCTGTTAATGTCCCACTGAGCCCAGTGTAAAGCCTGTTAATGTCCCACTGAGCCCAGTGTAAAGCCTGTTAATGTCCCACTGAGCCCAGTGTAAAGTCTGTTAATGTCCCACTGAGCCCAGTGTAAAGTCTGTTAATGTCCCACTGAGCCCAGTGTAAAGTCTGTTAATGTCACTGAGCCCAGTGTAAAGTCTGTTAATGTCCCACTGAGCCCAGTGTAAGTCTGTTAATGTCCCACTGAGCCCAGTGTAAAGCTGTTAATGTCCACTGAGCCCAGTGTAAAGTCTGTTAATGTCCACTGAGCCCAGTGTAAAGTCTGTTAATGTCCCACTGAGCCCAGTGTAAAGCCTGTTAATGTCCCACTGAGCCCAGTGTAAAGCTTGTTAATGTCCCACTGAGCCCAGTGTAAAGTCTGTTAATGTCCCACTGAGCCCAGTGTAAAGCCTGTTAATGTCCCACTGAGCCCAGTGTAAAGCCTGTTAATGTCCACTGAGCCCAGTGTAAAGCCTGTTAATGTCCCACTGAGCCCAGTGTAAAGCCTGTTAATGTCCACTGAGCCCAGTGTAAAGTCTGTTAATGTCCCACTGAGCCCAGTGTAAAGCCTGTTAATGTCCCACTGAGCCCAGTGTAAAGCCTGTTAATGTCCACTGAGCCCAGTGTAAAGTCTGTTAATGTCCACTGAGCCCAGTGTAAAGCCTGTTAATGTCCACTGAGCCCAGTGTAAAGTTTGTTAATGTCCACTGACCCAAGTGTAAAGTCTGTTAATGTCCCACTGAGCCCAGTGTAAAGCCTGTTAATGTCCACTGAGCCCAGTGTAAAGTCTGTTAATGTCCCACTGAGCCCAGTGTAAAGTCTGTTAATGTCCACTGAGCCCAATGTAAAGTCTGTTAATGTCCCACTGAGCCCAGTGTAAAGCTGTTAATGTCCACTGAGCCCAGTGTAAAGTCTTTTAATGTCCACTGAGCCCAGTGTAAAGCCTGTTAATGTCCACTGAGCCCAGTGTAAAGTCTGTTAATGTCCACTGAGCCCAGTGTAAAGCCTGTTAATGTCCACTGAGCCCAGTGTAAAGTCTGTTAATGTCCACTGAGCCCAGTGTAAAGCCTGTTAATGTCCCACTGAGCCCAGTGTAAACCCTCTTAATGTCCCACTGAGCCCAGTGTAAACCCTCTTAATGTCCCACTGAGCCCAGTGTAAACCCTCTTAATGTCCCACTGAGCCCAGTGTAAAGCCTGTTAATGTCCACTGAGCCCAGTGTAAAGTCTGTTAATGTCCCACTGAGCCCAGTGTAAAGCTGTTAATGTCCACTGAGCCAAGTGTAAAGTCTGTTAATGTCCCACTGAGCCCAGTGTAAAGTCTGTTAATGTCCACTGAGCCCAGTGTAAAGCTGTTAATGTCCCACTGAGCCCAGTGTAAAGCCTGTTAATGTCCCACTGAGCCCAGTGTAAAGTCTGTTAATGTCCACTG
>NC_139845.1:134325-161825 GCF_963691815.1 Echiichthys vipera
GGGGACACACACGGGAGACACTTCTGCGCCTGAGACACAAACAGGGGACACACACACACACACATCTGTCTGAACATCATGAGAACTTCAGATGTTGTTTATGTTTCAGGTGAGTTCCTACTGAGTCGGGCGGGAACACTGAGGCGCAGCAGCGACAGGTCCGATCTCGGAGGGAAGCCGCCGTCCTGCGGCAGGTTGAAGACCTCGTCCACGGGGACGGTTTGAGAAGATGAGAACCGGAGATCGTGAACTCCCAGAACCACCACGTCCTCCTTCGCTCTGCAGGGACACGAACAGGTGAGCAGAGGAGGCAGCGGTGGACCTGCGCTCCGTCTCAGAGGAACCAGAACCGGTGTCGGTGTTACCTGACGTTGCAGTGGCGTGCAGCGAGGACCCAGCGGCGGTGGATCAGCGTGCCGCTGCAGTAGTGGCGCCCGTTGGACTGCAGGCTGACCTGCCAGGGCCAGAAGAAGGGGCAGGCCTCCGTCACGTTCCCCACAGACACCTCACCGTCCTGGGCCACGGAGAGACCAGCGAGGCCCGGAGCGTTCTTACAGCTGGAGCTCGGCTGCTGGCCGCACCGGTCCTCTGTGGTCCAGAGGTGGACAGAAGAACATGAACGCTGCGGTTCGACGTCCACAGTGACGATGATGATGATGATGAATGTGTGATGTCAACACAAACCTTCAGCGGTGACGTCTTCAGTGTAGCTCCTGTCCTGATCGTCTGTGGAGGAGACAGGGGACAGTTGGGACAGTGGGTCTGCAGGTGCACAGGTGGGACACGTGTCTGGGACACTCACTAATGATGTCGGAGAGCCACTCCGTGTGCTGTTGGACTTTGGTGTAGACTCCTGGTCTTCTGGCTCGTCCACAACCGACCCCCCAACTCACCAGACCGGCCAGCTCGTACCTGCTGCCGTTGAAGCAGGACAGAGGACCTCCAGAGTCCCCCTGAGGCAAACACACGACCGTTAGAGAGACACAGGAAGGTGTGACCAGAGACGAGGCCGGACAAAGGACCGTGGACAGGATGTCCCTGAACTTCTGTCTCTCGTGCCTCAGCCTGGTTTAAAGTCGACTCCAGACTCTGGACTCTGGTGGTCCCTGAGTTGGTACCTGGCAGGCGTCCGCTCCTCCTTCGTCCGCCCCGGCACAGAACATGGACGGACGCATCCTCCCGAGGTAGTAGCGGTTACAGGCGTCGGAGGGCAGGATGGTCACGTTCACCTCCTGCAGCCGGTTCACTCGAGCCCCGTCTGAAGACACAAACACGGAGTCACGTCTGCTCAGGTTCAGGGTCAGGGTCAGGGTCAGGTTCAGGGTCAGGGTCAGGTTCAGGTTCAGGTTCAGGGTCAGGGTCAGGTCTCGATGGTGACCCAAGATCTGTGAGGGTCTCAAGACGGTCAAGGTTTGAATCGACCTCGAATGGTTACGGTTGGTTTTCGGTTTCAAAAATACTCGTGTTCATGTGGACTAGGCCTGACCCAGAAGCCTCGGGTGACCGTCAGGACCCAGAAGCCTCGGGGGACCGTCAGGACCCAGAAGCCTCGGGGGACCGTCAGGACCCAGAAGCCTCGGGGGACCGTCAGGACCCAGAAGCCTCGGGGGACCGTCAGGACCCAGAAGCCTCGGGGGACCGTCAGGACCCAGAAGCCTCAGGGGACCATCAGGACCCAGAAGCCTCAGGGGACCATCAGGACCCAGAAGCCTCGGGTGACCGTCAGGACCCAGAAGCCTCGGGGGACCGTCAGGACCCAGAAGCCTCGGGGGACCGTCAGGACCCAGACTCAGAAGCCTCGGGGGACCGTCAGGACCCAGAAGCCTCGGGGGACCGTCAGGACCCAGAAGCCTCGGGGGACCGTCAGGACCCAGAAGCCTCGGGGGACCGTCAGGACCCAGAAGCCTCGGGGGACCGTCAGGACCCAGACTCAGAAGCCTCGGGGGACCGTCAGGACCCAGAAGCCTCGGGGGACCGTCAGGACCCAGAAGCCTCGGGGGACCGTCAGGACCCAGAAGCCTCGGGGGACCGTCAGGACCCAGAAGCCTCGGGGGACCGTCAGGACCCAGAAGCCTCGGGGGACCATCAGGACCCAGAAGCCTCGGGTGACCGTCAGGACCCAGAAGCCTCGGGGGACCGTCGGGACCCAGACCCAGAAGCCTCGGGGGACCGTCGGGACCCAGACCCAGAAGCCTCGGGGGACCGTCAGGACCCAGAAGCCTCGGGGGACCGTCAGGACCCAGAAGCCTCGGGGGACCATCAGGACCCAGAAGCCTCGGGTGACCGTCAGGACCCAGAAGCCTCGGGGGACCGTCGGGACCCAGACCCAGAAGCCTCGGGGGACCGTCGGGACCCAGACCCAGAAGCCTCGGGGGACCGTCAGGACCCAGAAGCCTCGGGGGACCGTCAGGACCCAGAAGCCTCGGGGGACCGTCAGGACCCAGACTCCGAGGCGTCCTCACTCTCTCGGGTGGAGCCCCAGCCCGTGATGGTGCACTTCCTTAAGGGGGGCAGCGGAGTCAGCCAGATGTCGATGGGTCTGACGAAGCGGCCGAAGACGAGCGGCTGCTCCAGCTTCAGCAGGGCCAGGTCGCTCTCTTTGGTCCGCGTGTTGTACGCGTGATGTTTGATGATCACGGAGACGCCGACCACCTGGACAGGAAGTGAACAGCAGCGTGAGTTCAGACCTGGAGGCTCAGACCAGACTCTTCAGGGGGGCGGCGTCTCAGACCTGTTGTCCGTGTTCATGAGGATTATCCAGGTCGTGTTTTCCCGCCATGACCTTCCAGAAGGACGCTTTGTTGTACCTGCAGACAGGAAACAGGAAACACGTGTGTGAGGTGGCCTGAGCTCTACGGACGCCACCGCAGCGAGTCCAGGCCACGCCGACGACCTCTGACCTTTTGAAGCAGTGAGCCGCAGAGACGACCCACAGGGGCCCGATGATGGCGCCGCCGCACGCCGGCATGGAGGCGAAGAGAAGAGACACCTGCCAGGGCCACGAGTGAGCCCAGGCCTCCTGACCCCCGATGATCCGGGACTCGAACTCCTGCTCGGGACTGAAGGACCGGACCCCCGACAGGTCTGACACACACACACACACACAGAGACGGACACACACACACACACACGGAGACACACACACACACACACACACACACTTAATAACCTGCTCTGCACAAATGTAATGTGTGAAATATAAATATGAAGAGTTTTGAACGTACTTTTGAATCCGAAGAGTCCAGAGAAAGTTTCATTCAGAGGATCCGGGATCAGGTCTGAGGACAAAGATCAGAGTCTGAGGACAAAGACCAGAGTCTGAGGACAAAGATCAAAGATCAGAGTCTGAGGACAAAGACCAGGTCTGAGGACAAAGATCAAAGATCAGAGTCTGAGGACAAAGATCAAAGATCAGAGTCTGAGGACAAAGATCAAAGACCAGAGTCTGAGGACAAAGATCAAAGATCAGAGTCTGAGGACAAAGATCAAAGACCAGAGTCTGGGGACAAAGACCAGGTCTGAGGACAAAGATCAGAGTCTGAGGACAAAGACCAGAGTGTGAGGACAAAGATCAGAGTCTGAGGACAAAGACCAGAGTCTGAGGACAAAGATCAGAGTCTGAGGACAAAGATCAAAGATCAGAGTCTGAGGACAAAGACCAGGTCTGAGGACAAAGATCAAAGATCAGAGTCTGAGGACAAAGATCAGAGTCTGAGGACAAAGATCAAAGATCAGAGTCTGAGGACAAAGATCAAAGACCAGAGTCTGAGGACAAAGATCAAAGACCAGAGTCTGAGGACAAAGATCAAAGATCAGAGTCTGAGGACAAAGATCAAAGACCAGAGTCTGAGGACAAAGATCAGAGTCTGAGGACAAAGACCAGGTCTGAGGACAAAGATCAAAGATCAGAGTCTGAGGACAAAGATCAGAGTCTGAGGACAAAGATCAAAGACCAGAGTCTGAGGACAAAGATCAAAGATCAGAGTCTGAGGACAAAGATCAAAGACCAGAGTCTGGGGACAAAGACCAGGTCTGAGGACAAAGATCAGAGTCTGAGGACAAAGACCAGAGTGTGAGGACAAAGATCAGAGTCTGAGGACAAAGACCAGAGTCTGAGGACAAAGATCAGAGTCTGAGGACAAAGATCAAAGATCAGAGTCTGAGGACAAAGATCAGGTCTGAGGACAAAGATCAAAGATCAGAGTCTGAGGACAAAGACCAGGTCTGAGGACAAAGATCAAAGATCAGAGTCTGAGGACAAAGATCAGAGTCTGAGGACAAAGATCAAAGATCAGAGTCTGAGGACAAAGATCAAAGACCAGAGTCTGAGGACAAAGATCAAAGACCAGAGTCTGAGGACAAAGATCAAAGATCAGAGTCTGAGGACAAAGATCAAAGACCAGAGTCTGGGGACAAAGATCAGAGTCTGAGGACAAAGACCAGAGTGTGAGGACAAAGATCAGAGTCTGAGGACAAAGACCAGAGTGTGAGGACAAAGATCAGAGTCTGAGGACAAAGACCAGAGTCTGAGGACAAAGATCAGAGTCTGAGGACAAAGATCAGAGTCTGAGGACAAAGACCAGAGTCTGAGGACAAAGATCAGAGTCTGAGGACAAAGATCAGAGTCTGGGGACAAAGATCAGAGTCTGGGGACAAAGATCAGAGTCTGAGGACAAAGACCAGAGTCTGAGGACAAAGACCAGAGTCTGGGGACAAAGATCAGAGTCTGAGGACAAAGATCAGAGTCTGAGGACAAAGATCAGAGTCTGGGGACAAAGATCAGAGTCTGAGGACAAAGATCAGAGTCTGAGGACAAAGACCAGAGTCTGAGGACAAAGATCAGAGTCTGAGGACAAAGATCAGAGTCTGAGGACAAAGATCAGAGTCTGAGGACAAAGATCAAAGACCAGAGTCTGAGGACAAAGATCAGAGTCTGAGGACAAAGATCAGAGTCTGAGGACAAAGACCAGAGTCTGGGGACAAAGATCAGAGTCTGAGGACAAAGACCAGAGTCTGAGGACAAAGATCAAAGACCAGAGTCTGAGGACAAAGATCAAAGACCAGAGTCTGAGGACAAAGATCAAAGATCAGAGTCTGAGGACAAAGATCAGAGTCTGAGGACAAAGACCAGAGTCTGAGGACAAAGATCAGAGTCTGAGGACAAAGATCAGAGTCTGAGGACAAAGATCAGAGTCTGAGGACAAAGATCAGAGTCTGAGGACAAAGATCAGAGTCTGAGGACAAAGATCAGAGTCTGAGGACAAAGACCAGAGTCTGAGGACAAAGATCAGAGTCTGAGGACAAAGACCAGAGTCTGAGGACAAAGATCAGAGTCTGAGGACAAAGACCAGAGTCTGAGGACAAAGATCAGAGTCTGGGGACAAAGATCAGAGTCTGAGGACAAAGATCAGATTAACAAACATTAAAAACAGAAACGGTTTGATTTCACCTGCAGCAGCTGATGTGTTGGACGGATTCTGTTGAGCTGCAAAAACAGGTTAGAGATTAAAGCTGCAGATTAAAGGTTCAGATTAGAGATTAAAGGTTCAGATTAAAGATTCAGATTAGAGATTAAGGTGGAGATTAAAGGTTCAGATTAGAGATTAAAGGTTCAGATTAGAGATTAAAGGTTCAGATTAAAGATTCAGATTAGAGATTAAGGTGGAGATTAAAGGTGCAGATTAGAGATTAAAGGTTCAGATTAAAGGTGCAGATTAGAGATTAAAGGTTCAGATTAAAGGTTCAGATTAAAGATTCAGATTAGAGATTAAAGGTTCAGATTAAAGGTGCAGATTAGAGATTAAAGGTGCAGATTAGAGATTAAAAGGTTCAGATTAGAGATTAAAGGTGCAGATTAGAGATTAAAGGTTCAGATTAGAGATTAAAGGTTCAGATTAAAGGTTCAGATTAGAGATTAAAGGTTCAGATTAGAGATTAAAGGTGCAGATTAGAGATTAAAGGTGCAGATTAGAGATTAAAGGTGCAGATTAGAGATTAAAGGTGCAGATTAGAGATTAAAGGTTCAGATTAGAGATTAAAGGTGCAGATTAGAGATTAAAGGTTCAGATTAAAGGTTCAGATTAAAGGTGCAGATTAGAGATTAAAGGTTCAGATTAGAGATTAAAGGTTCAGATTAGAGATTAAAGGTTCAGATTAGAGATTAAAAGGTTCAGATTAAAGGTTCAGATTAGAGATTAAAGCTGCAGATTAGAGATTAAAGGTTCAGATTAGAGATTAAAGGTTCAGATTAAAGGTTCAGATTAGAGATTAAAGGTGCAGATTAGAGATTAAAGGTTCAGATTAAAGGTTCAGATTAAAGGTGCAGATTAGAGATTAAAGGTTCAGATTAGAGATTAAAGTTGCAGATTAGAGATTAAAGGTTCAGATTAGAGATTAAAGGTGCAGATTAGAGATTAAAGCTGCAGATTAGAGATTAAGGTTGAATGTTTCTCACCTGTGCACCGTGTGAACACACACACTGAGAGCAGACACATACACACACACAGCAGCAGCATCGTGTCTCTGAGGCTCGAACCTGTTTCACCTGGTTAATGATGTCACCTGTTAATGATGTCACCTGTTAATGATGTCACCTGATTAATGATGTCACCTGTTAATGATGTCACCTGTTAATGATGTCACCTGATTAATGATGTCACCTGGTTAATGATGTCACCTGTTAATGATGTCACCTGGTAATGATGTCACCTGTTAATGATGTCACCTGATTAATGATGTCACCTGGTTAATGATGTCACCTGTTAATGATGTCACCTGTTAATGATGTCACCTGTTAATGATGTCACCTGATTAATGATGTCACCTGGTTAATGATGTCACCTGGTTAATGATGTCACCTGTTAATGATGTCACCTGTTAATGATGTCACCTGGTTAATGATGTCACCTGTTAATGATGTCACCTGATTAATGATGTCACCTGTTAATGATGTCACCTGTTAATGATGTCACCTGTTAATGATGTCACCTGATTAATGATGTCACCTGGTTAATGATGTCACCTGGTTAATGATGTCACCTGTTAATGATGTCACCTGTTAATGATGTCACCTGATTAATGATGTCACCTGTTAATGATGTCACCTGGTTAATGATGTCACCTGTTAATGATGTCACCTGGTTAATGTCACCTGGTTAATGATGTCACCTGTTAATGATGTCACCTGTTAATGATGTCACCTGATTAATGATGTCACCTGGTTAATGATGTCACCTGTTAATGATGTCACCTGGTTAATGATGTCACCTGGTTAATGATGTCACCTGGTTAATGATGTCACCTGTTAATGATGTCACCTGTTAATGATGTCACCTGATTAATGATGTCACCTGTTAATGATGTCACCTGTTAATGATGTCACCTGATTAATGATGTCACCTGGTTAATGATGTCACCTGTTAATGATGTCACCTGGTAATGATGTCACCTGTTAATGATGTCACCTGATTAATGATGTCACCTGTTAATGATGTCACCTGTTAATGATGTCACCTGTTAATGATGTCACCTGATTAATGATGTCACCTGGTTAATGATGTCACCTGGTTAATGATGTCACCTGTTAATGATGTCACCTGTTAATGATGTCACCTGATTAATGATGTCACCTGTTAATGATGTCACCTGGTTAATGATGTCACCTGTTAATGATGTCACCTGGTTAATGTCACCTGGTTAATGATGTCACCTGTTAATGATGTCACCTGTTAATGATGTCACCTGATTAATGATGTCACCTGGTTAATGATGTCACCTGTTAATGATGTCACCTGTTAATGATGTCACCTGATTAATGATGTCACCTGGTTAATGATGTCACCTGTTAATGATGTCACCTGTTAATGATGTCACCTGATTAATGATGTCACCTGATTAATGATGTCACCTGATTAATGATGTCACCTGTTAATGATGTCACCTGATTAATGATGTCACCTGGTTAATGATGTCACCTGGTTAATGATGTCACATGGTTAATGATGTCACCTGTTAATGATGTCACCTGGTTAATGATGTCACCTGTTAATGATGTCACCTGATTAATGATGTCACCTGATTAATGATGTCACCTGGTTAATGATGTCACCTGTTAATGATGTCACCTGGTTAATGATGTCACCTGTTAATGATGTCACCCGGTTAATGATGTCACCTGATTAATGATGTCACCTGTTAATGATGTCACCTGGTTAATGATGTCACCTGTTAATGATGTCACCCGGTTAATGATGTCACCTGGTTAATGATGTCACCTGTTAATGATGTCACCTGTTAATGATGTCACCTGGTTAATGATGTCACCTGATTAATGATGTCACCTGTTAATGATGTCACCTGATTAATGATGTCACCTGGTTAATGATGTCACCTGATTAATGATGTCACCTGATTAATGATGTCACCTGGTTAATGATGTCACCTGATTAATGATGTCACCTGGTTAATGATGTCACCTGATTAATGATGTCACCTGATTAATGATGTCACCTGGTTAATGATGTCACCTGATTAATGATGTCACCTGATTAATGATGTCACCTGATTAATGATGTCACCTGATTAATGATGTCACCTGTTAATGATGTCACCTGTTAATGATGTCACCTGATTAATGATGTCACCTGGTTAATGATGTCACCTGATTAATGATGTCACCTGTTAATGATGTCACCTGTTAATGATGTCACCTGATTAATGATGTCACCTGGTTAATGATGTCACCTGGTTAATGATGTCACCTGTTAATGATGTCACCTGTTAATGATGTCACCTGGTTAATGATGTCACCTGGTTAATGATGTCACCTGTTAATGATGTCACCTGGTTAATGATGTCACCTGGTTAATGATGTCACCTGTTAATGATGTCACCTGGTTAATGATGTCACCTGGTTAATGATGTCACCTGATTAATGATGTCACCTGTTAATGATGTCACCTGGTTAATGATGTCACCTGTTAATGATGTCACCTGGTTAATGATGTCACCTGTTAATGATGTCACCTGGTTAATGATGTCACCTGGTTAATGATGTCACCTGTTAATGATGTCACCTGATAATGATGTCACCTGTTAATGATGTCACCTGGTTAATGATGTCACCTGTTAATGATGTCACCTGGTTAATGATGTCACCTGTTAATGACGTCACCTGGTTAATGATGTCACCTGGTTAATGATGTCACCTGGTTAATGATGTCACCTGGTTAATGATGTCACCTGATTAATGATGTCACCTGTTAATGATGTCACCTGGTTAATGATGTCACCTGTTAATGATGTCACCTGATTAATGATGTCACCAAAGAGCTCGGTTCTGATTGGTCCGGCTCCGTCGGGTCTTAAAGAGCTCGGTTCTGATTGGTCCGGCTCCGTCGGGTCTTAAAGAGCTCGGTTCTGATTGGTCCGGCTCCGTCTGATTTTAAATGATTTCAATATTTAAAACAAACACTTTTATTTTGATAGTTTTGATTTGAGTCTGTTAAGAAAAGGCTTTTATTCTGAAAGTCTGGAGGCGGAGCGTGTTGGAGGATACCTGTCTGTGCCCGGGACCAGGACCTCAGACCAGGACCAGCAGCACAGACCAGGACCAGGACCAGGACCTCAGACCAGGACCTCAGACCAGCAGCAGGAGCAGGACCAGGACCAGGACCTCAGACCAGGACCAGGACCTCAGACCAGGACCTCAGACCAGGACCAGGACCAGCAGCACAGACCAGGACCCCAGGCAGACGCGCGCACACACACACAGACACACACACACACACACACACACACACACACACACACACACACACACACACACACACACACACACACACACACACACACAGAATGTCTGCGGGGTTCGGTCTGGAGATCCAGTTTGCCACGTCCCGCCTCTGCAGCAGCTCCGGGTCCATGAGGCTCGTGGAGCTGCACCGGGACCTGAGGCAGCGCTGCGGCCTGACGGCGGAAGAGTTCTGCTTCATGGTCCGGAGGTGCCCCCGCTTCCTGCTGGTCGGCGGACCCGCGGAGGACGGAGCGCTGCGGCCGGAGGACTGCACGGTGGTGGCCCGGACCTCCCTGCGGCTGTGCAGCCGCTACATCCGGGGGGAGTGCACCGCCGGGAGCCCCCGGACCCCAGGGAGCCCCGGGACCACCGGGAGCCCCCGGACCCCAGGGAGCCCCGGGACCCCAGGGAGCCCCGGGAGCCCCGGGACCCGCGGGAGCCCCGGGAGCTGCCAGCAGCTGCACCTCTGCAGGTTCTTCATCTACGGGAACTGCAGGTTCGGGAAGGGCAGGTGAGACACGCACGCGCTCAGGTGACAGACATGGAAACAAACAACATTAGAGATCATTGTTGTTGTTGTTGTTGTTGTTGTGTTTGTTGTTGTTGTTGTTGTTGTTGTTTGTGTTTTAAATCGTCCTTGTCTCGCTGGGGACTATTTCCTGCGCTGACGCGGAGGGATACCAACAGAACGAAACTGACACAGCTGATGGTTGTTTCCGCAGAAACGAAACTTACGGAAACCGAAACCTGCAGCTGTGTCAGTGACGTCACTGACACGGTGACGTCACTGATCAGCTGTTCCTCGTGTGTTTGATCTTCACTTTGTTTCATTTCACAGAAAAAAAGATCATTTTTAATAACTAGTTATTTTAAACTGATGCAGATTTATTAAATATGAAGAGTTATTAATTATTATTATTATTATTATTATTATTATCTTTAACGTCTCTGACGTCTTTAACGTCTCTAACGTCTCTGACGTCTCTGACGTCTTTAACGTCTCTGACGTCTCTGACGTCTTTAACGTCTTTAACGTCTCTGACGTCTTTAACGTCTCTGACGTCTCTAACGTCTCTGACGTCTCTGACGTCTTTAACGTCTCTGACGTCTCTGACGTCTCTGACGTCTTTAACGTCTCTGACGTCTCTGACGTCTCCATCGTCTCTGACGTCTTTAACGTCTCTAACGTCTCTAACGTCTCTAACGTCTCTAACGTCTCTAACGTCTCTAACGTCTCTGACGTCTTTAACGTCTCTAACGTCTCTAACGTCTCCATCGTCTCTGACGTCTTTAACGTCTCTGACGTCTTTAACGTCTCTAACGTCTCTAACGTCTCTAACGTCTCTAACGTCTCTGACGTCTTTAACGTCTCTAACGTCTCTAACGTCTCTGACGTCTTTAACGTCTCTAACGTCTCTAACGTCTCCATCGTCTCTGACGTCTTTAACGTCTCTAACGTCTCTAACGTCTCTAACGTCTCTGACGTCTTTAACGTCTCTAACGTCTCTGACGTCTTTAACGTCTCCATCGTCTCTGACGTCTTTAACGTCTCTAACGTCTCTGACGTCTTTAACGTCTCTAACGTCTTTAACGTCTTTAACGTCTCTAACGTCTCTGACGTCTCTAACGTCTCTGACGTCTCTAACGTCTCTAACGTCTCTAACGTCTCCATCGTCTCCATCTTCACAGGAAGTCGTGTAAATTCTCCCACGACATTCGTTCGGGTCATAACTTCGGATTACTGCGAGAGTTCACGCTGCACGAGCTCAACGAGGATCAGCTGTTCCTGCTGCTGCTGCAGAACGACCCCAGCCTGCTGCCCGAGGTACACCTGAGACACACCTGAGACTCACCTGAGACTCACCTGAGACACATCTGAGACTCACCTGAGACACCTGAGACACACCTGAGACACATCTGAGACACACACCTGAGACACACACCTGAGACACACCTGAGACTCACCTGAGACACACCTGAGACACACACCTGAGACACACCTGAGACACACACCTGAGACACACCTGAGACACACCTGAGACTCACCTGAGACACACACCTGAGACACACCTGAGACACACACCTGAGACACACCTGAGACACACCTGAGACTCACCTGAGACACACACCTGAGACTCACCTGAGACACACACCTGAGACACACACCTGAGACACACCTGAGACACACCTGAGACACACACCTGAGACTCACCTGAGACACACACCTGAGACTCACCTGAGACACACACCTGAGACACACACCTGAGACACACCTGAGACACATCTGAGACTCACCTGAGACACACCTGAGACTCACCTGAGACACACCTGAGACACACCTGAGACACACCTGAGACACACACCTGAGACACACCTGAGACTCACACCTGAGACTCACACCTGAGACACACCTGAGACACACCTGAGACTCACCTGAGACACACCTGAGACTCACCTGAGACACACCTGAGACTCACCTGAGACTCACCTGAGACTCACCTGAGACTCACCTGAGACACACACCTGAGACACACCTGAGACACACCTGAGACACACCTGAGACACACCTGAGACACACCTGAGACTCACCTGAGACACACCTGAGACACACACCTGAGACACACCTGAGACACACCTGAGACTCACCTGAGACACACCTGAGACACACCTGAGACACACCTGAGACACACCTGAGACTCACCTGAGACTCACCTGAGACTCACACCTGAGACTCACACCTGAGACTCACACCTGAGACTCACACCTGAGACTCACACCTGAGACACACCTGAGACACACACCTGAGACACACACCTGAGACTCACCTGAGACTCACCTGAGACACACCTGAGACTCACCTGAGACACACCTGAGACTCACCTGAGACACACCTGAGACACACCTGAGACACACCTGAGACTCACCTGAGACTCACCTGAGACACACCTGAGACACACCTGAGACACACCTGAGACTCACCTGAGAAACACACCTGAGACACACCTGAGACTCACCTGAGACACACACCTGAGACACACCTGAGACACACCTGAGACACACCTGAGACACACCTGAGACACACCTGAGACTCACCTGAGACTCACCTGAAACTCACCTGAGACACACCTGAGACTCACCTGAGACACACCTGAGACTCACCTGAGACTCACCTGAGACTCACCTGAGACACACCCGAGACACACCTGAGACTCACCTGAGACACACCTGAGACACACCTGAGACTCACCTGAGACACACTTGAGACACACCTGAGACACACCTGAGACTCACCTGAGACACACCTGAGACACACCTGAGACACACCTGAGACTCACACCTGAGACTCACACCTGAGACTCACACCTGAGACTCACCTGAGACTCACCTGAGACACACCTGAGACTCACCTGAGACTCACCTGAGACTCACCTGAGACACACCTGAGACACACCTGAGACTCACACCTGAGACACACCTGAGACTCACACCTGAGACTCACACCTGAGACACACACCTGAGACTCACCTGAGACACACTTGAGACACACTTGAGACTCACCTGAGTCACGCACCTGAGACACACACCTGAGACTCACCTGAGACTCACCTGAGACTCACCTGAGACACACCTGAGACACACCTGAGACACACCTGAGACACACCTGAGACTCACACCTGAGACACACCTGAGACTCACACCTGAGACTCACACCTGAGACTCACACCTGAGACTCACACCTGAGACACACCTGAGACACACCTGAGACACACCTGAGACTCACCTGAGACTCACCTGAGACACATCTGAGACTCACCTGAGACACACCTGAGACTCACCTGAGACTCACCTGAGACACACCTGAGACTCACACCTGAGACTCACACCTGAGACACACCTGAGACACACCTGAGACACACCTGAGACTCACCTGAGACACACCTGAGACTCACCTGAGACACACCTGAGACTCACCTGAGACTCACCTGAGACTCACCTGAGACTCACCTGAGACACACACCTGAGACACACCTGAGACACACCTGAGACACACCTGAGACTCACCTGAGACACACCTGAGACACACACCTGAGACACACCTGAGACACACCTGAGACTCACATGAGACACACCTGAGACACACCTGAGACACACCTGAGACACACCTGAGACTCACCTGAGACTCACCTGAGACTCACACCTGAGACTCACACCTGAGACTCACACCTGAGACTCACACCTGAGACTCACACCTGAGACACACCTGAGACACACACCTGAGACTCACCTGAGACTCACCTGAGACTCACCTGAGACACACCTGAGACTCACCTGAGACACACCTGAGACTCACCTGAGACACACCTGAGACACACCTGAGACACACCTGAGACTCACCTGAGAAACACACCTGAGACACACCTGAGACTCACCTGAGACACACACCTGAGACACACCTGAGACACACCTGAGACACACCTGAGACACACCTGAGACTCACCTGAGACTCACCTGAAACTCACCTGAGACACACCTGAGACTCACCTGAGACACACACCTGAGACTCACCTGAGACACACCTGAGACTCACCTGAGACTCACCTGAGACTCACCTGAGACACACCCGAGACACACCTGAGACTCACCTGAGACACACCTGAGACACACCTGAGACTCACCTGAGACACACTTGAGACACACCTGAGACACACCTGAGACTCACCTGAGACACACCTGAGACACACCTGAGACACACCTGAGACTCACACCTGAGACTCACACCTGAGACTCACACCTGAGACTCACCTGAGACTCACCTGAGACACACCTGAGACTCACCTGAGACACACCTGAGACTCACCTGAGACTCACCTGAGACTCACCTGAGACACACCTGAGACACACCTGAGACTCACACCTGAGACACACCTGAGACTCACACCTGAGACTCACACCTGAGACACACACCTGAGACTCACCTGAGACACACTTGAGACACACTTGAGACTCACCTGAGTCACGCACCTGAGACACACACCTGAGACTCACCTGAGACTCACCTGAGACTCACCTGAGACACACCTGAGACACACCTGAGACACACCTGAGACTCACACCTGAGACACACCTGAGACTCACACCTGAGACTCACACCTGAGACTCACACCTGAGACACACCTGAGACACACCTGAGACACACCTGAGACACACCTGAGACTCACCTGAGACTCACCTGAGACACATCTGAGACTCACCTGAGACACACCTGAGACTCACCTGAGACTCACCTGAGACTCACCTGAGACACACCTGAGACTCACACCTGAGACTCACACCTGAGACACACCTGAGACACACCTGAGACACACCTGAGACTCACCTGAGACTCACCTGAGACACACCTGAGACTCACCTGAGACACACCTGAGACTCACACCTGAGACTCACACCTGAGACTCACACCTGAGACTCACCTGAGACTCACCTGAGACACACCTGAGACACACCTGAGACACACCTGAGACACCTGAGACACCTGAGACACACCTGAGACACACCTGAGACACACCTGAGACACCTGAGACTCACCTGAGACACACCTGAGACACACCTGAGACTCACCTGAGACTCACCTGAGACACACCTGAGACTCACACCTGAGACTCACACCTGAGACACACCTGAGACACACCTGAGACTCACCTGAGACACACCTGAGACACACCTGAGACTCACCTGAGACTCACCTGAGACTCACCTGAGACTCACCTGAGACACACCTGAGACACACCTGAGACTCACCTGAGACACACCTGAGACTCACCTGAGACACACCTGAGACACACCTGAGACACACCTGAGACTCACCTGAGACTCACCTGAGACACACCTGAGACCCACCTGAGACACACCTGAGACTCACACCTGAGACACCTGAGACACCTGAGACCAGTGACGTGCAGTCAGGGGAGGCAGGTGAGGCTGTGCCTCCCCTGTCATCATGAGAGGAAAAAGAAACGAAATAATAAAATAACAAGTATTAATATTTGTCCTCTGGACTATGATTTTGGTGTGGTTCTTAATGTATTTTGACCGTTTTTATAGTAAAAATCGCAGAAAATTCTGTATTTCCTATTTAAATAAACGGAGTCTCTTCGGAGACGAGAGGTGAGGCACGGACAGCCGAGCCTCCCTCCAGATTGCGCAATCACTCACAAACTGTATTGAGCGCGTGCCCTCTGCGCGTGCTTGTTCCCATTTCTGTGTATGTTTCCAATATGATGGTTGAGGACACTTTTATGTAATAAAAGCATACGTCTTCTTTTCCATGGTCTTCAGTAATGTATATTACCTATGTGTGTAATATTTACATCTTATTGATGTGACATAAATCCACAGGGGAAATGCTTGCCTTGAGGCAGGCAGTACCTCTGCCTCAAGTTAGGGGGCGATAGTGAGCGGCCTTATAGCCAGCCAGAGCACGGTGAACTCTGACCTGTGTGCAAAAAGTAAACACAGAAGTGTGCTGTGAGACGCTGTAGAGCTTAGCGACAAGCTGTCATTTCTCACCCTGAAAATGGAGGATTTGATTTCTAAACTAAGAAACTTTTCAAAGCTGGACTTTCAGTCAAAGCGAGAAGTCATGTACAAGTAAAGGTAAGATATACTGCAATATACAGTGGCTCTGGTGTTTTAAAATGGTTTTCAGCATCCTATTCGCTCCTATTCTCTCATCCTATCCTGTTGGCATCCTACTGTATGTTTGTAAATCTGACTTGTGAGTCAGTGCCTCCCCAACCCCAACCCTTACTGCACGTCACTGCCTGAGACACACCTGAGACACACCTGAGACACACCTGAGACACACCTGAGACTCACCTGAGACTCACCTGAGACTCACCTGAGACTCACACCTGAGACTCACACCTGAGACACCTGAGACACACCTGAGACACACCTGAGACTCACCTGAGACACACCTGAGACACACCTGAGACACACCTGAGACTCACCTGAGACTCACCTGAGACTCACCTGAGACTCACACCTGAGACTCACACCTGAGACACCTGAGACACCTGAGACTCACCTGAGACTCACCTGAGACTCACCTGAGACACACCTGAGACACACCTGAGACACACCTGAGACTCACCTGAGACTCACCTGAGACACACCTGAGACACCTGAGACACACCTGAGACACACCTGAGACGCACCTGAGACTCACCTGAGACTCACCTGAGACTCACCTGAGACTCACACCTGAGACTCACACCTGAGACACCTGAGACACCTGAGACTCACCTGAGACTCACCTGAGACTCACCTGAGACACACCTGAGACACACCTGAGACACACCTGAGACTCACCTGAGACTCACCTGAGACTCACCTGAGACTCACCTGAGACCCACACCTGAGACTCACACCTGAGACACCTGAGACACCTGAGACTCACCTGAGACTCACCTGAGACTCACCTGAGACACACCTGAGACTCACACCTGAGACACCTGAGACACACCTGAGACTCACACCTGAGACACCTGAGACACCTGAGACTCACCTGAGACTCACCTGAGACTCACACCTGAGACTCACACCTGAGACTCACACCTGAGACACCTGAGACACCTGAGACTCACCTGAGACTCACCTGAGACACACCTGAGACACACCTGAGACACACCTGAGACTCACTCTTCTTTGATCTCCAGGTGTTTTCACTCTTCTTCCTCTCTCCTCTTCCTCTCTTGTGTGTGGGGGCGGGGCTCCTGAGGATGCTGCTCTGTGATTGGATGATTCAGTTCAAAGTGCAGAAGAAGAAACAAAGAAACAAAAAAGAACAAAAGAGAAAAACAAAAAAGATAAAAAGACAAAAGGTTCAAAGGAGGTAAAGAAACGCTTCAGACAGAGAAACAATCACAGAATCATCTTTTTCAACATCTGCATGTTTTTATCATTTCAGGGAAAAAAACATCCACAATTATTATATTTATTATATTTATTATAATTATTATATTTATTATAATTATTATAATTATTATATTTATTATAATTATTATAATTATTATATTTATTATAATTATTATATTTATTATAATTATTATATTTATTATAATTATTATAATTATTATAATTATTATAATTATTATAATTATTATATTTATTATAATTATTATATTTATTATAATTATTATAATTATTATAATTATTATATTTATTATAATTATTATAATTATTATAATTATTATATTTATTATAATTATTATATTTATTATAATTATTATATTTATTATAATTATTATAATTATTATAATTATTATAATTATTATATTTATTATAATTATTATATTTATTATAATTATTATATTTATTATAATTATTATAATTATTATATTTATTATAATTATTATAATTATTATAATTATTATAATTATTATAATTATGATAATAATAATATAAATAAAAGCACCAACAACAAAAGTGATGAAATGATCAAATATGACACAAATGATTTCAATCATCTTCTTTATTTATTTACATTTGTATTTATTAAATTATTCATTTATTTATTTATTTATTTGTTTTTTATTTATTTAATTAAATAAATAATTTATTTATTGGTTTCTTTATTTTTTATGAATCATTCAATTAATAAATTAATGAATGTTTGTAAAACTGTAGATTCACTGAGGTGAGTTAAAGACGCGTCCAGACTGACGTGTCACTTCCTGTCCCAGGTGTGTGCGCACTACAACAACAACAACAACAACAACAACAACAACAACAGCAGCAGCAGCAGCGGCGGCGGCGGCTGCAGCTTCGGCCCCCGCTGCACCAAAGTTCACCTGTGTCAGCACTTTGTCCAGGACGCCTGCAGCTTCGGCCCCCGCTGCCGACGGCTGCACGCCGTCCCCCAGCACGGGCGCCGCGCCCTGGAGGAGCGAGGGCTGAGCGCCGAGCTCGTCCAGCAGCTGCCCGTCATCTACAGGAACATGCACCGCCTCAACGCCACCGCCACCGCCACAGGTGAGGGCGCCACCGCCACCGCCACAGGTGAGGGCGCAACCGCCACAGGTGAGGGCGCCACACACACCTGCTCACAACTCACCACAATACCTTCAATATCTCAATATTTATATGTGTGTGTGTGTGTGTGTGTGTGTGTGTGTGTGTGTGTGTGTGTGTGTGTGTGTGTGTGTGTGTGTGTGTGTGTGTGTGTGTGTGTGTCAGAGTCAGAGAAAGTTCCAGATTCTTTGGATCAGACGCAGGAAATCTGTCTTCACTTCACCAGAGACAGAAACAGCTGCAGGTTCCAGAGTGAGTTTAACCCGGACACCTAGAGTTCACTTTAACACACGTTTATGCTCCTAGAGGACACTTTAGCACACGTTTATGCTCCTAGAGGACACTTTAACACACATTTATGCTCCTAGAGGACACTTTAACACACGTTTATGCTCCTAGAGGACACTTTAGCACACGTTTATGCTCCTAGAGGACACTTTAACACACATTTATGCTCCTAGAGGACACTTTAACACACGTTTATGCTCCTAGAGGACACTTTAGCGCACGTTTATGCTCCTAGAGGACACTTTAACACACGTTTATGCTCCTAGAGGACACTTTAGCACACGTTTATGCTCCTAGAGGACACTTTAGCACACGTTTATGCTCCTAGAGGACACTTTAACACACGTTTATGCTCCTAGAGGACACTTTAGCACACGTTTATGCTCCTAGAGGACACTTTAACACACGTTTATGCTCCTAGAGGACACTTTAGCACACGTTTATACTCCTAGAGGACACTTTAACACACGTTTATGCTCCTAGAGGATACTTTAACACACGTTTATGCTCCTAGAGTTCACTTTAGCACACGTTTATGCTCCTAGAGGACACTTTAGCACACGTTTATGCTCCTAGAGTTCACTTTAGCACACGTTTATGCTCCTAGAGGACACTTTAGCACACGTTTATGCTCCTAGAGGACACTTTAACACACGTTTATGCTCCTAGAGGACACTTTAACACATGTTTATGCTCCTAGAGGACACTTTAGCACACGTTTATGCTCCTAGAGGACACTTTAACACGTTTATGCTCCTAGAGGACACTTTAACACACGTTTATGCTCCTAGAGGACACTTTAGCACACATTTATGCTCCTAGAGGACACTTTAGCACACATTTATGCTCCTAGAGGACACTTTAACACACGTTTATGCTCCTAGAGGACACTTTAACACACGTTTATGCTCCTAGAGGACACTTTAGCGCACGTTTATGCTCCTAGAGGACACTTTAACACACGTTTATGCTCCTAGAGGACACTTTAGCACACGTTTATGCTCCTAGAGGACACTTTAGCACACGTTTATGCTCCTAGAGGACACTTTAACACACGTTTATGCTCCTAGAGGACACTTTAGCACACGTTTATGCTCCTAGAGGACACTTTAACACACGTTTATGCTCCTAGAGGACACTTTAGCACACGTTTATACTCCTAGAGGACACTTTAACACACGTTTATGCTCCTAGAGGATACTTTAACACACGTTTATGCTCCTAGAGTTCACTTTAGCACACGTTTATGCTCCTAGAGGACACTTTAGCACACGTTTATGCTCCTAGAGTTCACTTTAGCACACGTTTATGCTCCTAGAGGACACTTTAGCACACGTTTATGCTCCTAGAGGACACTTTAACACACGTTTATGCTCCTAGAGGACACTTTAACACATGTTTATGCTCCTAGAGGACACTTTAGCACACGTTTATGCTCCTAGAGGACACTTTAACACGTTTATGCTCCTAGAGGACACTTTAACACACGTTTATGCTCCTAGAGGACACTTTAACACACGTTTATGCTCCTAGAGGACACTTTAGCACACGTTTATGCTCCTAGAGGACACTTTAACACACGTTTATGCTCCTAGAGGACACTTTAACACACGTTTATGCTCCTAGAGGACACTTTAGCACACGTTTATGCTCCTAGAGGACACTTTAGCACACGTTTATGCTCCTAGAGGACACTTTAACACACGTTTATGCTCCTAGAGGACACTTTAACACACGTTTATGCTCCTAGAGGACACTTTAACACACGTTTATGCTCCTAGAGGACACTTTAGCACACGTTTATGCTCCTAGAGGACACTTTAACACACGTTTATGCTCCTAGAGGACACTTTAACACACGTTTATGCTCCTAGAGGACACTTTAACACGAGTTCATGCTCTCTTTGTGTAGAAGCGTGTCGCCGTGTTCACTTCCACCTGCCGTACAAGTGGGAGGTGTTTGACGGCGTGTCCTGGACGGCGCTGCAGGACGTGGAGGACATCGAGCGTGACTTCTGTGACCCGTCTAAGACGCAGAGGTCAGAGGTCGCACCTGTGTCAGAGAATCCGCCGGTGACGAGGCGCCGACCGACGCTTTTCCTTTCTCTGTTTCAGCCGCGGCTTCGAGCCCGTCGACTTCCTGGCGATGACCCGGGGACCGCAGCCAGTTCGCCGCCTCTCCACGGTTTCCTCGGTAACGAAGCCGCCGCACTACGTCCTGACGACCGAGTGGCTGTGGTACTACAGGGTGGACCAGGGGACGTGGGTCGAGTACGGACAGCCTGTGAGTCGGACTACAGGGTTTCAGAGTGCAGCAGGTCTGGGACTAGTTTCAGAGGTCTGGGACTAGTTACAGAGGTCTGGGACTAGTTACAGAGGTCTGGGGACTAGTTACAGAGGTCTGAGGACTAGTTACAGAGGTCTGAGGACTAGTTACAGAGGTCTGGGACTAGTTGCAGAGGTCTGGGGACTAGTTACAGAGGTCTGGGGACTAGTTTCAGAGGTCTGGGACTAGTTTCAGAGGTCTGGGTCTAGTTACAGAGGTCTGGGACTAGTTACAGAGGTCTGGGACTAGTTACAGAGGTCTGGGGACTAGTTACAGAGGTCTGGGACTAGTTTCAGAGGTCTGGGACTAGTTTCAGAGGTCTGGGACTAGTGACAGAGGTCTGGGGACTAGTTTCAGAGGTCTGGTACTAGTTTCAGAGGTCTGGGACTAGTTACAGAGGTCTGGGACTAGTTACAGAGGTCTGAGGACTAGTTACAGAGGTCTGGGGACTAGTTACAGAGGTCTGGGACTTGTTTCAGAGGTCTGGGACCAGTTACAGAGGTATGGGACTAGTTAGAGAGGTCTGGGACTAGTTTCAGAGGTCTGGTACTAGTTACAGAGGTCTGGGGACTAGTTACAGAGGTCTGGGGACTAGTTTCAGAGGTCTGGTACTAGTTTCAGAGGTCTGGGACTAGTTACAGAGGTCTGGGACTAGTTACAGAGGTCTGAGGACTAGTTACAGAGGTCTGAGGACTAGTTACAGAGGTCTGGGGACTAGTTAAAGAGGTCTGGGGACTAGTTACAGTGGTCTGGGGACTAGTTACAGAGGTCTGGGACTAGTTACAGAGGTCTGGGACTTGTTTCAGAGGTCTGGAACTAGTTACAGAGGTCTGGGACTTGTTTCAGAGGTCTGGGACTAGTTACAGAGGTCTGAGGACTAGTTACAGAGGTCTGAGGACTAGTTACAGAGGTCTGGGACTAGTTACAGAGGTCTGGGACTAGTTTCAGAGGTCTGGGGACTAGTTACAGAGGTCTGGGACTAGTTACAGAGGTCTGGGACTCGCTACAGAGGTCTGGGACTAGTTACAGAGGTCTGGGACTAGTTTCAGAGGTCTGGGGACTAGTTACAGAGGTCTGGGGACTAGTTACAGAGGTCTGGGACTAGTTTCAGAGGTCTGGGTCTAGTTTCAGAGGTCTGGGGACTAGTTACAGAGGTCTGTGGACTAGTTACAGAGATCTGGGTCTAGTTTCAGAGGTCTGGGGACTAGTTTCAGAGGTCTGAGGACTAGTTTCAGAGGTCTGGGACTAGTTTCAGAGGTCTGGGGACTAGTTTCAGAGGTCTGAGGACTAGTTACAGAGGTCTGGGACTTGTTATAGAGGTCTGGGACTTGTTATAGAGGTCTGGGACTAGTTTCAGAGGTCTGGGACTAGTTACAGAGGTCTGGGGACTAGTTACAGAGGTCTGGGACTAGTTACAGAGGTCTGGGGACTAGTTACAGAGGTCTGGGACTAGTTACAGAGGTCTGGGACTATTTACAGAGGTCTGGGACTAGTTTCAGAGGTCTGGGGACTAGTTACAGAGGTCTGGGGACTAGTTACAGAGGTCTGGGACTAGTTACAGAGGTCTGGGTCTAGTTACAGAGGTCTGGGACTAGTTACAGAGGTCTGAGGACTAGTTACAGAGGTCTGAGGACCAGTTACAGAGGTCTGGGACTAGTTACAGAGATCTGGGACTAGTTACAGAGGTCTGGGACTAGTTACAGAGGTCTGAGGACTAGTTACAGAGGTCTGGGACTAGTTTCAGAGGTCTGGGACTAGTTACAGAGGTCTGGGACTAGTTACAGAGGTCTGGGGACTAGTTACAGAGGTCTGGGACTAGTTACAGAGGTCTGGGGACTAGTTACAGAGGTCTGGGACTAGTTACAGAGGTCTGGGACTATTTACAGAGGTCTGGGACTAGTTTCAGAGGTCTGGGGACTAGTTACAGAGGTCTGGGGACTAGTTACAGAGGTCTGGGACTAGTTACAGAGGTCTGGGACTAGTTACAGAGGTCTGGGGACTAGTTACAGAGGTCTGGGACTAGTTACAGAGGTCTGGGACTAGTTTCAGAGGTCTGGTACTAGTTACAGAGGTCTGAGGACTAGTTTCAGAGGTCTGGGTCTAGTTACAGAGGTCTGGGACTAGTTTCAGAGGTCTGAGGACTAGTTACAGAGGTCTGGGACTAGTTTCAGAGGTCTGGTACTAGTTACAGAGGTCTGAGGACTAGTTACAGAGGTCTGGGACTAGTTTCAGAGGTCTGGTACTAGTTACAGAGGTCTGAGGACTAGTTTCAGAGGTCTGAGGACTAGTTACAGAGGTCTGGGTCTAGTTACAGAGGTCTGGGACTAGTTACAGAGGTCTGGGTCTAGTTACAGAGGTCTGGGACTAGTTACAGAGGTCTGAGGACCAGTTACAGAGGTCTGGGACTAGTTACAGAGATCTGGGACTAGTTACAGAGGTCTGGGGACTAGTTACAGAGGTCTGGGGACTAGTTACAGAGGTCTGGGACTAGTTACAGAGGTCTGGGGACTAGTTACAGAGGTCTGGGTCTAGTTACAGAGGTCTGGGACTAGTTACAGAGGTCTGAGGACCAGTTACAGAGGTCTGGGACTAGTTACAGAGGTATGGGACTAGTTACAGAGGTCTGGGACTAGTCACAGAGGTCTGGGACTAGTTTCAGAGGTCTGGGACTAGTTACAGAGGTCTGGGACTAGTTTCAGAGGTCTGGGACTAGTTACAGAGGTCTGGGACTAGTTTCAGAGGTCTGGGACTAGTTACAGAGGTCTGGGACTAGTTACAGAGGTCTGGGACTAGTCACAGAGGTCTGGGACTAGTTTCAGAGGTCTGGGACTAGTTGAGACTAAAGGTTTAGGCGTCTTTTGAGCTGTAAACCACCAAATGAATGTGTACTGGGATCATTAGCATGTTAGGATTTTAGCTTGTTATCATATTAGCATGTTGGATGTTAGCATGTTAGGATGTTAGCATGTTAGGATTTTAGCATGTGACCATGTTAGCATGTTGGATGTTAGCATTTTAGCTTGTTATCATATTAGCATGTTGGATGTTAGCATGTTAGCGGGCTAACCGGTCTCTTCCTCCCTCAGGATGAAAAGCTTCGCTGCACCTCGGTGACATCACGGACTCTGGAGACGGCGTTTCAGTCGGACAGAACCGCTGAAGTCCCCGTGGTGAAGGGACCGAGACAGTACGTCCTCAGCTTCAGAGGTACGACGCCCCGACGCCAAGTCACGCTTCCACCAGTCACACGTAGTCCAGGGTCTCGTCCAGAGAGGTGGGTCCCAGGTCTAATACAGGTGAGTCCCAGGTCCTTAAACAGGTGAGTCCCAGGTCTCAAACAGGTGAGTCCCAGGTCCTAAAACAGGTGAGTCCCAGGTCTCAAACAGGTGAGTCCCAGGTCCTAAAACAGGTGAGTCCCAGGTCCTAAAACAGGTGAGTCACAGGTCTCAAACAGGTGAGTCCCAGGTCTCAAACAGGTGAGTCCCAGGTCCTAAAACAGGTGAGTCCCAGGTCTCAAACAGGTGAGTCCCAGGTCCTAAAACAGGTGAGTCCCAGGTCTCAAACAGGTGAGTCCCAGGTCCTAAAACAGGTGAGTCCCAGGTCTCACAACAGGTGAGTCCCAGGTCTAATACAGGTGAGTCCCAGGTCTCACAACAGGTGAGTCCCAGGTCTCAAACAGGTGAGTCCCAGGTCTCACAACAGGTGAGTCCCAGGTCTAATACAGGTGAGTCCCAGGTCTCACAACAGGTGAGTCCCAGGTCTAATACAGGTGAGTCCCAGGTCTCAAACAGGTGAGTCCCAGGTCTAATACAGGTGAGTCCCAGGTCTCAAACAGGTGGGTCCCAGGTCTAATACAGGTGAGTCCCAGGTCTCAAACAGGTGAGTCCCAGGTCTAATACAGGTGAGTCCCAGGTCTCAAACAGGTGAGGGTCCACAGTCCAGACGAGTCGGTCTCAAATCAAGTCCCACGTGAAGACCAGCAGGTCCCAGGTCTTAAGAGTCCTAAAGCAACTTTAATGTAACTTCAGACTGAACCGGTTTGACTCTGATGGTCTTCGTTCCAGACATGTACCAGAGGAACCCCAAACACAGGACCAAGAGGAGGGTCTGCCGTCGCCCGCGCTTCGTCTCTGTGGCCGACGTGGAAAACCAGAACCAGAAGAGAAACCATGACCTGGTGTGGTCCTGTCCCAGACTGGACTGATGTGGTCCTGCCTCAGACTGGACTGATGTGGTCCTGCCTCAGACTGGACAGATGTGGTCCTGTCTCAGCTCAGACTGGACTGATGTGGTCCTGTCTCAGACCGGACTGATGTGGTCCTGTCTCAGACCGGACTGATGTGGTCCTGTCTCAGACCGGACTGATGTGGTCCTGTCTCAGACCGGACTGATGTGGTCCTGTCTCAGACTGGACTGATGTGGTCCTGCCTCAGACCGGACTGATGTGGTCCTGTCTCAGACTGGACTGATGTGGTCCTGTCCCAGACTGGACTGATGTGGTCCTGTCTCAGACCGGACTGATGTGGTCCTGTCTCAGACCGGACTGATGTGGTCCTGTCTCAGACCGGACCGATGTGGTCCTGCCTCAGACCGGACTGATGTGGTCCTGTCTCAGACCGGACTGATGTGGTCCTGTCTCAGACCGGACTGATGTGGTCCTGTCTCAGACTGGACTGATGTGGTCCTGTCTCAGACCGGACCGATGTGGTCCTGTCTCAGACCGGACAGATGTGGTCCTGTCTCATACTGGACTGATGTGGTCCTGTCTCATACTGGACTGATGTGGTCCTGTCTCAGACCGGACCGATGTGGTCCTGTCTCATACTGGACTGATGTGGTCCTGTCTCAGACCGGACCGATGTGGTCCTGTCTCAGACCGGACTGATGTGGTCCTGTCTCAGACTGGACTGATGTGGTCCTGTCTCAGACCGGACAGATGTGGTCCTGTCTCATACTGGACCGATGTGGTCCTGTCTCAGACCGGACAGATGTGGTCCTGTCTCAGACTGGACTGATGTGGTCCTGTCCCAGACTGGACTGATGTGGTCCTGTCCCAGACTGGACTGATGTGGTCCTGTCTCAGACTGGACTGATGTGGTCCTGTCCCAGACTGGACTGATGTGGTCCTGTCCCAGACTGGACTGATGTGGTCCTGTCCCAGACTGGACTGATGTGGTCCTGTCTCAGACCGGACTGATGTGGTCCTGTCTCAGACCGGACTGATGTGGTCCTGTCTCAGACCGGACTGATGTGGTCCTGTCTCAGACTGGACTGATGTGGTCCTGCCTCAGACTGGACTGATGTGGTCCTGTCCCAGACTGGACTGATGTGGTCCTGTCCCAGACTGGACTGATGTGGTCCTGTCAGACCGGACTGATGTGGTCCTGTCTCAGACTGGACTGATGTGGTCCTGTCCCAGACTGGACTGATGTGGTCCTGTCAGACCGGACTGATGTGGTCCTGTCTCAGACCGGACTGATGTGGTCCTGCCTCAGACTGGACTGATGTGGTCCTGTCTCAGACCGGACTGATGTGGTCCTGTCTCAGAGCGGACTGATGTGGTCCTGTCTCAGACCGGACTGATGTGGTCCTGCCTCAGACCGGACTGATGTGGTCCTGTCTCAGACCGGACTGATGTGGTCCTGTCCCAGACTGGACTGATGTGGTCCTGTCTCAGACCGGACTGATGTGGTCCTGTCTCAGACTGGACCGATGTGGTCCTGTCTCAGACCGGACTGATGTGGTCCTGTCTCAGACCGGACAGATGTGGTCCTGCCTCAGACCGGACTGATGTGGTCCTGTCTCAGACCGGACTGATGTGGTCCTGTCCCAGACTGGACTGATGTGGTCCTGCCTCAGACCGGACTGATGTGGTCCTGTCTCAGACCGGACTGATGTGGTCCTGTCCCAGACCGGACTGATGTGGTCCTGGCCCGCCTCCTCTGGTCCTGTCTCAGACCGGACTGATGTGATCCTGTCTCAGACTGGACTGATGTGGTCCTGTCTCAGACCGGACTGATG
>NC_139845.1:166825-189325 GCF_963691815.1 Echiichthys vipera
TGTGTGTGTGTGTTTCCTCCTGAATACAAATGACTCGTCTCCGTGTTGCACGTGATGCTGCCGCAAACCACAGCGTCACCACGGCAACAAAGCCAGTAGTCAAGGCTGTGTGTGTGTGAGAGAGTGTGTGTGAGTGTGTGCGTGTGTGTGTGCGTGTGTGTGCGCTTCCTCTGAACAACAGAGTCTGTAGAGCAGCTGTTAGCTTAGCATAAACACTGGAAATTGTTAGCATAGCTTAGCATACACACTGGAAATTGTTAGCATAGCTTAGCATACACACTGGAAACTGTTAGTCGAGCATAAACACTGGAAACTGTTAGCATAGCTTAACATCAAAACTGTTAGCTTAGCATAAACACTGGAAATATGGGAAATTCGGTGTAGCTCTCTCTAGGGTTCCTCAGTGAGATCATGGTCCTGAGGTTGGTCCTGGTCCTCAGGTTGGTCCTGGTCCTCAGGTTGGTCCTGGTCCTGAGGTTGGTCCTGGTCCTGAGGTTGGTCCTGGTCCTGAGGTTGGTCCTGGTAAAGTTGAAGTACTTGATCCCTGTCTTTGTCTCCCAGGTGCGCTGGACTTCAACAGGACGGTGGAGTCCCCGTCCCGCCCTTCGTCACTCTCGTCCTCCGCCGCCCGCAGACCCCCGGCCCCCAGCTCGCTCTCAGACTCTGGTTACCAGGGTAACAGTGGCGGCGCAGGTTCAGCGGAGGACTCGGACCCTGGCGCTCAGGGGATCCACCTCCTGCTGAGACCCCCGGACCTCCTGTCCCCCAGCCTCCCTCCGCCCCTGCCCCCACACACCCAGCCCACCCTCACCCCTCCCCCCCTCTGGGAGCAGGGCCCCTCCCTGGAGGAGGCCTGGGGCTCCGGAGACTACCTGGAGACCCTGTCCTTCATGGTGCCCGACGGCGAGGAGCTGGGCCTGGCCACTCCGCTGCCCAACAACCCCTACGTCGAGGACATCGACGGGGACTGGGTCTCCTACGACACCGCTTTCCCCGCCCGTCCCACCGCCCCCCTGTCCTCCCCCCTCCCCCTCTCCCCCTCCTCCTCCACCCCCAGCATCCCCCTGCACACCCGCCCCATGAACCCGGACGTCTTCCCCACCTGGGACGAGGACTACGACCTGGAGGACATGATGCCTCTGGAGCCGACGGAGCTGCTGCTGCCGGACATGAACAGCATGGAGTACTACACCAACCTGCTGGCCCGGGAGAGGGAGAGGGGGAGGGGGCGAGAGAGGGGGGGGGGCCAGGACCAGGTCAACCGGACCCACTCCCAACCCCCCATCGCCCCCACAACAACTCAAAGCCAAACTTCAACTATGACCCCGTCCCCGAGCTCCGGTCCTGCTCCAGGACGGGCGCCCAAGCGTCCCCCTGAGGCGCCCACGCCTCCCCTCAGCCTCTCACCGACTCTCACAGCCAAGAAGACGCCACCTCCGCCTCCAACCACCGTCAAAACCACTTCCCCCCCGCCTGTAAAACCCAGAGACCAGCCCCCGGCGCCGGGCAGACTCCCTCCTCGTCCCCCTTCCAACACCACCGGCAGGGTGCCTCCCCCTCCCCCGCTGGGTCCGCCCACCCGCCCCGACAGACCGGAGAGGCCCCCGGCGGTCACCGAGACGCCGGTGAAGGCTCCACCCACCAGGACCCCCACCAGGACCACCACCAGGACCCCCACCAGGACCCCCACCAGGACCACCACCAGAACCACCACCAGGACCCCCACCAGAACCACCACCACGGCCACGACCACGGCCACCACCACCACCACCCAGATGACGGCCATCAGCCTGACCAGAGCGCCTCCGGTGACCACGCCCAGAGTGGCCCAGGCTCCGCCCACCAGGCAGTACCTGTGCAACGTCACCAGGCCGGAGATGTTCCTGGTCCGAGTCGGTGAGTGTGACGCGTGACGCCGCGGCCTCGTGTCTGAGTCCGTGGTCAGAGTCCGTGGGTACACGCGCAGACGAGCGTTGGTGTTTGAAGCTGCGTTCCTACGGCAACTAACAAAACACACGATAACTTAAAAACTGGTTTAATGACACTCAGCTGATCTGTGTCTCTTTGTCTCTTTGACTCTTTGTCTCTGTGTCTCTGAGTCTCTGTGTCTCTTTGTCTCTGTGTCTCTTTGTCTCTGTGTCTCTTTGTCTCTGTGTGTCTTTGTCTCCTTGTCTCTGTGTCTTTTTGTCTCTTCGGATCTTTGTCTCTTTGTCTTCGTCTCTTTGTCTCTGTGTCTCTTTGTCTCTGTGTCTCTTTGTCTCTTTGACTCTTCGTCTCTTTGACTCTTTGTCTCTTTGTCTCTTTGACTCTTTGTCTCTTTGTCTCTTTTACTCTTTGTCTCTGTGTCTCTTTGACTTCGTCTCTTCGTCTCTGTGTCTCTTTGTGTCTTTGACTCTTTGACTCTTTGTCTCTTTGACTCTTTGTCTCTTTGTCTCCTGCAGTCAGCTCCAAAGGTTCGTCGGCAGGTTTCACTCAGGTCAGAGATCTTCTGAAGAGAGAGTTCAACCGCTCAGTGGAGCTGCAGGTACGAACACCAGCACCTCCACCCACTGTACGTCCACTTAAAGCTGTGTTCTCTCTGATGTCCACTTAAAGCTGCATTCTCTCTAATGTCCAGCAGGAGGAGACTCCACTTAAAGCTGCATTCTCTCTAATGTCCAGCAGGAGGAGACTCCACTTAAAGCTGCATTCTCTCTAATGTCCAGCAGGAGGAGACTCCACTTAAAGCTGCATTCTCTCTAATGTCCAGCAGGAGGAGACTCCACTTAAAGCTGCATTCTCTCTAATGTCCACTTAAAGCTGCATTCTCTCTAATGTCCAGCAGGGGGAGACTCCACTTAAAGCTGCATTCTCTATAATGTCCAGCAGGAGGAGACTCCACTTAAAGCTGCATTCTCTCTAATGTCCACTTAAAGCTGCATTCTCTCTAATGTCCAGCAGGAGGAGACTCCACTTAAAGCTGCATTCTCTCTAATGTCCAGCAGGAGGAGACTCCACTTAAAGCTGCATTCTCTCTAATGTCCAGCAGGAGGAGACTCCACTTAAAGCTGCATTCTCTCTAATGTCCAGCAGGAAGAGGCTCCACTTAAAGCTGCATTCTCTCTAATGTCCAGCAGGAGGAGACTCCACTTAAAGCTGCATTCTCTCTAATGTCCAGCAGGAGGAGACTCCACTTAAAGCTGCATTCTCTCTAATGTCCAGCAGGAGGAGACTCCACTTAAAGCTGCATTCTCTCTAATGTCCAGCAGGAGGAGACTCCACTTAAAGCTGCATTCTCTCTAATGTCCAGCAGGAAGAGGCTCCACTTAAAGCTGCATTCTCTCTAATGTCCAGCAGGAGGAGACTCCACTTAAAGCTGCATTCTCTCTAATGTCCAGCAGGAGGAGACTCCACTTAAAGCTGCATTCTCTCTAATGTCCAGCAGGAGGAGACTCCACTTAAAGCTGCATTCTCTCTAATGTCCAGCAGGAAGAGGCTCCACTTAAAGCTGCATTCTCTCTAATGTCCAGCAGGAGGAGACTCCACTTAAAGCTGCATTCTCTCTAATGTCCAGCAGGAGGAGACTCCACTTAAAGCTGCATTCTCTCTAATGTCCAGCAGGAGGAGACTCCACTTAAAGCTGCATCCTCTCTGACGTCCACTTAAAGCTGCATTCTCTCTAATGTCCACTTAAAGCTGCGTTCTCTCTGCTTCCTCATCAGTTCCTGAGAACGCCGTCCAGTTTCGCCTTCCGTGTCGTGTCGGGCCCGTTGATCTTCACCGCCATGTCCGTCATCAACGCCCTTCGCTCGCCCCCGCGCGGCTCCGGCGCCCTCCCCACCGTGTCCCCGCTCTACGCCGTGCCCGACCTCAGGTACCAGATCCACTCTGTGCTGCAGTTCGTCCCCGCCCACGTCGACGTCAGAGTCTGTAACTTCAGCGATCGCATCGAGCGAGGGCTGGTGATGGCGTACGGCGAGACGCAGAGGCGATCACGCGAGGCGGGAAACGTCACCGTACAGGTGAGTGTGCACCTGCTCACACCTGAGCCCCTCTGAACCTGTTGAGCTGCAGCAGCCGTGTGTGTGTCTGCGTCTTCTGCAGCTGTTGAACATCTCCACGCCTGCGACCCGGCCAGCGGCGGCGGCGGCGGTGCAGAAGGTGTCTGTGGACATCACCTTTGCGGTGCGTGATGGGCGGGACTACCTGCTGGGGTCGGAGGTCAGCGAACACCTGCGGAGGCTCAGCCTGGTGGAGTTCAGCTTCTACGTGGGATTTCCCGCCCTGCAGATCGCAGAACGTACGACGCACGCGCCCGTCCCCACACGAGTAAAGCACGCCGACACCTCAACCGCCTCAAACATGAGCAGTGTGTGTGTTTGTGTCCACAGCGTTCCACTACCCCGAGCTGAACACCTCCCACCACCTGCGCTCCACCTGGGTCCGCACAGGTGAGCACACGCCAACACGGGGACCGTTCCACAGAACAGGGCTCCACACAAACCGGGGCCCCTCTGAACCGTTCAGGGGCGCTCACGGTAACTCACCTGAGTCAGGTGTGTGTCAGACTCAGGTGTGTCAGACTCAGGTGTGTGTCAGACTCAGGTGTGTTAGACTCAGGTGTGTTAGACTCAGGTGTGTCAGACTCAGGTGTGTGTCAGACTCAGGTGTGTCAGACTCAGGTGTGTCTGACTCAGGTGTGTGTCAGACTCAGGTGTGTCAGACTCAGGTGTGTCTGACTCAGGTGTGTGTCAGACTCAGGTGTGTGTCAGACTCAGGTGTGTCAGACTCAGTCTCAGGTGTGTCAGACTCAGGTGTGTGTCAGACTCAAGTGTGTGTCAGACTCAGGTGTGTGTCAGACTCAGGTGTGTCAGACTCAGGCGTGTTAGACTCAGGTGTGTCAGACTCAGGTGTGTCAGACTCAGGTGTGTCAGACTCAGGTGTGTGTCAGACTCAGGTGTGTGTCAGACTCAGGTGTGTTAGACTCAGGTGTGTGTCAGACTCAGGTGTGTCAGACTCAGGTGTGTCAGACTCAGGTGTGTCAGACTCAGGTGTGTGACAGACTCAGGTGTGTGACAGACTCAGGTGTGTTAGACTCAGGTGTGTCAGACTCAGGTGTGTGACAGACTCAGGTGTGTTAGACTCAGGTGTGTGTCAGACTCAGGTGTGTCAGACTCAGGTGTGTGACAGACTCAGGTGTGTTAGACTCAGGTGTGTGTCAGACTCAGGTGTGTGACAGACTCAGGTGTGTTAGACTCAGGTGTGTGACAGACTCAGGTGTGTGTCAGACTCAGGTGTGTGTCAGACTCAGGTGTGTGTCAGACTCAGGTGTGTGTCAGACTCAGGTGTGTCAGACTCAGGTGTGTTAGACTCAGGTGTGTGTCAGACTCAGGTGTGTCAGACTCAGGTGTGTTAGACTCAGGTGTGTGACAGACTCAGGTGTGTGTCAGACTCAGGTGTGTTAGACTCAGGTGTGTGACAGACTCAGGTGTGTGTCAGACTCAGGTGTGTCAGACTCAGGTGTGTGACAGACTCAGGTGTGTGTCAGACTCAGGTGTGTGTCAGACTCAGGTGTGTCAGACTCAGGTGTGTCAGACTCAGGTGTGTCAGACTCAGGTGTGTGTCAGACTCAGGTGTGTGTCAGACTCAGGTGTGTGTTAGACTCAGGTGTGTGTCAGACTCAGGCGTGTTAGACTCAGGTGTGTCAGACTCAGGTGTGTGTCAGACTCAGGTGTGTGTCAGACTCAGGTGTGTGTTAGACTCAGGTGTGTCAGACTCAGGTGTGTGTCAGACTCAGGTGTGTGTCAGACTCAGGTGTGTGTTAGACTCAGGTGTGTCTGACTCAGGTGTGTCAGACTCAGGTGTGTCAGACTGAGGTGTGTGTCAGACTCAGGTGTGTGTCAGACTCAGGCGTGTTAGACTCAGGCGTGTGTCAGACTCAGGTGTGTGTCAGACTCAGGTGTGTGTTAGACTCAGGTGTGTGTCAGACTCAGGTGTGTCAGACTCAGGTGTGTGTCAGACTCAGGTGTGTGTCAGACTCAGGTGTGTGTTAGACTCAGGTGTGTGTCAGACTCAGGTGTGTGTCAGACTCAGGTGTGTGTTAGACTCAGGTGTGTGTCAGACTCAGGTGTGTTTCAGACTCAGGTGTGTGTCAGACTCAGGTGTGTTTCAGACTCAGGTGTGTGTCAGACTCAGGTGTGTGTCAGACTCAGGTGTGTGTCAGACTCAGGTGTGTGTTAGACTCAGGTGTGTGTCAGACTCAGGTGTGTGTCAGACTCAGGTGTGTTAGACTCAGGTGTGTGTCAGACTCAGGTGTGTTAGACTCAGGTGTGTGTCAGACTCAGGTGTGTTAGACTCAGGTGTGTCAGACTCAGGTGTGTGTCAGACTCAGGTGTGTGTCAGACTCAGGTGTGTCAGACTCAGGTGTGTGTTAGACTCAGGTGTGTTAGACTCAGGTGTGTGTCAGACTCAGGTGTGTTAGACTCAGGTGTGTCAGACTCAGGTGTGTGTCAGACTCAGGTGTGTGTCAGACTCAGGTGTGTCAGACTCAGGTGTGTCAGACTCAGGTGTGTGTCAGACTCAGGTGTGTGTCAGACTCAGGTGTGTGTTAGACTCAGGTGTGTGTCAGACTCAGGTGTGTCAGACTCAGGTGTGTGTCAGACTCAGGTGTGTCAGACTCAGGTGTGTGTTAGACTCAGGTGTGTCAGACTCAGGTGTGTCAGACTCAGGTGTGTGTCACACTCTCGTATCCTGGTGTGGTTTCAGTGCTGTTGGGGGTTCAGGACCAGCTGGTGTCTGAGAGGAGCTTCAAAGCGCGGCTGGAGCGGCGCCTGGCTCTGCTGCTGGAGGAGGGGCTGCAGGCGTCCAGCAGGGGGCGCTGGAGGAGAGCCACGGCGGCCGGCAACAACAGCCTGCAGGTGGTGCGGGTGGCGAGGCTGTCCGGGGCCCAGCGCCCCCTGGAGGTCTTCTACTTCGTGGAGGGTCCGGGGGGGGAGCGGCTCCCGGCCGAGGCGGCGGCGCTCACGATGAACCGCCTGGACCTGCAGAGGGCCGCCATCGTCATGGGACACCGAGTCCAGAGGCCGATCGCCCAGCGTGAGTCCAGTCACCTGTCTCACCTGTCTCACCTCTCTCTCACCTGTCTCTCACCTGTCTCACCTGTCTCTCACCTGTGTCTCACCTGTGTTTGTCCTGTCTCACCTGTGTCCCACCTGTCTCACCTGTGTTTGTCCTGTCTCACCTGTCTCACCTGTGTCTCTCCTGTCTCACCTGTCTCACCTGTCTCTCACCTGTCTCACCTGTGTCTCACCTGTCTCACCTGTCTCTCACCTGTCTCACCTGTGTCTCACCTGTCTCACCTGTGTCTGTCCTGTCTCACCTGTGTCTGTCCTGTCTCACCTGTCTCACCTGTGTCTGTCCTGTCTCACCTGTGTCTGTCCTGTCTCACCTGTCTCACCTTTGTCTCACCTGTCTCACCTGTGTCTGTCCTGTCTCACCTGTGTCTGTCCTGTCTCACCTGTCTCACCTGTCTCAATTGTGTCTGTCCTCTCTCACCTGTCTCTCACCTGTCTCACCTGTGTCTGTCCTCTCTCACCTGTCTCACCTGTCTCTGTCCTGTGTCTCACCTGTCTCACCTGTGTCACCTGTCTCTCACCTGTGTCTCACCTGTGTCTGTCCTGTCTCACCTGTGTTTGTCCCGTCTCACCCGTCTCACCTGTATCTCACCTGTCTCACCCGTGTCTGTCCTGTCTCACCTGTGTCTGTCCTGTCTCACCTGTCTCTCACCTCTCTCTCACCTGTCTAACCCGTGTCTCACCTGTCTCACCCCTGTCTCACCTCTCTCACCTGTCTCACACCTCTCTCTCACCTGTCTCACCTCTCTCTCACCTGTGTCTGTCCTGTCTCTCACCTGTCTCACCTGTCTCACCTGTGTCTGTCCTGTCTCTCACCTGTCTCACCTGTCTCTCACCTGTGTCTCACCTGTCTCACCTGTGTCTCACCTGTCTCTCACCTGTCTCTCACCTGTCTCACCTGTCTCACCTGTCTCTCACCTGTGTCTCACCTGTCTCACCTGTGTCTGTCCTGTCTCACCTGTCTCTCACCTCTCTCTCACCTGTCTAACCCGTGTCTCACCTGTCTCACCCCTGTCTCACCTCTCTCACCTGTCTCACACCTCTCTCTCACCTGTCTCACCTCTCTCTCACCTGTGTCTGTCCTGTCTCTCACATGTCTCACCTGTCTCTCACCTGTGTCACCCTTCTCTCACCTGTCTCACCTGTCTCACCTCTCTCACCTGTCTCACCTCTCTCTCACCTGTCTCACCTGTGTCTCACCTGTCTCTCACCTGTCTCACCTGTCTCTCACCTGTCTCACCCGTGTGCAGCGGTGGAGACCCTGTCCGTCCCTCCTGCAGAGACTCAGAGCAGCAGTGTATGGCTGATCGTGGGCGTGGTCGTCCCCGTCCTGCTCGCCGTCTTCATCATCATCATCCTCTACGTGAAGCTGTGCGGCTCCGAGAAGCTGGAGTTCCAGCCGGACGCCATCAGCACCATCCAGCAGCGCCAGAAGGTGAGAGGGAGGTGGACAGGAAGTGTTTAACTGTCACTTCCTGTCGTCCACGCCGTCGGCTGACCACGTGTCCTGTCTCAGCTCCAGGCTCCCAGCGTCAAAGGCTTCGACTTTGCCAAGCTGCACCTGGGGCAGCACAGCAAGGACGACATCATGGTGATCCAGGAGCCCGGCCCGCTGCCCGTGCCCGCCAAGGAGGCCACGCCCTCCGACGGCGGAGACCTCAACACCCCCAAGTCTAAAGGCTCGTCCACCAAGGCGGCGCGGTCGGGCCGCCGCCGCGGCAGGTCAGAGGCCGCGGGACACGAGTTTTGTGTTATTGGATAAATGATGCAAAGTAACGCATCACTTCCTGTTTAACGACAGCATACAGGAAGTGGTTCCTTTATCAGGGCGCCCTCCCACTGTGCCTCCGTCACAGGTTAGAGCGCCCTCCCACTGTGCCTCCGTCACAGGTTAGAGCGCCCTCCCACTGTGCGTGCGTCACAGGTTAGAGCGCCCTCCCACTGTGCCTCCGTCACAGGTTAGAGCGCCCTCCCACTGTTCCTCCGTCACAGGTTAGAGCGCCCTCCCACTGTGCCTCCGTCACAGGTTAGAGCGCCCTCCCACTGTTCCTCCGTCACAGGTTAGAGCGCCCTCCCACTGTGCGTGCGTCCCGTGCCCCGTGCTTTAGGGTCCTTGTCCCCCCCTCCAGGCCCGTTTGTACTCACTCTACCTGGGCCTCGGAGAATGCTTCTTGCTGCCTATACGTCATCACGCCGTAACACGTCACACGCATTGATGACGTCATGGCGATGCGTGGCTTTGTTTCCAGATTTTGTGCGCGTACACGTGCGCACGCTCGTGCTCGTACACGTGCGCACGTTCGTGCTCGTACACGTGCGCACGTTCGTGCTCGTACACGTGCGCACGTGCTTTACTAAAGCCCACCTCTCCCAAACGGGCCGTGGACGGCAAGCGTGCCGCTCCTAGACGTGGTACGGTTGCATCACACTGGTCAAAGGAACCAGACTTTAGCCGTGAGACGTGCTGGGGCACGGCACGGAGGCACAGTGGGAGGGGGCACGGGACGGAGGCACAGTGGGAGGGGGCACGGGACGGAGGCACAGTGGGAGGGGGCACGGGACGGAGGCACAGTGGGAGGGCGCACGGCACGGAGGCACAGTGGGAGGGGGCCCTGAGTCACACATGTTCGTGCACCGTGTTCTCGCTCTGAACACTGACCCGTGTGTGTCGTTCCTCAGGCTCAGCCCGTCGGACGCAGACTCGCTCGGCAGCGACCAATCGAGCGGCAGAGACTCAGCCGAGGAACACACCCGACCTGTGGCCACGGCCAGCGAGGGCAAGCACAGGAAGACGCCCAAACATGGTCAGACACACTGTGACATCATCAGCTGTTAGTGTGTGTCTGTATGTGTGTGCGTGTGTGTGTGTGTGTGTGTGTGTGTGTGTGTGTGTGTGTGTGTGTGTGTGTGTGTGTGTGTGTGTGTGTGTGTGTGTGTGTGTGTGTGTGTGTGTGTGTGTGTGTGTGTGTGTGTGTGTGTGTGTGTGTGTGTGTGTGTGTGTGTGTGTGTGTGTGTGTGTGTGTGTGTGTGTGCGTGTGTGCGCGTGTGTGTGTGCGTGTGTGCGCGTGTGTGTGTGTGTGTGTGCACGTGTGTGTGTGTGTGTGTGTGTGTGTGTGTGTCTCTATGTGTATGTGTGTGTGTGTCTCTGTGTGTGTGTGTGTGTGTGTGTGTGTGTGTGTGTCTGTGTGTGTGTGTGTGTGTGTCTGTGTGTGTGTGTGTGTGTGTGTGTGTGTGTGTAAAAAGATCAAAGACAGAAAAGAATAAAAACTAAATCTGTTTTTTGTTTTTTTTGCGTCTGAAGGACGAAACAAGACGGGTCAGTTTAAACTTTATTATATTTATATTATTATTATAAATATTATAAATATATAAATATATAACTTTGATGTCCCGTGTTTCAGGCGGCGGTGCGGACGAGCTGCTGTCCTCGTCCTCCATCTTTGACCACGTGGACCGTCTGTCCCGCGGCTCGTCTGACGGGACGCGTCGTCAGGCCAACAAGGTGCAGCTGATCGCCATGCAGCCGCGGCCCAGCCCGCCGCCGCAGCACGCCCCGCCCCACCTGAGCCCCACGCTCACCGAGAAGGTCAGCACCGAGGTGAGACCGCCGCGCGCTCGCCGCTCACCACGAGGCCGCGGGGCGCCGCTGTGACACGTTCCCCTGTGCTCCTGCAGGTGGCGCTGAGGCACAAGTCTGAGATCGAGCACCACAGGAACAAGCTGCGGCAGCGCGCCAAGAGGCGGGGCCAGTGCGAGTTCCCCTCCATGGACGACATCATGGACGCCTTCGGGGACGGGCCCGTGCAGAGCGAGGTGGCCCAGCGCCTCTACAGCTCCGCCCACGACCACATGGACTGCATCCTGCAGGCCGACGCCCACTCGCCCCCGACCCCCAGCGACTCCAGGAGGAGGTCAGACCTCAGCCGAGGATCCAGCTCCTTGTTTTTATTATTATTATCGTTATTATTATTATTGTTATTATTATTGTATCTGTAATATTAAATATAACACCTGTGTGTGTGTTGGTCCAGGGGGCGGCGCTCCCCGCGGGGACGGCGGGCTCAGCCAGGACCTGGGAGTCTTCCTGACACAGACAGAGACCGGCTGCTCACCGACCACAGCGCCACCTACAGGAAATACCCCGGACTCAACAACGTGGCGTACATGGTGAGGACACGTTTATGCTCCTAGAGTTCACTTTAGCACACGTTTATGCTCCTAGAGGACACTTTAACACACGTTTATGCTCCTAGAGGACACTTTAACACACGTTTATGCTCCTAGAGGACACTTTAACACACGTTTATGCTCCTAGAGGACACTTTAACACACGTTTATGCTCCTAGAGGACACTTTAACACACGTTTATGCTCCTAGAGTTCCCTTACACACACGTTTATGCTCCTAGAGGACACTTTAGCACACGTTTATGCTCCTAGAGGACACTTTAACACACGTTTATGCTCCTAGAGGACACTTTAACACACGTTTATGCTCCTAGAGGACACTTTAGCACACGTTTATGCTCCTAGAGGACACTAGCACACGTTTATGCTCCTAGAGGACACTTTAGCACACGTTTATGCTCCTAGAGGACACTTTAGCACACGTTTATGCTCCTAGAGGACACTTTAGCAAACGTTTATGCTCCTAGAGGACACTTTAACACACGTTTATGCTCCTAGAGGACACTTTAGCACACCTTTATGCTCCTAGAGGACACTTTAGCAAACGTTTATGCTCCTAGAGGACACTTTAACACACGTTTATGCTCCTAGAGGACACTTTAGCACACGTTTATGCTCCTAGAGTTCCCTTACACACACGTTTATGCTCCTAGAGGACACTTTAGCAAACGTTTATGCTCCTAGAGGACACTTTAACACACGTTTATGCTCCTAGAGGACACTTTAACACACGTTTATGCTCCTAGAGGACACTTTAACACACGTTTATGCTCCTAGAGTTCCCTTACACACACGTTTATGCTCCTAGAGGACACTTTAGCAAACGTTTATGCTCCTAGAGGACACTTTAGCACACGTTTATGCTCCTACACTTTAACACACGTTTATGCTCCTAGAGGACACTTTAACACACGTTTATGCTCCTAGAGGACACTTTAACACACGTTTATGCTCCTAGAGGACACTTTAGCACACGTTTATGCTCCTAGAGGACACTTTAGCACACGTTTATGCTCCTAGAGGACACTTTAGCAAACGTTTATGCTCCTAGAGGACACTTTAACACACGTTTATGCTCCTAGAGGACACTTTAGCACACGTTTATGCTCCTACACTTTAACACACGTTTATGCTCCTAGAGGACACTTTAACACACGTTTATGCTCCTAGAGGACACTTTAACACACGTTTATGCTCCTAGAGGACACTTTAACACACGTTTATGCTCCTAGAGGACACTTTAACACACGTTTATGCTCCTAGAGGACACTTTAGCACACGTTTATGCTCCTAGAGGACACTTTAACACACGTTTATGCTCCTAGAGGACACTTTAACACACGTTTATGCTCCTAGAGGACACTTTAACACACGTTTATGCTCCTAGAGGACACTTTAACACACGTTTATGCTCCTAGAGGACACTTTAGCACACGTTTATGCTCCTAGAGGACACTTTAACACACGTTTATGCTCCTAGAGGACACTTTAGCACACGTTTATGCTCCTAGAGGACACTTTAGCACACGTTTATGCTCCTAGAGGACACTTTAACACACGTTTATGCTCCTAGAGGACACTTTAACACACGTTTATGCTCCTAGAGGACACTTTAGCACACGTTTATGCTCCTAGAGCACACTTTAGCACACGTTTATGCTCCTAGAGGACACTTTAACACACGTTTATGCTCCTAGAGGACACTTTAACACACGTTTATGCTCCTAGAGGACACTTTAACACACGTTTATGCTCCTAGAGGACACTTTAACACACGTTTATGCTCCTAGAGGACACTTTAGCACACGTTTATGCTCCTAGAGCACACTTTAGCACACGTTTATGCTCCTAGAGGACACTTTAACACACGTTTATGCTCCTAGAGGACACTTTAACACACGTTTAGGCTCCTAGAGCACACTTTAGCACACGTTTATGCTCCTAGAGGACACTTTAGCACACGTTTATGCTCCTAGAGGACACTTTAACACACGTTTATGCTCCTAGAGGACACTTTAGCACACGTTTATGCTCCTAGAGGACACTTTAACACACGTTTATGCTCCTAGAGTCACTTTAACACACGTTTATGCTCCTAGAGGACACTTTAACACACGTTTATGCTCCTAGAGGACACTTTAGCACACGTTTATGCTCCTAGAGGACACTTTAGCACACGTTTATGCTCCTAGAGCACACTTTAGCACACGTTTATGTTCCTAGAGGACACTTTAACACACGTTTATGCTCCTAGAGGACACTTTAGCACACGTTTATGCTCCTAGAGGACACTTTAACACACGTTTATGCTCCTAGAGGACACTTTAACACACGTTTATGCTCCTAGAGGACACTTTAGCACACGTTTATGCTCCTAGAGCACACTTTAGCACACGTTTATGCTCCTAGAGGACACTTTAACACACGTTTATGCTCCTAGAGGACACTTTAACACACGTTTAGGCTCCTAGAGCACACTTTAGCACACGTTTATGCTCCTAGAGGACACTTTAGCACACGTTTATGCTCCTAGAGGACACTTTAACACACGTTTATGCTCCTAGAGGACACTTTAACACACGTTTATGCTCCTAGAGGACACTTTAGCACACGTTTATGCTCCTAGAGGACACTTTAGCACACGTTTATGCTCCTAGAGCACACTTTAGCACACGTTTATGCTCCTAGAGGACACTTTAACACACGTTTATGCTCCTAGAGGACACTTTAACACACGTTTATGCTCCTAGAGGACACTTTAACACACGTTTATGCTCCTAGAGGGCACTTTAGCACACGTTTATGCTCCTAGAGGACACTTTAGCACACGTTTATGCTCCTAGAGCACACTTTAGCACACGTTTATGCTCCTAGAGGACACTTTAACACACGTTTATGCTCCTAGAGGACACTTTAACACACGTTTATGCTCCTAGAGGACACTTTAGCACACGTTTATGCTCCTAGAGGACACTTTAACACACGTTTATGCTCCTAGAGGACACTTTAACACACGTTTATGCTCCTAGAGGACACTTTAACACACGTTTATGCTCCTAGAGGACACTTTAACACACGTTTATGCTCCTAGAGGACGCTTTAACACACGTTTATGCTCCTAGAGGACACTTTAACACACGTTTATGCTCCTAGAGTTCACTTTAACACACGTTTATGCTCCTAGAGGACACTTTAACACACGTTTATGCTCCTAGAGGACACTTTAACACACGTTTATGCTCCTAGAGTTCACTTTAACACACGTTTATGCTCCTAGAGGACACTTTAACACACGTTTATGCTCCTAGAGGACACTTTAGCACACCTTTATGCTCCTAGAGTTCACTTTAACACACGTTTATGCTCCTAGAGGACACTTTAACACACGTTTATGCTCCTACTTTAACACACGTTTATGCTCCTAGAGTTCACTTTAACACACGTTTATGCTCCTAGAGGACACTTTAACACACGTTTATGCTCCTAGAGGACACTTTAGCACACGTTTATGCTCCTAGAGGACACTTTAACACACGTTTATGCTCCTAGAGGACACTTTAACACACGTTTATGCTCCTAGAGGACACTTTAGCACACGTTTAGGCTCCTAGAGGACACTTTAACACACGTTTATGCTCCTAGAGGACACTTTAACACACGTTTATGCTCCTAGAGGACACTTTAGCACACGTTTATGCTCCTACAGTTCACTTTAGCACACGTTTATGCTCCTAGAGGACACTTTAACACACCTTTATGCTCCTAGAGTTCACTTTAACACACGTTTATGCTCCTAGAGGACACTTTAACACACGTTTATGCTCCTAGAGGACACTTTAACACACGTTTATGCTCCTAGAGGACACTTTAACACACGTTTATGCTCCTAGAGGACACTTGAACACTCGTTTATGCTCCTAGAGGACACTTTAACACACGTTTATGCTCCTAGAGGACACTTTAACACACGTTTATGCTCCTAGAGGACACTTTAACACACGTTTATGCTCCTAGAGGACACTTTAACACACGTTTATGCTCCTAGAGGACACTTTAACACACGTTTATGCTCCTAGAGGACACTTTAACACACGTTTATGTTCCTAGAGGACACTTTAGCACACGTTTATGCTCCTAGAGGACACTTTAACACACGTTTATGCTCCTAGAGGACACTTTAACACACGTTTATGCTCCTAGAGGACACTTTAACACACGTTTGTGCTCCTAGAGGACACTTTAACACACGTTTATGCTCTTAGAGGACACTTTAACACACGTTTATGCTCCTAGAGGACACTTTAACACACGTTTATGCTCCTAGAGGACACTTTAACACACGTTTATGCTCCTAGAGGACACTTTAGCACACGTTTATGCTCCTAGAGGACACTTTAACACACGTTTATGCTCCTAGAGGACACTTTAGCACACGTTTAGGCTCCTAGAGGACACTTTTACACACGTTTATGCTCCTAGAGGACACTTTAGCACTCGTTTATGCTCCTAGAGGACACTTTAGCACACGTTTATGCTCCTAGAGGACACTTTAACACACGTTTATGCTCCTAGAGGACACTTTAGCACACGTTTATGCTCCTAGAGGACACTTTAGCACACGTTTATGCTCCTAGAGGACACTTTAACACACGTTTATGCTCCTAGAGGACACTTTAGCACACGTTTATGCTCCTAGAGGACACTTTAGCACACGTTTATGCTCCTAGAGGACACTTTAGCACACGTTTAGGCTCCTAGAGGACACTTTAACACACGTTTATGCTCCTAGAGGAGACTTTAGCACACGTTTATGCTCCTAGAGGACACTTTAGCACACGTTTAGGCTCCTAGAGGACACTTTAACACACGTTTATGCTCCTAGAGGACACTTTAACACACGTTTAGGCTCCTAGAGGACACTTTAACACACGTTTATGCTCCTAGAGGACACTTTAGCACACGTTTATGCTCCTAGAGGACACTTTAGCACACGTTTATGCTCCTAGAGGACACTTTAACACACGTTTATGCTCCTAGAGGACACTTTAGCACTCGTTTATGCTCCTAGAGGACATTTTAACACACGTTTATGCTCCTAGAGGACACTTTAGCACACGTTTATGCTCCTAGAGGACACTTTAACACACGTTTATGCTCCTAGAGGACACTTTAACACACGTTTATGCTCTTAGAGGACACTTTAACACACGTTTATGCTCCTAGAGGACACTTTAGCACACGTTTATGCTCCTAGAGGACACTTTAACACACGTTTATGCTCCTAGAGGACACTTTAGCACACGTTTATGCTCCTAGAGGACACTTTAGCACACGTTTATGCTCCTAGAGGACACTTTAACACACGTTTATGCTCCTAGAGGACACTTTAGCACACGTTTATGCTCCTAGAGGACACTTTAGCACACGTTTATGCTCCTAGAGGACACTTTAGCACACGTTTATGCTCCTAGAGGAAACTTTAACACACGTTTATGCTCCTAGAGGACACTTTAACACACGTTCATGCTCCTAGAGGACACTTTAACACACGTTTATGCTCCTAGAGGACACTTTGACACACGTTTATGCTCCTAGAGGACACTTTAGCACACGTTTATGCTCCTAGAGGACACTTTAACACACGTTAATGCTCCTAGAGGACACTTTAGCACACGTTTATGCTCCTAGAGGACACTTTAGCACACGTTTATGCTCCTAGAGGACACTTTAACACACGTTTATGCTCCTAGAGGACACTTAAGCACATGTTTATGCTCCTAGAGGACACTTTAACACACGTTTATGCTCCTAGAGGACACTTTAGCACACGTTTATGCTCCTAGAGGACACTTTAACACACGTTTATGCTCCTAGAGGACACTTTAACACACGTTTATGCTCCTAGAGGACACTTTAACACACGTTTATGCTCCTAGAGGACACTTTAGCACACGTTTATGCTCCTAGAGGACACTTTAGCACACGTTTATGCTCCTAGAGGACACTTTAGCACACGTTTATGCTCCTAGAGGACACTTTAACACACGTTTATGCTCCTAGAGGACACTTTAGCACACGTTTATGCTCCTAGAGGACACTTTAGCACACGTTTATAAATGTAACATCTTTACCCTCTCTTTATAGTCGGACCCTGACCTGCCCCCGGACCACGACAGCCCCTCCCCCACTGACGAGGTGTTTGACTCGGCCCCGCCCCCGCCCCCCTACATGCCCCCCCAGCCCTCCATCGAGGAGGCGCGGCAGCAGATGCACTCCCTCCTGGATGACGCCTTCGCCCTGGTGTCGCCATCCTCGCAGGGCAGCGCCGGGTTGAGTGGGGTAAGCCCCGCCCTGCCAAGCCCCTCCCCCCAGCCCCGCCCCCCAGGCAGGCAGTGGGGGTCTTACCCAGCTGCCCCCTCTCAAAGCCCCTTCTCTGCTGTGAGTGTGTCGTCCTGCAGCTGAGGCATTCACCCGTCCGTCCTAACTCCATATTCACTTTCACTTCCCTCTTCTCTCCTCTGTCTGCAGAGATACGCAGAGCTGGGCATGTCTCCCACATCGGTCCAGGGTCTGCTGCAGAGGTCAGTGTCCGCACACTCAGAACCAGGTCCGGGTGCGTAGGCTGGACCTGAGCACGCGCTGATTCTCTGTGTGTTTCATTCAGGCAGGGCCTGAGCTCAGGAGGGTACGTTTCTACTGGAGAGCAGCTTCAGGAGTCAGTCTATTCCAGCAGGGGGCAGTACGAGGACCCCCCCTCCTCGTCCAGACCGCGTCCTGTAGGGGGCAGCACAGGTACGGTCAGGTGTCCGCCTCCTACACTGAAACTCATCCGCACTCTTGCTTCTTAAACTCTTGTTTGTCTGACATGTGTCCTCCTCCAGGTGCACAGCTCCACCACTTGACCCAGGTGGGGTTGTCCAGTCAGATCGGTGCGTACCCTGGGGTGGGTCGCAGCATGTCCGGTCCCACTGGCTCCAGCTGGCACCAGCAGCACTCAGACCAGGACCTGTCCAGACCAGGAGCCAGCAGAGAGAGTGTGAGTCTCTGGTTCTGAGGGGTTCTGTCAGTCTTTACTCTGTAGTGTGTCATGAGTCCAGGCCTCAGCTGTCCTGTCCAGATCCGTCCTGACTCGACCCGTGTCATCCAAAAATATTGAGACCAGTCCGGACTGGTCAAGATCCATCTGGACCAGTGCTGAGCCGACCGTTCAGACCAGTCCAGACCAGTCCAGACCAGTCCAGACCAGACCAGACCAGTCCAGTCCAGTCCAGACCAGTCCAGACCAGTCCAGACCAGACCAGTCCAGTCCAGTCCAGACCAGACCAGTCTAGTCCAGACCAGACCAGTCCAGTCCAGTCCAGACCAGTCCAGTCCAGTCCAGTCCAGACCAGACCAGTCCAAACCAGTCCAGACCAGTCCAGACCAGTCCAAACCAGACCAGACCAGTCCAGTCCAGACCAGACCGGTCCAGACCCTGCTGATCCCTGTCATCACTGTCTCGGTTCTGTCTTTGATCTGGAGTTGTTTCTGTCCTCGTCCTCACCCTGTCTCCGTCTTCTCCCTGCAGGTGCTGTCGTTCCCTGAGTTCTCCTCCTCCTCTGTTTTCCAGATGCCCAGCTCCTCGCTGCGGGACCCGTCGGCACCGCCTCTACTCCTGACCTCACCGACTCCAGAGTACCCGCCAGAGGACGCCTCACCCTCCGCCCACACCTCCGCCTCCCTCATAAAGGCAATCAGGGAGGAACTGCGACGCCTGGCCCAGAAACAGGCTGCAGTGACCAGCTATCCTTAGTCTGGTCCGGACCGGTCTGGATTAGGACCCTCAGCCTAACGGATCCTCACTCTGGACTCTCTAGAGGGACCATTTACGTCGGTGTTTCCGTTAAACCCAAAAGGACTCTGGACCACGATCCATGTGTGTGAAAAAAATGCAGTGTCTCCTGACTGAAGACCTCCGGTTCTTTACAGGGTCCCGTCTGTCTGTCCGTCACCCTTCAGCTCCGTGTTTCATCAGACAGCAGAGTTTGACTCCTCACATGTCCATTGAAGTGCTTCCTGGAGCGGGTCATCCGATGATCCCCCGTCCTGGACTCCTGGAGCGGATCATTCTTTATGAAGTTCTGCTGCAGCGATTCATTCCCAGACCTCCGGAGCGGATCGTCCCTTCGTCCGTGTGAAGTGGGTCGTCCGTCTGGGGAGAAAGTCCTTCCTGGACTTCAGGAACAGATGATCCCTCCTGGTCCTCTGGGGTGGACTGTCCTTCCAGAGCAGATGTTTGCTCCTGATCTTGTGGACAGGACGGTCTCTGCTGACCTACCCAGGTCTCCTGATCTTCTGGAGTTATAGGAGTGGTTTGTCCCTCTTGGACTTTCGGGGTTCATCATCCCCCCGATCTTAAGAAGCGGCAGTTTAATCCTGAGGTCTGGAGTGGACCATCTCTCCGTTCCCCCCAGAAAGAATGATCCTCCTCGAGTCCTGGACTGGAAAGTTCCCTTTGAACTTCTGACCGTCCAGAGGAATCGTGCGCCCGGACCTTCTGGAGTCAATCTTCCCCCTGAAGTTCTGAAGTGGACCGTCCCTCTGGACCTTCTGTGGTGCTAACCGTCCGCCTCATACCACCTCCTCATCGACCACTTATTGCCTTCCACGCTCCCATCAGCCGCGGGGACCAGGTCTCCGTTCATAAACCATATCAATGAGGTCTTTGCACTGTCGACAGCTGGAGGTGGCGTACAGGTCCTACGGCGAGGGGACGCCAAAATAAAACCGTATATATATATATAAATATTTATAAGCTATATATGAATATCTGTAACGAGATAGAAAACCAATGAGCACAACGTTAACGTCAAAGTTCTACCTGGAGTCGTGAGATGTTCCTTATTTTTATTGCTTAGAGATGAAAGTCTACTTTAAAGCTTTTATTTTGAAAAACAGACCAAACTACTGTTCTCTGCTTGTGCTTCTCTTGTGTTTGAGCTGCTGTAGCTTTTGTTCCCGTGTGTCGCCGCTCGCTCGTGTGTTTCCGTGTCGGTGGCAGTGAAAAAGAAGTTAGCGCTAACGCTTTGTTTTGGTATCGAGCTTCTTCGTCGCTGATTTGTTGCATCCATCGGTTTGTGAGCAGAACGCCACAGAAGAGTTTCTTACAGGCGGGTTCACGTGTGTCTGCAGGGGGCGGAGACGGGAGACCGGTCACTCACCACAACCAGAACCTGAAGAGACGGTGCACAGCAGCGCCCCCCGGAGGCCGCGGCGTTTAGCACGGACTGAGTGTCATCAGTGACACGAGAGTCACTCAAAACATTTAGCGTCCGCTCACAGGAAGCAGACGCACGAGGGTTCGTCCACACGACCGAAAAGTTCCCTTTCCCACTGGTCCTGGTCCTGGTCCTGGTCCTGGTCCTGGATCTGGGTCCTGGTGCTGGTCCTGGATCCTAAACGTGTGCGTCCACAGGAAACCAGGTGCAGCAGCTCCAGACGCTGTAGTACCCATGCCAGGCCTGGAGGTGGCGCTGTAACTGCCACAGAAACACACCAACACCAGAGAAGAAGAGACGGGGAGACGCTGGGCAGTTAGTGTCCTCACTGAGCAGAGGGGGCTGCTGGGAGCCCCTTCACTCTGCAGTTAGTGTCCTCACTGAGCAGAGGGGGCTGCTGGGAGCCCCTTCACTCTGCAGTTAGTGTCCTCACTGAGCAGAGGGGGCTGCTGGGAGCCCCTTCACTCTGCAGTTAGTGTCCTCACTGAGCAGAGGGGGCTGCTGGGAGCCCCTTCACTCTGCAGTTAGTGTCCTCACTGAGCAGAGGGGGCTGCTGGGAGCCCCTTCACTCTGCAGTTAGTGTCCTCACTGAGCAGAGGGTGCTGCTGGGAGCCCCTTCACTCTGCAGTTAGTGTCCTCACTGAGCAGAGGGGGCTGCTGGGAGCCCCTTCACTCTGCAGTTAGTGTCCTCACTGAGCAGAGGGGGCTGCTGGGAGCCCCTTCACTCTGCAGTTAGTGTCCTCACTGAGCAGAGGGGGCTGCTGGGAGCCCCTTCACTCTGCAGTTAGTGTCCTCACTGAGCAGAGGGGGCTGCTGGGAGCCCCTTCACTCTGCAGTTAGTGTCCTCACTGAGCAGAGGGGGCTGCTGGGAGCCCCTTCACTCTGCAGTTAGTGTCCTCACTGAGCAGAGGGGGCTGCTGGGAGCCCCTTCACTCTGCAGTTAGTGTCCTCACTGAGCAGAGGGTGCTGCTGGGAGCCCCTTCACTCTGCAGTTAGTGTCCTCACTGAGCAGAGGGGGCTGCTGTTATTTTCAGCAGCATTAGTGGTTAAAAAAGACCTTTAAATGCCTTCATCGTACTGCCTCTAGCTAACCACTGTTAGCCACGTCCGCCTGTTAGCATCTCTCCTGATCTCTACCTTAATAAAAGATCTGGTTCTGGTTCTGGTGTGAGGGGGTCGGTCCGTCTCTGCGCTCCGTCAGCGTGTGTGACTCAGTCTGAGCTTTAGCTGCTCGTGATGTGCCCGTTGATGTTAGCATGACGCTAAAGATGTGTAAACGTTTAAAAAGTGCTGAGTAAGCAGAGAGTGACTCACGTCAGTAGAAAAACACGTTTGTTTGTTTTGCTAAAGATATTTTTGGATCTGAACGACGACGGTTCGAGGAAACGCGTCTGAACGAAAGTGATAAAAAAACGTGATATATATAAAATATTTATCTGTGAACGGACTCAAAGATCTGCCCGGCAACAGGGCCGACACCTCCTTCCCCGGGACTCTGCACCGGCTGGAGACCTTCTGATTGGACCCAGCACCTGTCAGTCAGTGACCGCAGGACATGGCCACGCCCACAGGGCCCCGCCCACAGGGCCCCGCCCACAGGGTCACATGGTGCTAACCGTGTCCAGTCACACAAACTTCTCCTGAATGTTTCCTGTTTTCTATCGTTTCTGTGTTTTCTACATCTGAGAGTCCAGCAGGCGTTTACTCCTGAACCACACCTGAGACCCACCTGAGACTCACCTGAGACCCACCTGAGACTCACCTGAGACTCACCTGAGACTCACCTGAGACTGAGACTCACCTGAGACTGAGACTCACCTGAGACTCACCTGACACTCACCTGAGACCTGTAACAACCTCAATGTTTATCTTTTATGAAACTGAAAATATAAACTGGAGCTGGTCCGGTTCCAGGGTTCTGAAGAACTTTAGAGGCTTTAGTTT
>NC_139845.1:194325-196825 GCF_963691815.1 Echiichthys vipera
ATCATAACTGTTAATCCAGATTAATCTGATCATAACTGTTGATCCAGATTATTCTGATCATAACTGTTAATCCAGATTATTCTGATCATAACTGTTAATCCAGATTACTCTGATCATAACTGTTAATCCAGATTATTCTGATCATAACTGTTGATCCAGATTATTCCTGTTAATCCAGATTATTCTGATCATAACTGTTAATCCAGATTTATCTGATCATAACTGTTAATCCAGATTATTCTGATCATAACTGTTAATCCAGAGTAATCCTGATCATAACTGTTAATCCAGATTAATCTGATCATAACTGTTAATCCAGATTATTCTGATCATCACTGTTAATCCAGATTATTCTGATCAGAACTGTTAATCCAGATTATTCTGATCATAACTGTTAATCCAGATTATTCTGATCATAACTGTTAATCCAGATTATTCTGATCAAAACTGTTAATCCAGATTATTCTGATCATAACTGTTAATCCAGATTATTCTGATCATAACAGTTAATCCAGATTATTACTGATCATAACTGTTAATCCAGATTATTCTGATCATAACTGTTAATCCAGATTATTCATGTTAATCCAGATTAATCTGATCATAACTGATAATCCAGATTATTCTGATCATAACTTCTAATCCAGATTATTCATGTTAATCCAGATTAATCTGATCATTACTGTTAATCCAGATTATTCTGATCATAACTGTTAATCCAGATTATTCTGATCATAACTGTTAATCCAGATTATTCTGATCATAACTGTTAATCCAGATTATTCTGATCATAACTGTTAATCCAGATTATTCTGATCATAACTGTTAAACCAGATTATTCTGATCATAACTGTTAATCCAGATTATTCTGATCATAACTGTTAATCCAGATTATTCTGATCATAACTGTTAATTCAGATTATTCTGATCATAACTGTTAATCCAGATTATTCTGATCATAACTGTTAATCCAGATTATTCTGATCATAACTGTTAAACCAGATTATTCTGATCATAACTGTTAATCCAGATTATTCTGATCATAACTGTTAATTCGGATTATTCTGATCATAACTGTTAATCCAGATTAATCTGATCATAACTGTTAATCCAGATTATTCTGATCATAACTGTTAATCCAGATTATTCTGATCATTACTGTTAATCTAGATTATTCTGATCATAACTGTTAATCCAGATTATTCATGTTAATCCAGATTATCCTGATCATAACTGTTAAACCAGATTATTCTGAAAATAACTGTTAATCCAGATTAATCTGATCATAACTGTTAATCCAGATTATTCTGATCATAACTATTAATCCAGATTATTCTGATCATAACTGTTAATCCAGATTATTCTGACCATAACTGTTAATCCAGATTAATACTGATCATAACTGTTAATCCAGATTATTCTGATCATAACTGTTAATCCAGATTATTACTGATCATAACTGTTAATCCAGATTATTCTGATCATTACTGTTGATCCAGATTATTCTGATCATTACTGTTAATCCAGATTATTCTGATCATAACTGTTAATACAGATTATTCTGATCATAACTATTAATCCAGATTATTCTGATCATAACTGTTAATCCAGATTATTCTGATCATAACTGTTAATCCAGATTATTCTGATCATAACTGTTAATCCAGATTAATCTGATCATAACTGTTAATCCAGATTATTCTGATCATAACTGTTAATCCAGATTATTACTGATCATAACTGTTAATCCAGATTATTCTGATCATAACTGTTAATCCAGATTATTCTGATCATAACTGTTAATCCAGATTATTCTGATCATAATTGTTGATCCAGATTATTCTGATCATTACTGTTAATCCAGATTATTCTGATCATAACTGTTAATCCAGATTATTCTGATCATAACTGTTAATCCAGATTATTCTGATCATAACTGTTAATCCAGATTATTCCTGATCATAACTGTTAATCCAGATTATTCCTGATCATAACTGTTAATCCAGATTATTCTGATCATAACTGTTAATCCAGATTATTACTGATCATAACTGTTAATCGAGATTATTCCTGATCATAACTATTAATCCAGATTATTCTGATCATAACTGTTAATCCAGATTAATCTGATCATAACTGTTAATCCAGATTATTCTGATCATAACTGTTAATCCAGATTATTCTGATCATAACTGTTAATCCAGATTAATCTGATCATAACTGTTAATCCAGATTAATCTGATCATAACTGTTAATCCAGATTATTCTGATCATAACTGTTAATCCAGATTATTCCTGATCATAACTATTAATCCAGATTATTCTGATCATAACTGTTAATCCAGATTAATCTGATCATAACTGTTAATCCAGATTAATCTGATCATAACTGTTAATCCAGATTATTCTGATCATAACTGTTAATCCAGATTATTCTGATCATAACTGTTAATCCAGATTATTCTGATCATAACTGTTAATCCAGATTATTCTGATCATA
>NC_139845.1:206825-236825 GCF_963691815.1 Echiichthys vipera
GACCCTGAGGTCCCCCGTCACTGACCCTGACCCTGAGGTCCCCCGTCACTGACCCTGACCCTGAGGTCCCCCGTCACTGACCCTGACCCTGAGGTCCCCCGTCACTGACCCTGACCCTGAGGTCCCCGTCACTGACCCTGACCCTGAGGTCCCCCGTCACTAACCCTGACCCTGAGGTTCCCCGTCACTAACCCTGACCCTGAGGTTCCCCGTCACTAACCCTGACCCTGAGGTCCCCCGTCACTAACCCTGACCCTGAGGCCCCCGTCACTGACCCTGACCCTGAGGCCCCCGTCACTGACCCTGACCCTGAGGTCCCCCGTCACTGACCCTGACCCTGAGGTTCCCCGTCACTAACCCTGACCCTGAGGTCCCCGTCACTGACCCTGACCCTGAGGTCCCCGTCACTGACCCTGAGGTCCCCCGTCACTAACCCTGACCCTGAGGTCCCCCGTCACTGACCCTGACCCTGACCCTGAGGTCCCCCGTCACTGACCCTGACCCTGAGGTCCCCCGTCACTGACCCTGACCCTGAGGTCCCCCGTCACTGACCCTGACCCTGAGGTTCCCCGTCACTGACCCTGACCCTGAGGTCCCCCGTCACTGACCCTGACCCTGAGGTCCCCCGTCACTGACCCTGACCCTGAGGTCCCCCGTCCCTAACCCTGACCCTGAGGTCCCCCGTCACTAACCCTGACCCTGACCCTGAGGTCCCCCGTCACTAACCCTGACCCTGAGGTCCCCCGTCACTAACCCTGACCCTGAGGTCCCCCGTCACTAACCCTGACCCTGAGGTCCCCCGTCACTGACCCTGACCCTGAGGTCCCCCGTCACTGACCCTGACCCTGACCCTGAGGTCCCCGTCACTGACCCTGACCCTGAGGTCCCCCGTCACTGACCCTGACCCTGAGGTTCCCCGTCACTGACCCTGACCCTGAGGTCCCCCGTCACTGACCCTGACCCTGAGGTCCCCGTCACTAACCCTGACCCTGAGGTCCCCCGTCACTGACCCTGACCCTGAGGTCCCCGTCCCTGACCCTGAGGTCCCCCGTCCCTGACCCTGACCCTGAGGTCCCCGTCCCTGACCCTGAGGTCCCCCGTCACTGACCCTGACCCTGAGGTCCCCCGTCACTAACCCTGACCCTGAGGTCCCCCGTCACTGACCCTGAGGTCCCCGTCACTAACCCTGACCCTGAGGTCCCCCGTCACTAACCCTGACCCTGAGGTCCCCGTCACTAACCCTGACCCTGAGGTCCCCCGTCACTAACCCTGACCCTGAGGTCCCCGTCACTAACCCTGACCCTGAGGTCCCCCGTCACTAACCCTGACCCTGAGGTCCCCGTCACTAACCCTGACCCTGAGGTCCCCGTCACTAACCCTGACCCTGAGGTCCCCCGTCACTGACCCTGACCCTGAGGTCCCCCGTCACTGACCCTGACCCTGAGGTCCCCCGTCACTGACCCTGACCCTGAGGTCCCCCGTCACTGACCCTGACCCTGAGGTCCCCCGTCACTAACCCTGACCCTGAGGTCCCCCGTCACTAACCCTGACCCTGAGGTCCCCCGTCACTAACCCTGACCCTGAGGTCCCCCGTCACTAACCCTGACCCTGAGGTCCCCCGTCACTGACCCTGACCCTGAGGTCCCCCGTCACTGACCCTGACCCTGAGGTCCCCCGTCACTAACCCTGACCCTGAGGTCCCCCGTCACTGACCCTGACCCTGAGGTCCCCCGTCACTGACCCTGACCCTGAGGTTCCCCGTCACTGACCCTGACCCTGAGGTCCCCCGTCACTGACCCTGACCCTGAGGTCCCCCGTCACTGACCCTGACCCTGAGGTCCCCCGTCACTGACCCTGACCCTGAGGTTCCCCGTCACTGACCCTGAGGTCCCCGTCACTAACCCTGACCCTGAGGTCCCCCGTCACTAACCCTGACCCTGACCCTGAGGTCCCCGTCACTAACCCTGACCCTGAGGTCCCCCGTCACTGACCCTGACCCTGAGGTCCCCCGTCACTAACCCTGACCCTGACCCTGAGGTCCCCCGTCACTGACCCTGACCCTGAGGTTCCCCGTCACTGACCCTGAGGTTCCCCGTCACTAACCCTGACCCTGAGGTCCCCCGTCACTAACCCTGACCCTGAGGTCCCCCGTCACTAACCCTGAGGTCCCCCGTCACTGACCCTGACCCTGAGGTTCCCCGTCACTGACCCTGAGGTCCCCGTCACTAACCCTGACCCTGAGGTTCCCCGCACTAACCCTGACCCTGAGGTCCCCCGTCACTGACCCTGACCCTGAGGTCCCCCGTCACTAACCCTGACCCTGAGGTCCCCCGTCACTAACCCTGACCCTGAGGTCCCCCGTCACTAACCCTGACCCTGAGGTCCCCCGTCACTGACCCTGACCCTGAGGTCCCCCGTCACTGACCCTGACCCTGAGGTCCCCCGTCACTGACCCTGACCCTGAGGTCCCCCGTCACTGACCCTGACCCTGAGGTCCCCCGTCACTGACCCTGACCCTGAGGCCCCCCGTCACTGACCCTGACCCTGAGGTCCCCCGTCACTGACCCTGACCCTGAGGTCCCCCGTCACTAACCCTGAGGCCCCCCGTCACTGACCCTGAGGTCCCCCGTCACTAACCCTGACCCTGAGGTCCCCCGTCACTAACCCTGACCCTGAGGTCCCCCGTCACTAACCCTGAGGTCCCCCGTCACTGACCCTGACCCTGAGGTCCCCCGTCACTGACCCTGACCCTGAGGTCCCCCGTCACTGACCCTGACCCTGAGGTCCCCCGTCACTAACCCTGAGGCCCCCCGTCACTGACCCTGAGGTCCCCCGTCACTAACCCTGACCCTGAGGTCCCCCGTCACTAACCCTGACCCTGAGGTCCCCGTCACTGACCCTGACCCTGAGGTCCCCGTCACTGACCCTGACCCTGAGGTCCCCCGTCACTAACCCTGACCCTGAGGTCCCCCGTCACTAACCCTGAGGTCCCCCGTCACTGACCCTGACCCTGAGGTCCCCGTCACTGACCCTGACCCTGAGGTCCCCCGTCACTGACCCTGACCCTGAGGTCCCCGTCACTGACCCTGACCCTGAGGTCCCCCGTCACTGACCCTGACCCTGAGGTCCCCGTCACTAACCCTGACCCTGAGGTCCCCGTCACTGACCCTGACCCTGAGGTCCCCCGTCACTAACCCTGACCCTGAGGTCCCCCGTCACTGACCCTGACCCTGAGGTCCCCCGTCACTGACCCTGACCCTGAGGTCCCCCGTCACTGACCCTGACCCTGAGGTCCCCCGTCACTGACCCTGACCCTGAGGTCCCCGTCACTGACCCTGACCCTGAGGTCCCCCGTCACTGACCCTGACCCTGAGGTCCCCCGTCACTGACCCTGACCCTGAGGTCCCCCGTCACTGACCCTGACCCTGAGGTCCCCCGTCACTGACCCTGACCCTGAGGTCCCCCGTCACTGACCCTGACCCTGAGGTCCCCCGTCACTGACCCTGACCCTGTCTGTGGCGTCTCCCGTCCCTCAGGTTCGTGGCGTCCTTCGCGTACTACGGCTCGGTTCTGGGCAGTTCGGAGCTGCTGGAGAAGAACCTGCTGTGTGTGACGAACCCGGATCCGGAGCACCGGGTCAAACACCGCCATCAGGACGGACTGTGCTACTGCATCCCCTTCCAACGCACCGACTACGAGACGCTGCTCATCAGCTGCCTGGGCGAGGTCGCACGTGAGTCCTCCGTCCCCCCTGTCTCCGCCCCCCCTGACCCCCCTGATGGTCTGATGTTGTCCTCTGTCCCCCCTGACCCCCCTGATGGTCTGATGTTGTCCTCCGCCCCCCCTGACCCCCCTGATGGTCTGATGTTGCCCTCCGACCCCCAGTGGTCCCCATCAACATCGGCCTGCTGAACGTGTTCGGGCGTAAGACGAGTCTGAGCGTCCTGCAGCTGACGGCGGCCATCTTCTTCATGCTGCTCAACGTCTGCTCCACCATGTGAGGGTCTCACTTACAGGTCCAGGTCCAGTGAGACCTGGTCCTGGTCCAGGTCCTTGACCCCTGGTCCTGGTCCTGGTCCTGGTCCAGGTCCTTGACCCCTGGTCCTGGTCCTGGTCCTGGTCCAGGTCCTTGACCCCTGGTCCTGGTCCAGGTCCTTGACCCCTGGTCCTGGTCCTTGACCCCTGGTCCTGGTCCTGGTCCTTGACCCCTGGTCCTGGTCCTGGTCCTTGACCCCTGGTCCCGGTTCTGTCCCCAGGTTGGGCTTCACGGTTCTGCTGTTCCTGCTGCGCTCGCTGGTCGCCATGAACTTCAATGTGGTTTACATTTACACCGCTGAGGTGTGTGTGTGTGTGTGTGTGTGTGTGTGTGTGTGTGTGTGTGTGTGTGTGTGTGTGTGTGTGTGTGTGTGTGTGTGTGTGTGTGTGTGTGTGTGTGTGTGTGTGTGTCTCAGGTGTGTGTGTGTCTCATGTAACGTGTGTGTGTGTGTGTGTCTCATGTAACGTGTGTTTGTGTGTGTGTCTCATGTAACGTGTGTTTGTGTGTGTGTCTCATGTAACAGGTGTGTGTGTGTGTGTGTGTGTGTGTGTGTGTCTCAGGTGTGTGTGTGTCTCATGTAACGTGTGTGTGTCTCATGTAACGTGTGTGTGTGTGTGTGTGTGTGTGTGTGTCTCATGTAACGTGTGTGTGTGTGTGTGTGTGTGTGTGTCTCATGTAACGTGTGTGTGTGTGTGTGTCTCAGGTGTATCCCACCGTCGCTCGCTCTTTGGGGATGGGCTTCTGTACGTCGTTCAGTCGCATCGGAGGAATGATCGCTCCGTTCATCGCTCAGGTGCGTTCAGTGTCCTGCAGGTGAGTCACAGGTTAGACTCCAGGTGAGACTCCAGGTGAGACTCCAGGTGAGACTCCAGGTGAGTCTCAGGTGTGTCTCAGGTGAGTCTCAGGTGTGAGTCTCAGGTGTCTCAGGTGAGTCTCAGGTGTGTCTCAGGTGTCTCAGGTGAGTCTCAGGTGTGTCTCAGGTGTGTCTCAGGTGTGTCTCAGGTGAGTCTCAGGTGTGTCTCTGGTGTGTCTCAGGTGAGTCTCAGGTGAGTCTCAGGTGTGTCTCAGGTGTGTCTCAGGTGTGTTTCAGGTGAGTCTCAGGTGAGTCTCAGGTGTGAGTCTCAGGTGTGTCTCAGGTGAGTCTCAGGTGTGAGTCTCAGGTGTGTCTCAGGTGTCTCAGGTGTGTCTCAGGTGTGCGTCTCAGGTGTGTGTCTCAGGTGTGAGTCTCAGGTGTGAGTCTCAGGTGAGTCTCAGGTGTGTCTCAGGTGTCTCAGGTGAGTCTCAGGTGTGTCTCAGGTGTGTCTCAGGTGAGTCTCAGGTGTGTCTCAGGTGTGTCTCAGGTGTGAGTCTCAGGTGTGTCTCAGGTGTGTCTCAGGTGAGTCTCAGGTGAGTCTCAGGTGTGAGTCTCAGGTGCGTCTCAGGTGTGTGTCTCAGGTGAGTCTCAGGTGTGTGTCTCAGGTGCGTCTCAGGTGTGAGTCTCAGGTGAGTCTCAGGTGTGTGTCTCAGGTGTGTGTCTCAGGTGAGTCTCAGGTGTGTGTCTCAGGTGTGAGTCTCAGGTGTGTCTCAGGTGTGTGTCTCAGGTGTGTGTCTCAGGTGCGTCTCAGGTGTGAGTCTCAGGTGTGTGTCTCAGGTGAGTCTCAGGTGTGAGTCTCAGGTGTGTGTCTCAGGTGAGTCTCAGGTGTGTGTCTCAGGTGTGAGTCTCAGGTGTGTGTCTCAGGTGCGTCTCAGGTGTGAGTCTCAGGTGTGTGTCTCAGGTGAGTCTCAGGTGTGAGTCTCAGGTGTGTGTCTCAGGTGTGTGTCTCAGGTGCGTCTCAGGTGTGAGTCTCAGGTGTGTGTCTCAGGTGAGTCTCAGGTGTGAGTCTCAGGTGTGTGTCTCAGGTGAGTCTCAGGTGTGAGTCTCAGGTGTGTCTCAGGTGTGTGTCTCAGGTGTAAGTCTCAGGTGAGTCTCAGGTGTGAGTCTCAGGTGAGTCTCAGGTGTGTGTCTCAGGTGAGTCTCAGGTGTGAGTCTCAGGTGAGTCTCAGGTGGTGACTGCGTGTGTACTTCAGGTGCTGATGTCCCAGTCGGTGATCCTGGCGCTGAGCCCGTTCGCTGTGGCGTGTTTCGTCTGCGCTCTGGGAAACTTCCTGCTGCCGATCGAGACGAGAGGACGAGCTCTGCTGGTGAGACACCAACACGTGTGTTGTTGTTGTTGTTGTCGTCGGTGTTGTTGTTGTTATCGTTGTTGTTGTCATGGTAACCCTGTAAACCTTTGTTGTTGTTGTTATGATTGTTGTTGTTGTCATGGTAACCCTGTAAACCCTTGTTGTTGTTGTTGATGTTGTTGTTGTTATGATTGTTGTTGTTGTTGTTGTCGTTGTTGTTGTCATGGTAACCCTGTAAACCTTTGTTGTTGTTGTTATGATTGTTGTTGTTGTCATGGTAACCCTGTAAACCCTTGTTGTTGTTGTTGATGTTGTTGTTGTTGTTATGATTGTTGTTGTTGTCGTTGTCATGGTAACCCTGTAAACCCTTTGTTGTTGTTGTTGTTGTTGTTGTCGTCATGGTAACCCTGTAAACCCTTTGTTGTTGTTGTTGTTGTTGTCGTCATGGTAACCCTGTAAACCCTTGTTGTTGTTGATGTTGTTGTTGTTATGATTGTTGTTGTTGTTGTTGTCGTTGTTGTTGTTGTTGTCATGGTAACCCTGTAAACCTTTGTTGTTGTTGTTATGATTGTTGTTGTTGTTGTTGTTGTTGTCTTTGTTGTTGATGTTGTTGTTGTCGTTATCGTTGTTGTTGTCATGGTAACCCTGTAAACCCTTGTTGTTGTTGTTGTTATGATTGTTGTTGTTGTTGTCATGGTAACCCTGTAAACCTTTGTTGTTGTTGTTGTTATGATTGTTGTTGTTGTTGTTGTTGTTGTCTTTGTTGTTGATGTTGTTGTTGTCGTTATCGTTGTTGTTGTCATGGTAACCCTGTAAACCCTTGTTGTTGCTGTTGTTGTCATGGTAACCCTGTAAACTCTTGTTGTTGCTGTTGTTGTCATGGTAACCCTGTAAACCCTTTGTTGTTGTTGTTGTTGTTGTTGTAGTCGTTGTCATGGTAACCCTGTAAACTTGTTGTTGTTGTTGTGGTTGTCATGGTAACCCTGTAAACCCTTGTTGTTGTTGTTGTTGTTGTAGTCGTTGTCATGGTAACCCTGTAAACTTGTTGTTGTTGCTGTTGTTGTCATGGTAACCCTGTAAACCCTTGTTGTTGCTGTTGTTGTCATGGTAACCCTGTAAACCCTTTGTTGTTGTCTTTGTTGTTGTTGTTGTTGTCGTTGTCATGGTAACCCTGTAAACTTGTTGTTGTTGTTGTGGTTGTCATGGTAACCCTGTAAACCCTTGTTGTTGTTGTTGTTGTTGCTGTGGTTGTCATGGTAACCCTGTAAACTTGTCGTTTGGCTCTTTTGCAGCAAACTTCGTGACGTCGTCTCTGAAACTGTTGCTGATGTTTTTTTAATGTAAAAATATTAAACTTGTTTCTGTTTCATGAAGCTTTGATTTGTTTTCTGTTTAAATCTTTTTATAGTTTCACTTTTTATTCATTTCTGTAAAAACAGAAAATATTTATAATAAATAAGAAAAATCTCATAAAAAGATTAAAACTTTACTTTAAAAAGTTTTGTTTGTTCGTCTTTAATTTTATTAATAATGAAGTTAATAAAACAAACAATGATGAAACATTTATGCTTTAAACCTTTGATCCTGTGATGATGATGTCATCATTAATGATGTCATCGTTAATGATGATGTCATCGTTATTAATAATGATGTCGTTAATAATGATGACTTTGATAATAATGATGTCATCGTTATTAACAATTAAATGTTCTGAACGTGTTGAAAAGATAAAAATGAAACTCTTTGATCTGATCGGGGAGGAAACAGGAGCGTGTTTGGTTGTAGCTCCTGGCGTCCCCCAGGGCGTCCCCCAGGGCGTCCCCCGTGGCGTCCCCCAGGGCGTCCCCCAGGGCGTCCCCCCTGTGGCGTCCCCCCATGGTGTCCCCCAGGGCGTCCCCCCGTGGCGTCCCCCAGGGCGTCCCCCCTGTGGCGTCCCCCAGGGCGTCCCCCCGTGGCGTCCCCCAGGGCGTCCCCCCTGTGGCGTCCCCCAGGGCGTCCCCTGTGGCGTCCCCCAGGGCTCCGAGCCGGGTCCTCAGCGGTTTAAACCTGCCCCAGCGGTGAACCCTACGAGGTCTACGAGCGCCCACGGATTCTTAAACGCCTGTGGAAGAGAGGGTGAGTCGCCGCCCAGCGGAGGCACGGCGAAGAGGTCTGGACCCCAGAGGAAGGGGTCTGGACCCCAGAGGAAGGGGTCTGGACCCCAGAGGAAGGGGTCTGGACCCCACAGGAAGGGGGTCTGGACCCCACAGGAAGGGGTCTGGACCCCAAAGGAAGGGGTCTGGACCCCAGAGGAAGGGGTCTGGGTCCCACAGGAAGGGGGTCTGGACCCCACAGGAAGGGGTCTGGGTCCCAAAGGAAGGGGTCTGGACCCCACAGGAAGGGGTCTGGGTCCCAAAGGAAGGGGTCTGGGTCCCACAGGAAGGGGGTCTGGACCCCAAAGGAAGGGGGTCTGGATCCCACAGGAAGGGGGTCTGGACCCCACAGGAAGGGGGTCTGGACCCCACAGCAGTGGTGATGCAGCTGATCCCGGAGGCTCGACTTAACCAAGGCGTACGGATCCATCAGCAGCACTGAGGCCCCACGTTCCTGAGGAGATCCTGAACCTCGTCATGGACTTCAGCGCTGGAGCCTCCTCAGGCCACGTGACCTCTGCCGGCCGTACCATCCCGGAGACGGGGACAGTCACCGGCTGTACCATCCGGGAGTCGACCAGGGGCCCAGATCAAGACCAGGGGCCCAGATCAAGACCAGGGGCCCAGATCAAGACCAGGGGCCCAGATTAAGACCAGGGGCCCAGATTAAGACCAGGGGCCCATCAGAGCCTTTATGGACGCCTCAACAGAGACCACATCTGTCCCTGGGTGCAGGTGCAGGAGGTCAGGCAGGTGTGGGGGGGCGTGGTCTCAGGTACAGAGGGTCAGGCAGGTGTGAGGGGGCGTGGTCTCAGGTCAGGAGGGCGTGGGGGCGGGGCCTGGTGTGCGGGGGCGTGGTCTGCTATGTGGGGGCGTGGCCTGTGGGGATCTGTGCTCCTGATCCTTAAGCTCGTTAGCTCCGACACACCGACAGATTAGTCTGACTCCAGGGGGCGGAGCCTGCTGTCTGCTGACCCCGCCCCCTGACCTCAGACTGTGTAAGTGTGTGTGTGTGTGTGTGTGTGTGTGTGAGTGTGTGTGTGTGTGAGAGAGAGAGGTGTGTGTGTGTGTGTGATTACAGTGGATTAGATGTTGTCTGGCTGCAGAAGGAGAGAAACTCTGAGACGTGAGTACACACTGATTTACATCTCTACATTATAACTGTGTGTGTGTGTGTCTGTGTGTGTGTCTGTGTGTGTGTCTGTCTGTCTGTGTGTGTGTGTGTGTGTCTGTGTGTGTGTGTGTGTCTGTGTGTGTGTCTGTGTGTGTGTCTGTGTCTGTCTGTGTCTGTCTGTGTGTGTGTGTGTGTGTGTCTGTGTCTGTCTGTGTCTGTCTGTGTGTCTGTGTGTGTGTGTGTGTCTGTGTGTGTGTCTGTGTGTGTGTGTCTGTGTGTCTGTGTGTGTGTGTGTCTGTGTGTGTGTGTGTGTCTGTCTGTCTGTCTGTCTGTCTGTGTGTGTCTGTGTGTGTGTGTGTGTGTGTCTGTCTGTGTGTGTGTCTGTGTGTGTGTGTCTGTCTGTGTGTGTGTGTGTGTGTGTCTGTGTGTGTGTGTGTGTCTGTGTGTGTGTGTGTGTGTCTGTGTGTGTCTGTGTGTGTGTGTGTGTGTGGATGCAAACACACACACACACACACACACACACACACGGGTCATGTGACTTGCCCAGTGACATCATCATGAGGTCAGACTGTTATTAAATATAAATCATATCAAAGCGTTAAATTGTGCGTTTGCGTTCCAGAGATCGGGCGCCGCTCACAGATCGGGCGCCGCTCAGAGATCGGGCGGCGAGCTGGAGTCTGTGTGTGACATCATCATCAGGTGACGCCCTTCCCATGGTGCCCTGCAGCCTCGGGGGTCGCCATGGGAGACGAGTTGTACCCAGAATGCCGAGCGCAGGAGCTGTTTGACGAGTTTGTGACGGCGTCGACCTGCAGGGCGGCGCTGGCGTCCTTCAGCCGGCTCTGCGACCACCTGAAGCTGGGCCGCAGCGCCACCGAGCGCCCGCTGTACCGGCCAATCAGGACGCGCCTCAGCTACTGGAGGGCCAACGCCCTCTGGGCCAAACTGGAGCGCCGCGCGGCCCAGCCCGAGTACCTGAGGGCCCGGGTCTGCCACAACGCCACGGTAACAGCCCGCCACGCTCTCCCATTGGTCGGTGTGTCTGCTCTCTGATTGGCCGTGTGTCTTCTCTCTGATTGGTCGTGTGTCTGCTCTCTGATTGGTCGTGTGTCTGCTCTCTGATTGGTCGTGTGTCTCCTCTCTGACTGGTCGTGTGTCTCCTCTCTGATTGGTCGGTGTCTCCTCTCTGATTGGTCGTGTGTCTGCTCTCTGATTGGTCCGTGTGTCTGCTCTCTGATTGGTCATGTGTCTCCTCTCTGATTGGTCCGTGTGTCTGCTCTCTGATTGGTCGGTGTCTCCTCTCTGATTGGTCGTGTGTCTGGTCTCTGATTGGTCCGTGTGTCTGCTCTCTGATTGGTCGTGTGTCTCCTCTCTGATTGGTCGTGTGTCTGGTCTCTGATTGGTCGTGTGTCTTCTCTCTGATTGGTCGTGTGTCTGGTCTCTGATTGGTCGTGTGTCTTCTCTCTGATTGGTCGTGTGTCTCCTCTCTGATTGGTCGTGTGTCTCCACTCTGATTGGTCGGTGTCTCCGCGCTCTGATTGGCCGTGTGTCTCCTCTCTCATTGGTCGTGTGTCTGCTCTCTGATTGGTCATGTGTCTCCTCTCTGATTGGTCGTGTGTCTCCTCTCTGATTGGTCATGTGTCTCCTCTCTGATTGGTCGTGTGTCTGGTCTCTGATTGGTCGTGTGTCTCCTCTCTGATTGGTCGTGTGTCTCCTCTCTGATTGGTCGTGTGTCTGGTCTCTGATTGGTCGTGTGTCTCCTCTCTGATTGGCCGTGTGTCTCCTCTCTGATTGGTCGTGTGTCTCCTCTCTCTCTGATTGGTCGTGTGTCTCCTCTCTGATTGGTCGTGTGTCTCCTCTCTGATTGGTCGGTGTGTCTCCTCTCTGATTGGTCGGTGTGTCTCCTCTCTGATTGGTCGTGTGTCTCCTCTCTGATTGGTCGTGTGTCTCCTCTCTGATTGGTCGTGTGTCTCCTCTCTGATTGGTCGTGTGTCTGCTCTCTGATTGGTCGTGTGTCTGCTCTCTGATTGGCCAGTGTGTGATCATCGGGGCGGGCCCCTGCGGTCTGAGGGCCGCGGTGGAGCTGAGCTTCATGGGGGCCCGGGTGGTGCTGCTGGAGAAGAGGGACTCGTTCTCCAGGAACAACGTGCTGCACCTGTGGCCCTTCACCATCCACGACCTTCGGGGCCTCGGCGCCAAAAAGTTCTACGGGAAGTTCTGCGCCGGCTCCATCGACCACATCAGTGAGTCCGCCCCCCGTCACGCGTGTCCCGTCAGGAGTCGTGACCCTGCACTGAGCCCCGCCCCCTCCTCTCTGCAGGTATCCGGCAGCTGCAGCTGGTCCTGCTGAAGGTCGCTCTGCTCGTCGGGGTCGAAGTCCACGTCAACGTGGAGTTCAAGAACCTGGTGGAGCCGCCGCAGGACCAGCACAGACACAGTGAGAGCCGCGGTTCTGTTAAAGACCCGGCTGCAGACGGAGCGGGCCGGGGTGCCCCAGGTCTGGGGTTCCCCAGGTCTGGGGTTCCCCGGGTCTGAGGTGCCCCGGGTCCAGGGTGCCCCGGGTCTGGGGTTCCCCGGGTCCATGTTCCCGCTCTGTTTGTGACCGGGGAACGTTGGAGCTTTTTTACCCACATGTAGCGTTAGCTTCATTTAGCATCAGGACAGAAGCTAGCGTTAGCTTCATTTAGCATCAGGACAGAAGCTAGCATTAGCTTAATTTAGCATCAGGCCAGAAGCTAGTGTTAGCTTCATTTAGCATCAGGACAGAAGCTAGTGTTAGCTTCATTAAGCGTTAGGACAGAAGCTAGTGTTAGCTTCATTTAGCATCAGGACAGAAGCTAGTGTTAGCTTCATTTAGCATCAGGACAGAAGCTAGCATTAGCTTAATTTAGCATCAGGCCAGAAGCTAGTGTTAGCTTCATTTAGCATCAGGCCAGAAGCTAGCGTTAAAGGAAACTTTTTTCAGGTGGAAATTCAAATGTGAAGTGTTGAAAGGTTTGAACTTGAACCTGTCCTCCTGTCCTCTTGTGTCCCTGGTCCTCTTGTCCCCCTGGTCCTCGTGTGTCCCTGGTCCTCGTGTGTCCCTGGTCCTTGTGTGTCCCTGGTCCTCTTGTGACCCTGGTCCTTGTGTGTCCCTGGTCCTCGTGTGTCCCTGGTCCTCGTGTGTCCCTGGTCCTTGTGTGACCCTGGTCCTCTTGTGTCCCTGGTCCTCTTGTCCCCCTGGTCCTCGTGTGTCCCTGGTCCTCTTGTGACCCTGGTCCTTGTGTGTCCCTGGTCCTCGTGTGTCCCTGGTCCTCGTGTGTCCCTGGTCCCTGTGTGTCCCTGGTCCTCTTGTGTCCCTGGTCCTCTTGTGACCCTGGTCCTTGTGTGTCCCTGGTCCTCGTGTGTCCCTGGTCCTCGTGTGTCCCTGGTCCTTGTGTGTCCCTGGTCCTCTTGTGTCCCTGGTCCTCTTGTCTCCCTGGTCCTCTTGTGACCCTGGTCCTCGTATGTCCCTGGTCCTGTTGTGTCCCTGGTCCTCGTGTGTCCCTGGTCCTCGTGTGTCCCTGGTCCTCGTGTGTCCTCTTGTGTCCCTGGTCCCCGTGTGTCCCTGGTCCTCGTGTGACCCTGGTCCTTGTGTGTCCCTGGTCCTCGTGTGTCCCTGGTCCCTGTGTGTCCCTGGTCCTCTTGTCCCCCTGGTCCTCTTGTGTCCCTGGTCCTCGTGTGTCCCTGGTCCTCTTGTCCCCCTGGTCCTCGTGTGACCCTGGTCCTCGTGTGTCCCTGGTCCTCGTGTGTCCCTGGTCCTCGTGTGTCCCTGGTCCTCGTGTGACCCTGGTCCTCTTGTGTCCCTGGTCCTCGTGTGTCCCTGGTCCTCGTGTGTCCCTGGTCCTCTTGTGTCCCTGGTCCTCGTGTGTCCCTGGTCCCTGTGTGTCCCTGGTCCTCGTGTGACCCTGGTCCTCGTGTGTCCCTGGTCCTCGTGTGTCCCTGGTCCCCTTGTGTCCCTGGTCCTCGTGTGTCCCTGGTCCTCTTGTGTCCCTGGTCCTCGTGTGTCCCTGGTCCTCGTGTGTCCCTGGTCCTCGTGTGGTCCTGGTCCTCGTGTGGTCCTGGTCCTCGTGTGGTCCTGGTCCTGTTGTGTCCCTGGTCCTCGTGTGACCCTGGTCCTCTTGTGACCCTGGTCCTCTTGTGTCCCTGGTCCTCGTGTGTCCCTGGTCCTCGTGTGACCCTGGTCCTCGTGTGTCCCTGGTCCTTGTGTGACCCTGGTCCTCGTGTGTCCCTGGTCCTTGTGTGTCCCTGGTCCTCGTGTGACCCTGGTCCTCGTGTGTCCCTGGTCCTCGTGTGTCCCTGGTCCTCGTGTGTCTCTGGTCCTCGTGTGTCCCTGGTCCTCGTGTGGTCCTGGTCCTCGTGTGTCCCTGGTCCTCGTGTGTCCCTGGTCCTCGTGTGACCCTGGTCCTCGTGTGTCCCTGGTCCTCGTGTGGTCCTGGTCCTCGTGTGTCCCTGGTCCTCGTGTGTCCCTGGTCCTCGTGTGACCCTGGTCCTCGTGTGTCCCTGGTCCTCTTGTGTCCCTGGTCCTCGTGTGTCCCTGGTCCTCGTGTGGTCCTGGTCCTCGTGTGTCCCTGGTCCTCTTGTGTCCCTGGTCCTCGTGTGTCCCTGGTCCTCGTGTGGTCCTGGTCCTCGTGTGTCCCTGGTCCTCGTGTGTCCCTGGTCCTCGTGTGACCCTGGTCCTCGTGTGTCCCTGGTCCTCTTGTGTCCCTGGTCCTCGTGTGTCCCTGGTCCTCGTGTGACCCTGGTCCTCGTGTGTCCCTGGTCCCTGTGTGTCCCTGGTCCTCGTGTGACCCTGGTCCTCGTGTGACCCTGGTCCTCGTGTGTCCCTGGTCCCTGTGTGTCCCTGGTCCTCGTGTGTCCCTGGTCCTCGTGTGTCCCTGGTCCTCGTGTGTCCCTGGTCCTCTTGTGTCCCTGGTCCTCGTGTGTCCCTGGTCCTCTTGTGTCCCTGGTCCTCGTGTGTCCCTGGTCCTCGTGTGCCCCTGGTCCTCGTGTGACCCTGGTCCTCGTGTGGTCCTGGTCCCGGTGCAGAGGTGGGCTGGAGGATGGAGGTGAGTCCAAAGTCTCATCCTCTCAACCAGCTGCAGTTTGACGTCATCATCGGAGCGGACGGACGCAGGAACACACTTCCAGGTAGAGTGGTCTGAATTTAACCGTCACTTAACCGTCTCCTTTAGAGACTAAACTTAACCGTCTCCTTTAGTGGTCTAAACTTAACGGTCTCCTTTAGTGGTCTAAACTTAACCGTCTCCTTTAGAGACTAAACTTAACCGTCTCCTTTAGAGACTAAACTTAACCGTCTCCTTTAGAGACTAAACTTAACCGTCTCCTTTAGTGACTAAACTTAACCGTCTCCTTTAGAGACTAAACTTAACCGTCTCCTTTAGTGGTCTAAACTTAACGGTCTCCTTTAGTGGTCTAAACTTAACCATCTCCTTTAGAGACTAAACTTAACCGTCTCCTTTAGAGACTAAACTTAACCGTCTCCTTTAGTGACTAAACTTAACCGTCTCCTTTAGAGACTAAACTTAACCGTCTCCTTTAGAGACTAAACTTAACCGTCTCCTTTAGTGTCTAAACTTAACCGTCTCCTTTAGAGACTAAACTTAACCGTCTCCTTTAGTGACTAAACTTAACCGTCTCCTTTAGAGACTAAACTTAACCGTCTCCTTTAGTGACTAAACTTAACCGTCTCCTTTAGAGACTAAACTTAACCGTCTCCTTTAGTGACTAAACTTAACCGTCTCCTTTAGTGTCTAAACTTAACCGTCTCCTTTAGTGACTAAACTTAACCGTCTCCTTTAGAGACTAAACTTAACCGTCTCCTTTAGTGACTAAACTTAACCGTCTCCTTTAGAGACTAAACTTAACCGTCTCCTTTAGAGACTAAACTTAACCGTCTCCTTTAGTGGTCTAAACTTAACCGTCTCCTTTAGTGGTCTAAACTTAACCATCTCCTTTAGAGACTAAACTTAACCGTCTCCTTTAGAGACTAAACTTAACCGTCTCCTTTAGAGACTAAACTTAACCGTCTCCTTTAGAGACTAAACTTAACCGTCTCCTTTAGTGTCTAAACTTAACCGTCTCCTTTAGTGTCTAAACTTAACCGTCTCCTTTAGAGACTAAACTTAACCGTCTCCTTTAGAGACTAAACTTAACCGTCTCCTTTAGTGACTAAACTTAACCGTCTCCTTTAGTGACTAAACTTAACCGTCTCCTTTAGAGACTAAACTTAACCGTCTCCTTTAGTGACTAAACTTAACCGTCTCCTTTAGAGACTAAACTTAACCGTCTCCTTTAGTGACTAAACTTAACCGTCTCCTTTAGTGTCTAAACTTAACCGTCTCCTTTAGTGACTAAACTTAACCGTCTCCTTTAGAGACTAAACTTAACCGTCTCCTTTAGAGACTAAACTTAACCGTCTCCTTTAGTGACTAAACTTAACCGTCTCCTTTAGAGACTAAACTTAACCGTCTCCTTTAGAGACTAAACTTAACCGTCTCCTTTAGTGGTCTAAACTTAACCGTCTCCTTTAGTGGTCTAAACTTAACCATCTCCTTTAGAGACTAAACTTAACCGTCTCCTTTAGAGACTAAACTTAACCGTCTCCTTTAGTGACTAAACTTAACCGTCTCCTTTAGAGACTAAACTTAACCGTCTCCTTTAGAGACTAAACTTAACCGTCTCCTTTAGTGGTCTAAACTTAACCGTCTCCTTTAGTGGTCTAAACTTAACCATCTCCTTTAGAGACTAAACTTAACCGTCTCCTTTAGAGACTAAACTTAACCGTCTCCTTTAGTGACTAAACTTAACCGTCTCCTTTAGAGACTAAACTTAACTGTCTCCTTTAGAGACTAAACTTAACCGTCTCCTTTAGTGACTAAACTTAACCGTCTCCTTTAGAGACTAAACTTAACCGTCTCCTTTAGAGACTAAACTTAACCGTCTCCTTTAGTGACTAAACTTAACCGTCTCCTTTAGAGACTAAACTTAACCGTCTCCTTTAGTGACTAAACTTAACCGTCTCCTTTAGTGTCTAAACTTAACCGTCTCCTTTAGTGACTAAACTTAACCGTCTCCTTTAGAGACTAAACTTAACCGTCTCCTTTAGTGGTCTAAACTTAACCGTCTCCTTTAGTGGTCTAAACTTAACCATCTCCTTTAGAGACTAAACTTAACCGTCTCCTTTAGAGACTAAACTTAACCGTCTCCTTTAGTGACTAAACTTAACCGTCTCCTTTAGAGACTAAACTTAACCGTCTCCTTTAGAGACTAAACTTAACCGTCTCCTTTAGTGGTCTAAACTTAACCGTCTCCTTTAGTGGTCTAAACTTAACCATCTCCTTTAGAGACTAAACTTAACCGTCTCCTTTAGAGACTAAACTTAACCGTCTCCTTTAGTGACTAAACTTAACCGTCTCCTTTAGAGACTAAACTTAACTGTCTCCTTTAGAGACTAAACTTAACCGTCTCCTTTAGTGACTAAACTTAACCGTCTCCTTTAGTGACTAAACTTAACCGTCTCCTTTAGAGACTAAACTTAACCGTCTCCTTTAGTGACTAAACTTAACCGTCTCCTTTAGAGACTAAACTTAACCGTCTCCTTTAGTGACTAAACTTAACCGTCTCCTTTAGTGTCTAAACTTAACCGTCTCCTTTAGTGACTAAACTTAACCGTCTCCTTTAGAGACTAAACTTAACCGTCTCCTTTAGTCGTCTAAACTTAACCGTCTCCTTTAGTGACTAAACTTAACCGTCTCCTTTAGAGACTAAACTTAACCGTCTCCTTTAGAGACTAAACTTAACCGTCTCCTTTAGTGACTAAACTTAACCGTCTCCTTTAGAGACTAAACTTAACCGTCTCCTTTAGTGACTAAACTTAACCGTCTCCTTTAGAGACTAAACTTAACCGTCTCCTTTAATGACTAAACTTAACCGTCTCCTTTAGAGACTAAACTTAACCGTCTCCTTTAGAGTCTAAACTTAACCGTCTCCTTTAGTGTCTAAACTTAACCGTCTCCTTTAGAGACTAAACTTAACCGTCTCCTTTAGTGACTAAACTTAACCGTCTCCTTTAGTGTCTAAACTTAACCGTCTCCTTTAGAGACTAAACTTAACCGTCTCCTTTAGAGACTAAACTTAACCGTCTCCTTTAGTGACTAAACTTAACCGTCTCCTTTAGAGACTAAACTTAACCGTCTCCTTTAGAGACTAAACTTAACCGTCTCCTTTAGTGGTCTAAACTTAACCGTCTCCTTTAGAGACTAAACTTAACCGTCTCCTTTAGTGACTAAACTTAACCGTCTCCTTTAGTGACTAAACTTAACCGTCTCCTTTAGTGACTAAACTTAACCGTCTCCTTTAGTGACTAAACTTAACCGTCTCCTTTAGAGACTAAACTTAACCGTCTCCTTTAGTGACTAAACTTAACCGTCTCCTTTAGAGACTAAACTTAACCGTCTCCTTTAGTGACTAAACTTAACCGTCTCCTTTAGTGTCTAAACTTAACCGTCTCCTTTAGAGTCTAAACTTAACCGTCTCCTTTAGAGACTAAACTTAACCGTCTCCTTTAGTGTCTAAACTTAACCGTCTCCTTTAGAGTCTAAACTTAACCGTCTCCTTTAGTGACTAAACTTAACCGTCTCCTTTAGAGACTAAACTTAACCGTCTCCTTTAGTGACTAAACTTAACCGTCTCCTTTAGAGACTAAACTTAACCGTCTCCTTTAGAGACTAAACTTAACCGTCTCCTTTAGTGACTAAACTTAACCGTCTCCTTTAGTGACTAAACTTAACCGTCTCCTTTAGAGACTAAACTTAACCGTCTCCTTTAGTGACTAAACTTAACCGTCTCCTTTAGTGACTAAACTTAACCGTCTCCTTTAGTGACTAAACTTAACCGTCTCCTTTAGAGACTAAACTTAACCGTCTCCTTTAGAGACTAAACTTAACCGTCTCCTTTAGTGTCTAAACTTAACCGTCTCCTTTAGTGACTAAACTTAACCGTCTCCTTTAGAGACTAAACTTAACCGTCTCCTTTAGAGACTAAACTTAAACGTCTCCTTTAGTGTCTAAACTTAACCGTCTCCTTTAGTGACTAAACTTAACCGTCTCCTTTAGAGACTAAACTTAACCGTCTCCTTTAGTGACTAAACTTAACCGTCTCCTTTAGTGTCTAAACTTAACCGTCTCCTTTAGTGACTAAACTTAACCGTCTCCTTTAGTGACTAAACTTAACCGTCTCCTTTAGAGACTAAACTTAACCGTCTCCTTTAGTGACTAAACTTAACCGTCTCCTTTAGTGACTAAACTTAACCGTCTCCTTTAGTGACTAAACTTAACCGTCTCCTTTAGTGACTAAACTTAACCGTCTCCTTTAGAGACTAAACTTAACCGTCTCCTTTAGTGACTAAACTTAACCGTCTCCTTTAGTGTCTAAACTTAACCGTCTCCTTTAGTGACTAAACTTAACCGTCTCCTTTAGTGACTAAACTTAACCGTCTCCTTTAGTGACTAAACTTAACCGTCTCCTTTAGTGACTAAACTTAACCGTCTCCTTTAGAGACAAAACTTAACCGTCTCCTTTAGTGACTAAACTTAACCGTCTCCTTTAGTGTCTAAACTTAACCGTCTCCTTTAGAGACTAAACTTAACCGTCTCCTTTAGTGACTAAACTTAACCGTCTCCTTTAGTGACTAAACTTAACCGTCTCCTTTAGAGTCTAAACTTAACCGTCTCCTTTAGTGTCTAAACTTAACCGTCTCCTTTAGTGACTAAACTTAACCGTCTCCTTTAGTGACTAAACTTAACCGTCTCCTTTAGAGACTAAACTTAACCGTCTCCTTTAGTGTCTAAACTTAACCGTCACCTTTAGTGTCTAAACTTAACCGTCTCCTTTAGAGACTAAACTTAACCGTCTCCTTTAGTGACTAAACTTAACCGTCTCCTTTAGTGTCTAAACTTAACCGTCTCCTTTAGTGTCTAAACTTAACCGTCTCCTTTAGAGACTAAACTTAACCGTCTCCTTTAGTGTCTAAACTTAACCGTCTCCTTTAGTGACTAAACTTAACCGTCTCCTTTAGTGTCTAAACTTAACCGTCTCCTTTAGTGTCTAAACTTAACCGTCTCCTTTAGAGACTAAACTTAACCGTCTCCTTTAGTGTCTAAACTTAACCGTCTCCTTTAGAGACTAAACTTAACCGTCTCCTTTAGAGTCTAAACTTAACCGTCTCCTTTAGTGTCTAAACTTAACCGTCTCCTTTAGAGACTAAACTTAACCGTCTCCTTTAGTGTCTAAACTTAACCGTCTCCTTTAGTGACTAAACTTAACCGTCTCCTTTAGTGTCTAAACTTAACCGTCTCCTTTAGTGTCTAAACTTAACCGTCTCCTTTAGAGACTAAACTTAACCGTCTCCTTTAGTGTCTAAACTTAACGGTCTCCTTTAGTGTCTGAACTTAACCGTCTCCTTTAGAGACTAAACTTAACCGTCTCCTTTAGAGTCTAAACTTAACCGTCTCCTTTAGTGACTAAACTTAACCGTCTCCTTTAGTGACTAAACTTAACCGTCTCCTTTAGTGTCTAAACTTAACCGTCTCCTTTAGAGACTAAACTTAACCGTCTCCTTTAGTGTCTAAACTTAACCGTCACCTTTAGTGTCTAAACTTAACCGTCTCCTTTAGAGACTAAACTTAACCGTCTCCTTTAGTGACTAAACTTAACCGTCTCCTTTAGAGACTAAACTTAACCGTCTCCTTTAGTGACTAAACTTAACCGTCTCCTTTAGTGACTAAACTTAACCGTCTCCTTTAGAGACTAAACTTAACCGTCTCCTTTAGTGACTAAACTTAACCGTCTCCTTTAGAGACTAAACTTAACCGTCTCCTTTAGTGACTAAACTTAACCGTCTCCTTTAGTGACTAAACTTAACCGTCTCCTTTAGAGACTAAACTTAACCGTCTCCTTTAGAGACTAAACTTAACCGTCTCCTTTAGTGACTAAACTTAACCGTCTCCTTTAGAGACTAAACTTAACCGTCTCCTTTAGAGACTAAACTTAACCGTCTCCTTTAGAGACTAAACTTAACGGTCTCCTTTAGAGACTAAACTTAACCGTCTCCTTCAGTGACCGAACTTAACGGTCACTTAACGGTCTCTGTGTGAGCAGGTTTCAGGCGTAAGGAGTTCAGAGGGAAGTTGGCGATCGCCATCACGGCAAACTTCAAAAACAGGAACACGAGGGCCGAGGCCAAAGTGGAGGAGATCAGCGGCGTCGCCTCCATCTTCAACCAGAGGTTCTTCCAGGAACTGAGACAGGAAACGGGTACGGAGCACGCCACGGAGCACGCCACGGAGCACGCCACGGAGCACGCCACGCAACACGCCACGCCCCCCCCCTCCCCACGCCACAGACGTGTGATCAGAGTCACGGTTTGATGTTTGATGTTTTTCAGGAATCGATCTGGAAAACATCGTCTACTACAAAGACGACACGCACTACTTTGTGATGACGGCGAAGAAACAGAGTCTGCTGGAGAAGAGAGTCATCAGACAGGTACGACACACCTGGATACACCTGAGGAGAGTCAGACAGGTACGACACACCTGAGGAGAGAGTCAGACAGGTACGACACACCTGAGAAGAGTCAGACAGGTACGTCACACCTGGATACACCTGAGGAGAGTCAGACAGGTACGACACACCTGAGGAGAGAGTCAGACAGGTACGTCACACCTGAGGAGAGAGTCAGACAGGTACGTCACATCTGGATACACCTGAGGAGAGTCAGACAGGTACGACACACCTGAGGAGAGTCAGACAGGTACGTCACACCTGAGGAGAGAGTCAGACAGGTACGTCACACCTGAGGAGAGAGTCAGACAGGTACGACACACCTGAGGAGAGAGTCAGACAGGTACGTCACACCTGGATACACCTGAGGAGAGAGTCAGACAGGTACGACACACCTGAGACAAGAGTCAGACAGGTACGTCACACCTGAGGAGAGTCAGACAGGTACGTCACACCTGAGGAGAGTCAGACAGGTACGTCACACCTGAGGAGAGTCAGACAGGTACGTCACACCTGAGGAGAGAGTCAGACAGGTACGTCACACCTGAGGAGAGAGTCAGACAGGTACGACACACCTGGATACACCTGAGGAGAGTCAGACAGGTACGTCACACCTGAGAAGAGAGTCAGACAGGTACGTCACACCTGAGGAGAGAGTCAGACAGGTACATCACACCTGAGGAGAGTCAGACTGGTACGTCACACCTGAGGAGAGAGTCAGACAGGTACGTCACACCTGAGGAGAGAGTCAGACAGGTACGTCACACCTGAGGAGAGTCAGACAGGTACGTCACACCTGAGGAGAGTCAGACAGGTACGTCACACCTGAGGAGAGAGTCAGACAGGTACGTCACACTTGAGGAGAGAGTCAGACAGGTACGACACACCTGAGGAGAGAGTCAGACAGGTACGTCACACCTGAGGAGAGAGTCAGACAGGTACGTCACAACTAAGGAGAGAGTCAGACAGGTACGACACACCTGAGGAGTGTCAGACAGGTACGTCACACCTGAGGAGAGAGTCAGACAGGTACGTCACACCTAAGGAGAGAGTCAGACAGGTACGTCACACCTGAGACAAGAGTCAGACAGGTACGTCACACCTGAGGAGAGAGTCAGACAGGTACGACACACCTGGATACACCTGAGGAGAGTCAGACAGGTACGTCACACCTGAGGAGAGTCAGACAGGTACGTCACACCTGAGAAGAGAGTCAGACAGGTACGACACACCTGAGGAGAGTCAGACAGGTACGTCACACCTGAGGAGAGAGTCAGACAGGTACGACACACCTGAGGAGAGTCAGACAGGTACGACACACCTGAGAAGAGAGTCAGACAGGTACGTCACACCTGAGGAGAGTCAGACAGGTACATCACACCTGAGGAGAGTCAGACAGGTACATCACACCTGAGGAGAGTCAGACAGGTACGTCACACCTGAGACAAGAGTCAGACAGGTACGTCACACCTGAGGAGAGTCAGACAGGTACGTCACACCTGAGGAGAGAGTCAGACAGGTACATCACACCTGAGGAGAGTCAGACAGGTACGTCACACCTGAGGAGAGAGTCAGACAGGTACGACACACCTGAGGAGAGAGTCAGACAGGTACATCACACCTGAGGAGAGTCAGACAGGTACGTCACACCTGAGACAAGAGTCAGACAGGTACGTCACACCTGAGGAGAGTCAGACAGGTACGTCACACCTGAGGAGAGAGTCAGACAGGTACATCACACCTGAGGAGAGTCAGACAGGTACGTCACACCTGAGGAGAGAGTCAGACAGGTACGACACACCTGAGGAGAGAGTCAGACAGGTACATCACACCTGAGGAGAGAGTCAGACAGGTAAATATTTTTTATTTACCTGTCTGTCTCTTTTCTTCCTTTCAGGACTTTGTGGACACGGAGTCGCTTCTGTCTCGGGAGAATGTGGACCAGAATGCATTGCAGGCGTACGCCCGTGAGGCCGCCAACTTCTCCACCAACTACCAGATGCCGTCTCTGGACTTCGCCATGAACCACTACGGTCACCCGGACGTCGCCATGTTCGACTTCACCAGCATGTACGCGTCCGAGAACGCCGCCATGATTCGCCAACGCCACGGGTACCAGCTGCTGGTCACACTGGTGGGAGACAGTCTGCTGGAGGTGAGACAGGTGTCTGCTGGAGGTGAGACAGGTGTCAGCTGAAGGTGAGACAGGTGTCTGCTGGAGGTGAGACAGGTGTCCGCTGGAGGTGAGACAGGTATCAGCTGGAGGTGAGACAGGTATCAGCTGGAGGTGAGACAGGTGTCTGCTGAAGGTGAGACAGGTGTCTGCTGGAGGTGAGACAGGTGTCTGCTGAAGGTGAGACAGGTGTCTGCTGAAGGTGAGACAGGTGTCAGCTGGAGGTGAGACAGGTGTCTGCTGAAGGTGAGACAGGTGTCTGCTGGAGGTGAGACAGGTGTCTGCTGAAGGTGAGACAGGTGTCTGCTGGAGGTGAGACAGGTGTCTGCTGAAGGTGAGACAGGTGTCTGCTGAAGGTGAGACAGGTGTCTGCTGGAGGTGAGACAGGTGTCTGCTGGAGGTGAGACAGGTGTCTGCTGGAGGTGAGACAGGTGTCTGCTGAAGGTGAGACAGGTATCAGCTGGAGGTGAGACAGGTCTCTACTGGAGGTGAGACAGGTGTCTGCTGGAGGTGAGACAGGTGTCTGCTGGAGGAGAGACAGGTGTCTGCTGGAGGTGAGACAGGTATCAGCTGGAGGTGAGACAGGTCTCTGCTGGAGGTGAGACAGGTGTCTGCTGGAGGTGAGACAGGTATCAGCTGGAGGTGAGACAGGTGTCTGCTGGAGGTGAGACAGGTGTCTGCTGAAGGTGAGACAGGTATCAGCTGGAGGTGAGACAGGTGTCTGCTGGAGGTGAGACAGGTGTCTGCTGGAGGTGAGACAGGTGTCTGCTGGAGGAGAGACAGGTGTCTGCTGGAGGTGAGACAGGTATCAGCTGGAGGTGAGACAGGTCTCTGCTGGAGGTGAGACAGGTGTCTGCTGGAGGTGAGACAGGTACCAGCTGGAGGTGAGACAGGTGTCTGCTGGAGGTGAGACAGTTGTCTGCTGGAGGTGAGACAGGTTTCTGCTGAAGGTGAGACAGATGTCTGCTGGAGGTGAGACAGGTGTCTGCTGGAGGTGAGACAGGTGTCTGCTGGAGGTGAGACAGGTGTCAGCTGGAGGTGAGACAGGTGTCTGCTGATTAATAATGGCATCCATTCATTTTCAATCTGTCTCTCCCCCTGCCTGTCTGTCTCTCCCCCTGCCTGTCTGTCTGCCTGCCTGCCTGTCTGTCTCTCCCCCTGCCTGTCTGTCCCTCCCCTGCCTGCCTGTCTGTCTCTCCCCTGCTTGTCTGTCTCTCCCCCTGTCTGCCTGCCTGTCTCTCCCCCTGCCTGTCTCTCCCCCTGCCTGTCTGTCTCTCCCCTGTCTGTCTGTCTCTCCCCCTGCCTGTCTGTCTCTCCCCTGCCTGTCTGTCTCTCCCCCTGCCTGTCTGTATCTCCCCTGCCTGTCTCTCCCCCTGCCTGTCTGTCTCTCCCCTGTCTGTCTGTCTCTCCCCCTGCCTGTCTGTCTCTCCCCTGCCTGTCTGTCTCTCCCCCTGCCTGTCTGTATCTCCCCTGCCTGTCTGTCTGCCTGTCTGTCTGCCTGTCTGTCTCTCCCCCTGCCTGTCTTTCTGCCTGTCTGCCTGCCTGTCTGTCTCTCCCCCTGCCTGCCTGTCTGTCTCTCCCCCTGCCTGTCTGTCTCTCCCCCTGCCTGCCTGTCTGTCCCTCCCCCTGCCTGTCTGTCTCTCCCCTGCCTGTCTGTCTGCCTGTCTGTCTGCCTGTCTGTCTGCAGCCCTTCTGGCCCATGGGCACAGGAGTAGCCCGTGGCTTCCTCGCAGCTCTCGACTCGTCCTGGATGATCCGCCGCTGGTGTGAAGGCGTCGCTCCGCTGGACGTGCTGGCAGACAGGTGCGTCTGCTGCTGCGCCCACAGACAGGTGACCTGTGACACCTGTACTGACTCCACCTGTCTCTCTCTCCACCCGTCTGTCTCTCCACCCGTCTCTCTCTCCACCTGTCTCTCTCTCCACCCGTCTGTCTCTCCACCTGTCTGTCTCTCCACCTGTCTCTCTCTCCACCCGTCTGTCTCTCCACCTGTCTGTCTCTCCACCTGTCTCTCTCTCCACCCGTCTGTCTCTCCACCTGTCTGTCTCTCCACCTGTCTGTCTCTCCACCTGTCTCTCTCTCCACCTGTCTCTCTCTCCACCCGTCTGTCTCTCCACCTGTCTGTCTCTCCACCCGTCTGTCTCTCTACCTGTCTGTCTCTCCACCTGTCTCTCTCTCCACCTGTCTGTCTCTCTACCTGTCTCTCTCTCCACCCGTCTGTCTCTCCACCTGTCTGTCTCTCCACCCGTCTGTCTCTCTACCTGTCTGTCTCTCCACCTGTCTCTCTCTCCACCTGTCTCTCTCTCCACCTGTCTCTCTCTCCACCCGTCTGTCTCTCCACCTGTCTGTCTCTCCACCTGTCTGTCTCTCCACCTGTCTGTCTCTCCACCCGTCTGTCTCTCCACCTGTCTCTCTCTCCACCTGTCTGTCTCTCCACCTGTCTGTCTCTCCACCTGTCTCTCTCTCCACCTGTCTCTCTCTCCACCTGTCTGTCTCTCTACCTGTCTCTCTCTCCACCTGTCTCTCTCTCCACCTGTCTGTCTCTCAGAGAGAGTCTGTACCGTCTCCTCCCTCAGACGACTCCAGAGAACCTTCAGAAGAACATCGGCCTGTTCACCGTCGACCCGACCACCAGATACCTGAACCCCAACCTGAGGCTGCTCACACCTGCACAGGTACGCCCCCCCACCTGAGGCTGCTCACACCTGCACAGGTACGCCCCCCCACCTGAGGCTGCTCACACCTGCACAGGTACGCCTGAGCCCCCCCCCTGAGGCTGCTCACACCTGCACAGGTACGCCTGAACCCCAACCTGAGGCTGCTCACACCTGCACAGGTACGCCCCCCCACCTGAGGCTAATCACACCTGCACAGGTACGCCTGACCCCCACCTGAGGCTGCTCACACCTGCACAGGTACGCCCCCCCACCTGAGGCTGCTCACACCTGCACAGGTACGCCTGACCCCCCCCCCCCCCCCCCCGAGGCTGCTCACACCTGCACAGGTACGCCTGACCCCCCCCCCACCTGAGGCTGCTCACACCTGCACAGGTACGCCCCCCCACCTGAGGCTGCTCACACCTGCACAGGTACGCCCCCCCACCTGAGGCTGCTCACACCTGCACAGGTACGCCCCCCCACCTGAGGCTGCTCACACCTGCACAGGTACGCCCCCCCACCTGAGGCTGCTCACACCTGCACAGGTACGCCTGAGCCCCACCTGAGGCTGCTCACACCTGCACAGGTACGCCTGACCCCCACCTGAGGCTGCTCACACCTGCACAGGTACGCCTGACCCCCACCTGAGGCTGCTCACACCTGCACAGGTACGCCCCCCCACCTGAGGCTGCTCACACATGCACAGGTACGCCCCCCCACCTGAGGCTGCTCACACCTGCACAGGTACGCCTGACCCCCACCTGAGGCTGCTCACACCTGCACAGGTACGCCCCCCCACCTGAGGCTGCTCACACCTGCACAGGTACGCCTGAACCCCACCTGAGGCTGCTCACACCTGCACAGGTACGCCTGAACCCCAACCTGAGGCTGCTCACACCTGCACAGGTACGCCCCCCCACCTGAGGCTGCTCACACCTGCACAGGTACGCCCCCCCACCTGAGGCTGCTCACACCTGCACAGGTACGCCCCCCCACCTGAGGCTGCTCACACCTGCACAGGTACGCCCCCCCACCTGAGGCTGCTCACACCTGCACAGGTACATGTGGGAGGAGTTCAGAGAAGTCCTGGAGAAGGACTTTGGGGGGCACCGAGGTGCTTCTGGACCACCATTCAGCACCTCAGGAGGGGGACACGGGGAACCGTCCAAGCTGGAGCTGCTGCCCCTGAGACCTGATCCAGGATCAGGGGCTGGAGCTGCTGCCCCTGAGACCTGATCCAGGATCAGAGACTGGAGCTGCTGCCCCTGAGACCTGATCCAGGACCAGAGGCTGGAGCTGCTGCCCCTGAGACCTGATCCAGGATCAGAGACTGGAGCTGCTGCCCCTGAGACCTGATCCAGGACCAGAGGCTGGAGCTGCTGCCCCTGAGACCTGATCCAGGATCAGAGGCTGGAGCTGCTGCCCCTGAGACCTGATCCAGGATCAGAGGCTGGAGCTGCTGCCCCTGAGACCTGATCCAGGATCAGAGGCTGGAGCTGCTGCCCCTGAGACCTGATCCAGGATCAGAGGCTGGAGCTGCTGCCCCCTGAGACCTGATCCAGGATCAGAGGCTGGAGCTGCTGCCCCTGAGACCTGATCCAGGATCAGAGGCTGGAGCTGAGGGGGTGACACCTGTCTTCGGTCTTTCAGGTGAGGCACCTGGTGGACACAGGTGAGGAGGCGGGGCCAGACAGAGACGGCGGTGACATCACGCGGCTGCCGTCCCCACAGAGTGAGTCCCGGTTCGATACCAAACACATTATCACAGGGTGGAGGAGCTGTGACGTGATTGGCCGCCTGTCCCCGTCTCCTCTCTGATAGGTCCGTCCTCTCAGTCCAATGAGCTGCTGACGTGGTGTCAGGAGCAGACGCGTGGTTACCGCGGCGTCACCGTGAGCGACCTGACCACTTCCTGGAGGAGCGGCCTGGCTCTCTGCGCCCTGATCCACCGCCACCGCCCCGACCTCATGTACGTCCCATCTGCACTCGACTGCTTCTGTCTGTGCGCTCTCACCTGTTATTATACCTGTCTGTCTGTCTGTCCTCCTGTCTGTCTGTCTGTCCTCCTGTCTGTCCTCCTGTCTGTCTGTCTGTCCTCCTGTCTGTCTGTCCTCCTGTCTGTCTGTCCTCCTGTCTGTCTGTCTGTCTGTCTGTCTGTCTGTCCTCCTGTCTGTCTGTCTGTCCTCCTGTCTGTCTGTCTGTCTGTCTGTCCTCCTGTCTGTCTGTCTGTCTGCCCTCCTGTCTGTCCTCCTGTCTGTCTGTCCTCCTGTCTGTCCTCCTGTCTGTCTGTCCTCCTGTCTGTCTGTCCTCCTGTCTGTCTGTCTGTCTGTCTGTCTGTCCTCCTGTCTGTCCTCCTGTCTGTCTGTCTGTCTGTCTGTCTGTCTGTCCTCCTGTCTGTCTGTCTGTCTGTCTGTCTGTCCTCCTGTCTGTCCTCCTGTCTGTCTGTCCTCCTGTCTGTCTGTCTGTCCTCCTGTCTGTCTGTCCTCCTGTCTGTCCTCCTGTCTGTCTGTCTGTCTGTCTGTCTGTCTGTCCCCCTGCCTGTGTGTCCTCAGAGACTTCCTGTCCCTGGACGTGTCCTCGGTGGAGGCTAACACCCGTCTGGCGTTGGCGGTGGCGGAGCGTCACCTGGGGGCGTCGCCCCTGGTGACGGTGGAGGAGATGATGCGTTCAGGAGACCCCGACCCTCTGTCCATGGTCCTGTACCTGAGCCAGCTGTACACGCTGCTGAGGGACACGCCCCCCGCAGGTGAGACACGCCCCCGCAGGTGAGACACGCCCCCCCACAGGCGAGACACGCCCCCGCAGGTGAGACACGCCCCCACAGGTGAGACACGCCCCCCGCAGGTGAGATACGCCCCCACAGGTGAGACACGCCCCCCACAGGTGAGACACGCCCCCACATGTAAGACACGCCCCCGCGGGTGAGATACGCCCCCACAGGTGAGACACGCCCCCCGCAGATGAGACACGCCCCCACAGATGAGATACGCCCCCACAGGTGAGACACGCCCCCCACAGGTGAGACACGCCCCCACAGATGAGATACGCCCCCACAGGTGAGACATGCCCCCCGCAGGCGAGACACGCCCCCCGCAGATGAGACACGCCCCCACAGGTGAGACATGCCCCCCGCAGGCGAGACACGCCCCCCGCAGGTGAGAGTGACTTCAGATGAGGGAACAGGAAGTGACTTCATTGGAGGGAACAGGAAGTGACTTCAGTGGAGGGAACAGGAAGTGACTTCAGACGAGGGAACAGGAAGTGATTTCAGTCGAGGGAACAGGAAGTGACTTTAGTCGAGGGAACAGGAAGTGACTTCAGTGAACAGGAAGTGACTCCAGGGAACAGGAAGTGACTCCGGGGACTTCCTGTCTGTCCCTGGTGCAGGTCTTGGGCGCAGCGGTGACCTCAGATCTGCTCTCATGACTCCGGCGTCTCTGCTCAGCAGACTGGGACTCAGCCCGTCCAGGAAGAGGAACCCAAAGGTCTGACTCTTTGTGTCTTTGTCTCTTTGAATCTTTGTCTCTTTGAATCTTTGTCTCTTTGTGTCTTTGACTCTTTGAATCTTTGTCTCTTTGGCTCCTTGTGCCTTTGTCTCTTTGTGTCTTTGTCTCTGAGTCTATTTGACTTTTTGTCTCTTTCACTCTTTGACTCTTTGTGTCTTTGTCTCTTTGAGTCTTTGACCCTTTGTCTCTTTGACCCTTTGTCTCTTTGACTCTTTGTCTATTTGACTCCTTGTGTCTTTGTCTCTATGCCTCTTTGACTCTTTGAATCGTTGTTTCTCTGTCTCTCTGACTCTTTGACTCCTTGTGTCTTTGTCTCTCTGAGTCTTAGTGTCTTTGACTCTTTGTCTCTTTGACGCTTTGACTCCTTGTGTCTTTGTCCCTCTGAGTCTTTGTGTCTTTGACTCTCTGACACTCTGCCCCTTTGACTCGTTGACTCTTTGAATCTTTGTCTCTTTGTCTCTGTGTCACTCTGTCCCTTTCAGTCTTTGTCTCTTTGAATCTTTGCCTCTTTGAATCTTTGTCTCTTCAGGAGCAGAAGGACGCTGTGGGGAAGAAGAGGAGGACCAGTCGGTCGTGTGAAGAGCAGCCGGAGGTCAGTGGACACAGCGTCACGCCGTTTCTGATGTGTCATCACTTCCTGTTTGAACAGCCAATC
>NC_139845.1:251825-276825 GCF_963691815.1 Echiichthys vipera
TCTCTGTGTGTGTTCGGGCTCAGACTAATGACTGGATCCTGTTCTCTGTGTGTGTTTGGGCTCAGACTAATGACTGGATCCTGTTCTCTGTGTGTTCGGGCTCAGACTAATGACTGGATCCTGTTCTCTGTGTGTTCGGGCTCAGACTAATGACTGGATCCTGTTCTCTGTGTGTTCGGGCTCAGACTAACGACTGGATCTTGTTCTGTGTGTGTTCGGGCTCAGACTAACGACTGGACCCTGCTCTCTGTGTGTTCGGGCTCAGACTAATGACTGGATCCTGTTCTCTGTGTGTTCGGGCTCAGACTAACGACTGGATCTTGTTCTCTGTGTGTCCGGGCTCAGACTAATGACTGGATCCTGTTCTCTGTGTGTTCGGGCTCAGACTAATGACTGGATCTTGTTCTCTGTGTGTGTTCGGGCTCAGACTAATGACTGGATCCTGTTCTCTGTGTGTGTTTGGGCTCAGACTAATGACTGGATCCTGTTCTCTGTGTGTTCGGGCTCAGACTAATGACTGGATCCTGTTCTCTGTGTGTTCGGGCTCAGACTAATGACTGGATCCTGTTCTCTGTGTGTTCGGGCTCAGACTAATGACTGGATCCTGTTCTCTGTGTGTTCGGGCTCAGACTAACGACTGGATCTTGTTCTGTGTGTGTTCGGGCTCAGACTAACGACTGGATCCTGTTCTCTGTGTGTTCGGGCTCAGACTAACGACTGGATCTTGTTCTCCGTTGTAGCTGCGTCTGGATTTGTCCGACCTGACGTCAGAAATCCAGAGAGTCACGATCAAAGAGGAGGAACAGGAGGTAACAGTGTTGTTGTTGTTGTTGTTGTTGTTGTTGTTGTTGTTGTTGTTGTTGTTGTTGTTGTTGTTGTGCCTCCGTCCCAGGTGAGAGCTCCCACTGTGCATGGGAGGCACAGTGGGAGCAGACCAGATCAGTCCTGGTCTGGTCTGGTCTGGACTGGTCTGGTCTGGACTGGTCTGGTCTGGACTGGACTGGTCTGATCTGGTCTGGTCTGGTCTGGTCTGGTCTGGTCTGGTCTGGTTCTGTCCTGGTCTGGACTGGTCTGGTCTGGTCTGGTCTGGTCTGGTCTGGACTGGTCTGGACTGGTCTGGTCTGGTCTGGTCTGGTCTGGACTGGTCTGATCTGGTCTGGTCTGGTCTGGTCTGGTCTGGACTGGTCTGATCTGGTCTGGTCTGGTCTGGTCTGGTCTGGTCTGGTCTGGACTGGTCTGGTCTGGTCTGGTCTGGTCTGGTCTGGTCTGGTCTGGTCTGGACTGGTCTGGTCTGGACTGGTCTGGTCTGGTCTGGTCTGGTCTGGTCTGGACTGGTCTGATCTGGTCTGGTCTGGTCTGGTCTGGTCTGGTCTGGTCTGGTTCTGTCCTGGTCTGGTCTGGTCTGGTCTGGTCTGGTCTGGTCTGGACTGGACTGGACTGGTCTGGTCTGGTCTGGACTGGTCTGGTCTGGTCTGGACTGGACTGGTCTGGTCTGGTCTGGACTGGTCTGGTCTGGTCTGGTCTGGTCTGGTCTGGTCTGGTCTGGACTGGACTGGTCTGATCTGGTCTGGTCTGGTCTGGTCTGGTCTGGTCTGGTCTGGTTCTGTCCTGGTCTGGACTGGTCTGGTCTGGTCTGGTCTGGTCTGGTCTGGTCTGGACTGGTCTGGACTGGTCTGGTCTGGTCTGGTCTGGTCTGGTCTGGTCTGGTCTGGTCTGGACTGGACTGGTCTGGTCTGGACTGGTCTGGACTGGGGTGGTCTGGTCTGGTCTGGACTGGTCTGGTCTGGACTGGTCTGGACTGGTCTGGTCTGGTCTGGTCTGATCTGGTCTGGTCTGGTCTGGTCTGGTCTGGACTGGTCTGATCTGGTCTGGTCTGGTCTGGTCTGGTCTGGACTGGTCTGGTCTGGTCTGGTCTGGTCTGGTCTGGTCTGGTCTGGACTGGTCTGGACTGGTCTGGTCTGGTCTGGTCTGGACTGGTCTGATCTGGTCTGGTCTGGTCTGGTCTGGTCTGGTCTGGTTCTGTCCTGGTCTGGTCTGGTCTGGTCTGGTCTGGTCTGGACTGGTCTGGACTGGACTGGACTGGACTGGTCTGGTCTGGTCTGGACTGGTCTGGTCTGGTCTGGTCTGGACTGGACTGGTCTGGTCTGGTCTGGACTGGACTGGACTGGTCTGGTCTGGTCTGGTCTGGACTGGACTGGACTGGTCTGGTCTGGTCTGGTCTGGTCTGGTCTGGTCTGGTCTGGCCTGGCCTGGACTGGACTGGTCTGGTCTGGTCTGGTCTGGTCTGGTCTGGTCTGGTCTGGACTGGACTGGACTGGACTGGACTGGACTGGACTGGTCTGGTCTGGTCTGGTCTGGTCTGGTCTGGTCTGGACTGGACTGGACTGGTCTGGTCTGGTCTGGTCTGGTCTGGTCTGGTCTGGTCTGGTCTGGTCTGGTCTGGCCTGGACTGGACTGGACTGGACTGGTCTGGTCTGGTCTGGTCTGGTCTGGACTGGTCTGGTCTGGTCTGGTCTGGTCTGGTCTGGTCTGGACTGGTCTGGTCTGGTCTGGTCTGGACTGGTCTGGTCTGGTCTGGTCTGGTCTGGTCTGGTCTGGTCTGACCTCGTGTCTCTGTGTGTTTCCTGTCTCTCAGGCGCCGTACGTTCCTCACGCTCTCGCCTTCAAACGATCGTACGCCATCAAGGTACGGACCCGAGTCCTCATCAGTGCGGTCTACGGGGGGCCCTGATCCTGTGGGGGGCCCTGATCCTCCGGGGGGCCCTGATCCTGTGGGGGGCCCTGATCCTGTGGGGGGCCCTGATCCTGTGGGGGGCCCTGATCCTGTGGGGGGCCCTGATCCTGTGGGGGGCCCTGATCCTCCGGGGGGCCCTGATCCTGTGGGGGGCCCTGATCCTGTGGGGGGCCCTGATCCTGTGGGGGGCCCTGATCCTGTGGGGGGCCCTGATCCTGTGGGGGGCCCTGATCCTCCGGGGGGCCCTGATCCTGTGGGGGGCCCTGATCCTCTGGGGGGCCCTGATCCTGTGGGGGGCCCTGATCCTGTGGGGGGCCCTGATCCTGTGGGGGGCCCTGATCCTGTGGGGGGCCCTGATCCTGTGGTGTCCTAACGCTGGTGTGTGTGTTGTTTCAGAGACGCGCTGTGAAGGACCGGGTCCCCCTGCAGGACTCTGACGGCCGGTCCTCGTGTCCCACGGAGCTGGTGGGCGTCCTGCTGGAGCCCCAGGAGCCGTCCAGTCTGAGCCTGAAGGAGACCCTGTTCCAAAGGGGGCGGGAGGAGGACCAGGACCAGGACCAGGACCTGGACGCCAAGATCACCCGCCGGGTTCAGAGGGCGGCCAGAAGGAAGGGCAAACAAGAGCAGCTGAAGAGACTCCACAAGGCCCAGGTGAGACAGACCAGGTCCACCTCAGGGCCCAGACCAGGTCCACCTCAGGGCCCAGACCAGCAGGGTTAGAGACCAGGTCCACCTCAGGGTTCAAGACCAGCAGGGTTAGAGACCAGGTCCACCTCAGGGTTCAAGACCAGGTCCACCTCAGGGCCCAGACCAGCAGGGTTAGAGACCAGGTCCACCTCAGGGTTCAAGACCAGCAGGGTTAGAGACCAGGTCCACCTCAGGGCCGGGACCAGCAGGGTTAGAGACCAGGTCCATCTCAGGGTTCAAGACCAGCAGGGTTAGAGACCAGGTCCACCTCAGGGCCCAGACCAGCAGGGTTAGAGACCAGGTCCACCTCAGGGTTCAAGACCAGCACGGTTAGAGACCAGGTCCACCTCAGGGCCCAGACCAGCAGGGTTAGAGACCAGGTCCACCTCAGGGCCCAGACCAGCACGGTTAGAGACCAGGTCCACCTGACAACGGAGACCGTCAGGGTTAGAGACCATGTTGGAGACCTGGTCCTGAGGGCAGAGACAGACCTGGTCCTGAGGGCAGAGACAGACCTGGTCCTGAGGGCAGACCTGGTCCTGAGGGCAGAGACAGACCTGGTCCTGAGGGCAGAGACAGACCTGTTCCTGAGGGCAGGGACAGACCAGGTCCTGAGGGCAGACCAGGTCCTGAGGACAGAGACAGACCTGGTCCTGAGGGCAGAGACAGACCTGGTCCTGAGGGCAGAGACAGACCAGGTCCTGAGGGCAGAGACAGACCAGGTCCTGAGGGCAGAGACAGACCAGGTCCTGAGGGCAGAGACAGACCTGGTCCTGAGGGCAGAGACAGACCTGGTCCTGAGGGCAGACCTGGTCCTGAGGGCAGAGACCAGGTCCTGAGGGCAGAGACAGACCTGGTCCTGAGGCAGAGACAGACCTGGTCCTGAGGCAGGGACAGACCTGGTCCTGAGGGCAGAGACAGACCTGGTCCTGAGGGCTGTGTCTGTGTGTTGCAGCTGATCCAGATTCAGTTGCAGCAGCTGGAGGAGAAACAAAGACGACTGGAGGAGAAAGGAGTGAAGGTGGAGAAGAGACTGAGAGGAGAAGCAGGTACACACACACACACACACACACACCACAGAGACACACACACACACACACACACACACACACACACACACACACACACACACCACAGACACACACACACACACACACACACACACACACACACACACACACACACACACACACACACACACACACACACACACACACACCACAGACACACACACACACACACACACACACACACACACACACACACACACACACACACACACACACCACAGGGACACACACACCACAGGGACACACACACACACACACACACACACACACCCATGCAGGACTCCATTCAGGGTCTCCAAGAAGGCCCCAGACTCTGAACTGCTGTTCGCTGCATCTGCACCAGCAACAGTCAGAGTCCCCCCCCACCACCCGCAGGCGTAAGGAGGCCACCCTCTGGTCCACCGGGGTCAACTCCAACACCGCGGCGCTCAGCCGGGGGTTTGAGAGTCTCCCCACACCCGCCCGGCCCCTCACACCCTGGGCCCCTCCAGAGAAGACCAGGGTCCAGCCCCTATCCAGGAGCACGGGTCCAGATCCAGACTGTGTGTGGAGGTGAGCCCCCCCAGATCTAACTGGGAGCTCCACCTCCCTCACAAGCTCCGGCTCCTTCCCCCACAGAGAGGAGACGCTCCACGTCCCCAGAGCCTCTGCTGCCCGGGTCTGGACCGGGTCTGGTTCCTGGTTCGTCCGTAGAGTCTTTGTGAGGCGTTCTTAGTCCGGCCCCTCGCCTGAGACCACTCTGCCATGGGAGACCAGGAGCACCAGGGTCCAGACCACAGCCCTCAGGGTCACAGGGACTCAGACCTGAACCACCATGAGGGGACGGGTCCAGACCACAGCCCTCAGGGTCACAGGGACTCAGACCTGGACCCCCATGAGGGGACGGGTCCAGACCACAGCCCTCAGGGTCACAGGGACTCAGACCTGAACCACCATGAGGGGACGGGTCCAGACCACAGCCCTCAGGGTCACAGGGACTCAGACCTGAACCACCATGAGGGGACGGGTCCTGGACCCCCATGAGGGGACGGGTCCTGGATTACAGGATAATCTGTTTTAATCTCACCTGTGTTTCAGATTATTGGGGCGACTCCACCGACGACCACGACCTCGATCTTCACCTGGAGGGTTAGTTCACCTGTCTGTCTCTCTGGGTCACCTGTCTGTCTCTCTGGACCACCTGTCTGTCTCTCTGGGTCACCTGTCTGTCTGTCTCTCTGGGTCACCTGTCTGTCTCTCTGGGTCACCTGTCTGTCTCTCTGGGTCACCTGTCTGTCTCTCTGGGTCACCTGTCTGTCTCTCTGGGTCACCTGTCTGTCTCTCTGTGTCACCTGTCTGTCTCTCTGGGTCACCTGTCTGTCTCTCTGGGTCACCTGTCTGTCTCTCTGGGTCACCTGTCTGTCTCTCTGTGTCACCTGTCTGTCTCTCTGGGTCACCTGTCTGTCTCTCTGTGTCACCTGTCTGTCTCTCTGGGTCACCTGTCTGTCTCTCTGGGTCACCTGTCTGTCTCTCTGGGTCACCTGTCTGTCTCTCTGTGTCACCTGTCTGTCTCTCTGGGTCACCTGTCTGTCTCTCTGGATCACCTGTCTGTCTCTCTGGGGCACCTGTCTGTCTCTCTGGGTCACCTGTCTGTCTCTCTGTCTCTGCAGGTCTGGACCACCTGTCTGTCTCTCTGGACCACCTGTCTGTCTCTCTGTGTCACCTGTCTGTCTCTCTGGACCACCTGTCTGTCTCTCTGTCTCTGCAGGACTGGACCACCTGTCTGTCTCTCTGTCTCTGCAGGACTGGACCACCTGTCTGTCTCTCTGTCTCTGCAGGACTGGATCACCTGTCTGTCTCTCTGGGGCACCTGTCTGTCTCTCTGGACCACCTGTCTGTCTCTCTGTCTCTGCAGGACTGGATCACCTGTCTGTCTCTCTGGGTCACCTGTCTGTCTCTCTGGGTCACCTGTCTGTCTCTCTGGACCACCTGTCTGTCTCTCTGGACCACCTGTCTGTCTCTCTGGGTCACCTGTCTGTCTCTCTGGACCACCTGTCTGTCTCTCTGTGTCACCTGTCTGTCTCTCTGGATCACCTGTCTGTCTCTCTGGACCACCTGTCTGTCTCTCTGGGGCACCTGTCTGTCTCTCTGGGTCACCTGTCTGTCTCTCTGTCTCTGCAGGTCTGGACCACCTGTCTGTCTCTCTGGACCACCTGTCTGTCTCTCTGGGTCACCTGTCTGTCTCTCTGGACCACCTGTCTGTCTCTCTGTGTCACCTGTCTGTCTCTCTGGACCACCTGTCTGTCTCTCTGGACCACCTGTCTGTCTCTCTGGGTCACCTGTCTGTCTCTCTGTCCCTGCAGGTCTGGACCACCTGTCTGTCTCTCTGGACCCCCCGGGTCTGATGCAGCTCTGGTTCCAGCTGGTCCAGCAGAAGAACTCTCTGGTCCGATACGAATCTGAACTCGTGATCTTGTGAGTAACTGAGCCTCAAGTCCAGCAGCAGGACCAGGTCCTTCAGGACCCCCTGGACCAGGACCTCCTGGACCAGGTCCACCTGGGTCAGGACCTCCTGGACCGGGACCTCCTGGACCAGGACCTCCTGGTTCAGGACCTCCTGGACCCGGACCTCCTGGATCCTGGTCTCAGACCCTGGTCTCTGGTGTGTTTCAGTGCCCGGGAGCTGGAGCTGGAGGACCGGCAGAGTCGGCTGCAGCAGGAGCTGAGGGAGCGGATGGCTGTGGACGGTAACCGCACACACACACCCGCAGCACAGGGGTTCAGGGGGGGGGGGGGGGTCCTGGTCCTGGTCCTGGTCCTGGTCCTGGTCCTGGTCCTGGTCCTGGTCCTGAGTAACCCTGATTGTGTTCCAGACCACCTGAAGGGGGAGCCGGAGCTGCTGGAGGAGCGGCTGATCCTGGAGGAGATGCTGGAGGTGGTGGAGCAGAGGGACTCTCTGGTGGCTCTGCTGGAGGAACAGAGACTGAGGCAGCGCCAGGAAGACCAGGACCTGGAGCAGCTCATGGGTCTCAGCTGGACCTGAACCAGGACCCGGACCTGGACCTGGACCTGGACCTGGACCTGGACCTGGACCTGGACCCGAACCTGAACCTGGACCTGAACCTGGACCTGGACCTGGACCTGAACCTGGACCCGAACCTGGACCTGGACCTGAACCTGAACCTGGACCTGGACCCGAACCCGGACCTGGACCTGGACCTGGACCTGAACCTGGACCTGGACCTGGACCTGAACCTGGACCTGGACCTGGACCTGGACCTGAACCTGGACCTGGACCTGGACCTGGACCTGGACCTGACCCTGGACCTGGACCTGGACCTGAACCTGGACCTGAACCTGGACCTGGACCTCAACCTGGACCTTTACCTGGACCTGGACCTGAACCTGGACCTGAACCTGAACCTGGACCTGAACCTGGACCTGAACCAGGACCTGAACCTGAACCTGGACCTGGACCTGGACCTGGACCTGGAAGGGTTTCTGCAGGACCCCAACTGGTCTGGACCGGTCTGCTGTGATGTCATAATGACCATCGTATCGTATGAGAGTCCAACCGGGGTCCAGAGTCCAGAGTCCAGAGTCCAGGGTCCAGAGTCCAGGGTCCAGGGTCCAGGGTCCAGAGTCCAGGGTCCAGAGTCCAGGGTCCAGAGTCCAGAGTCCAGAGTCCAGGGTCCAGAGTCCAGGGTCCAGAGTCCAGAGTCCAGAGTCCAGGGTCCAGAGTCCAGGGTCCAGAGTCCAGAGTCCAGGGTCCAGGGTCCAGAGTCCAGAGTCCAGAGTCCAGGGTCCAGGGTCCAGGGTCCAGAGTCCAGGGTCCAGAGTCCAGGGTCCAGAGTCCAGGGTCCAGAGTCCAGAGTCCAGGGTCCAGGGTCCAGGGTCCAGAGTCCAGAGTCCAGGGTCCAGAGTCCAGAGTCCAGGGTCCAGAGTCCAGGGTCCAGAGTCCAGAGTCCAGGGTCCAGGGTCCAGAGTCCAGTAACTAAAGTAACTAAAGTAAAGTAACTAAAGTTACTAAAGTAACTAAAGTGACTAAAGTAACTAAAGTAAAGTAACTAAACTAAAGTAAAGTAACTAAAGTTACTAAAGTAACTAAAGTAAAGTAACTAAAGTAACTAAAGTAACTAAAGTAACTAAAGTAACTAAAGTAACTAAAGTAACTAAAGTAACTAAAGTAAAGTAACTAAAGTAACTAAAGTAACTAAAGTAACTAAAGTAAAGTAACTAAAGTAACTAAAGTAACTAAAGTAAAGTAACTAAAGTAACTAAAGTAACTAAAGTAACTAAAGTAACTAAAGTAACTAAAGTAACTAAAGTAAAGTAACAAAAGTAACTAAAGTAACTAAAGTAACTAAAGTAAAGTAACTAAAGTAACTAAAGTAACTAAAGTAAAGTAACTAAAGTTACTAAAGTAACTAAAGTAAAGTAACTAAACTAAAGTAACTAAAGTAAAGTAACTAAAGTAACTAAAGTAACTAAAGTAAAGTAACTAAAGTAACTAAAGTAACTAAAGTAAAGTAACTAAAGTAACTAAAGTAACTAAAGTAAAGTAACTAAAGTAACTAAAGTAACTTAAGTAAAGTAACTAAAGTAAAGTAACTAAAGTAACTAAAGTAACTAAAGTAAAGTAACTAAAGTAACTAAAGTAAAGTAACTAAAGTAACTAAAGTAACTAAAGTAAAGTAACTTAAGTAACTAGAGTAAAGTAACTAAAGTAACTAAAGTAACTAAAGTAAAGTAACTAAAGTAACTAAAGTAACTAAAGTAACTAAAGTAAAGTAACTAAAGTAACTAAAGTAACTAAAGTAACTAAAGTAAAGTAACTAAAGTAACTAAAGTAACTAAAGTAACTAAAGTAAAGTAACTAAAGTAACTAAAGTACCTAAAGTAAAGTAACTAAAGTAACTAAAGTAACTAAAGTAAAGTAACTTAAGTAACTAAAGTAACTAAAGTAACTAAAGTAACTAAAGTAAAGTAACTAAAGTAACTAAAGTAAAGTAACTAAAGTAAAGTAACTAAAGTAACTAAAGTAACTAAAGTAAAGTAACTAAAGTAACTAAAGTAAAGTAACTAAAGTAACAAAAGTAAAGTAACTAAAGTAACTAAAGTAACTAAACTAAAGTAACTAAAGTAACTAAAGTAAAGTAACTAAAGTAAAGTAACTAAAGTAACTAAAGTAAAGTAACTAAAGTAACTAAAGTAACTAAAGTAAAGTAACTAAAGTAACTTAAGTAAAGTAACTAAAGTTACTAAAGTAACTAAAGTAACTAAAGTAAAGTAACTAAAGTAAAGTAACTAAAGTAAAGTAACTAAAGTAAAGTAACTAAAGTAAAGTAACTAAAGTTACTAAAGTAACTAAAGTAAATAAAGTAACTAAACTAAAGTAACTAAAGTAACTAAAGTAACTAAAGTAAAGTAACTAAAGTAACTAAAGTAACTAAAGTAAAGTAACTAAAGTAACTAAAGTAAAGTAACTAAAGTAAAGTAACTAAAGTAACTAAAGTAACTAAAGTAACTAAAGTAACTAAACTAAAGTAACTAAAGTAACTAAAGTAACTAAAGTAAAGTAACTAAAGTAACTAAAGTAACTAAAGTAAAGTAACTAAAGTAACTAAAGTAAAGTAACTAAAGTAAAGTAACTAAAGTAACTAAAGTAACTAAAGTAAAGTAACTAAAGTAACTAAACTAAAGTAACTAAAGTAACTAAAGTAACTTAAGTAAAGTAACTAAAGTAACTAAAGTAACTAAAGTAACTAAAGTAAAGTAAGTAAAGTAACTAAAGTAAAGTAACTTAAGTAACTAAAGTAACTAAAGTAACTAAAGTAAAGTAACTTAAGTAACTAAAGTAACTAAAGTAACTAAAGTAAAGTAACTAAAGTAACTAAAGTAAAGTAACTAAAGTAAAGTAACTAAAGTAACTAAAGTAACTAAAGTAAAGTAACTAAAGTAACTCAAGTAAAGTAACTAAAGTAACTAAAGTAAAGTAACTAAACTAACTAAAGTAGCTAAAGTAACTAAAGTAAAGTAACTAAAGTAACTAAAGTAAAGTAACTAAAGTAACTAAAGTAACTAAAGTAACTAAAGTAACTAAAGTAACTAAAGTAACTTAAGTAACTAAACTAAAGTAACTAAAGTAACTAAACTAAAGTAACTAAAGTAAAGTAACTAAAGTAACTAAAGTAACTTAAGTAACTAAAGTAACTAAAGTAACTAAAGTAAAGTAACTAAAGTAACTAAAGTAAAGTAACTAAACTAACTAAAGTAACTAAAGTAACTAAAGTAAAGTAACTAAAGTAACTAAAGTAACTTAAGTAACTAAACTAAAGTAACTAAAGTTACTAAAGTAACTAAAGTAACTAAAGTAACTAAAGTAACTAAACTAAAGTAACTAAAGTAACTAAAGTAACTTAAGTAACTAAAGTAACTAAAGTAACTAAACTAAAGTAACTAAAGTAACTAAACTAAAGTAACTAAAGTAAAGTAACTAAAGTAACTAAAGTAAAGTAACTAAAGTAACTAAAGTAACTAAAGTAACTAAAGTAAAGTAACTAAAGTAACTAAAGTAAAGTAACTAAAGTAAAGTAACTAAAGTAACTAAAGTAACTAAAGTAAAGTAACTAAACTAAAGTAACTAAAGTAACTAAAGTAACTAAAGTAAAGTAACTAAAGTAACTAAAGTAACTAAAGTAAAGTAACTAAAGTAACTAAAGTAACTAAAGTAACTAAAGTAAAGTAACTAAAGTAACTAAAGTAAAGTAACTAAAGTAACTAAAGTAAAGTAACTAAAGTAACTAAAGTAACTAAAGTAACTAAAGTAAAGTAACTAAAGTAACTTAAGTAAAGTAACTAAAGTAACTAAAGTAAAGTAACTAAAGTAAAGTAACTAAAGTAACTAAAGTAACTAAAGTAACTAAAGTAAAGTAACTAAAGTAACTAAAGTAAAGTAACTAAAGTAACTAAAGTAACTAAAGTAACTAAAGTAAAGTAACTAAAGTAACTAAAGTAAAGTAACTAAAGTAACTAAAGTAAAGTAACTAAAGTAAAGTAACTAAAGTAACTAAAGTAACTAAAGTAACTAAAGTAAAGTAACTAAAGTAACTAAAGTAAAGTAACTAAAGTAACTAAAGTAACTAAAGTAAGTAAAGTAAAGTAACTAAAGTAACTAAAGTAAACTAACTAAAGTAACTAAAGTAACTAAAGTAACTAAAGTAAAGTAACTAAAGTAACTAAACTAAAGTAACTAAAGTAACTAAAGTAACTAAAGTAACTACAGTAACTAAAGTAAAGTAACTAAAGTAACTAAAGTAACTAAAGTAACTACAGTAAAGTAACTAAAGTAACTAAAGTAAAGTAACTAAAGTAAAGTAACTAAAGTAACTAAAGTAAAGTAACTAAAGTAACTAAAGTAACTAAAGTAACTAAAGTAAAGTAACTAAAGTAACTAAAGTAACTAAAGTAACTAAAGTAAAGTAACTAAAGTAACTAAAGTAACTAAAGTAACTAAAGTAACTAAAGTAAAGTAACTAAAGTAACTAAAGTAACTAAAGTAAAGTAACTAAAGTAACTAAAGTAACTAAAGTAAAGTAACTAAAGTAACTAAAGTAAAGTAACTAAAGCAACTAAAGTAACTTAAGTAACTAAAGTAACTTAAGTAACTAAAGTAAAGTAACTAAAGTAAAGTAACTAAAGTAAAGTAACTAAAGTAACTAAAGTAAAGTAACTAAAGTAACTAAAGTAACTAAAGTAACTGATGTTTAATATTTACTGATGTTCAGATTTATTGTTGTTTTGTTTGTTTATTGTAATAATTGTTGTTGTTATTTTGTTGTTTTTGTTGTTTTTGTTGTTTTTGTTGTTTTTATTGTTTTTGTTATTTTGTTGTTTTTGTTGTTTTTGTTGTTTTGTTGTTTTTGTGCCAAACTTCACGTTTTTCTTATTTTCTGTTTATTAAAGAAACAAACTGATGAAAGAGTTTTATTGTTTTAATGTTTTATTATTATTTACGATGTTTTTACGATGTTTTTACGATGTTTTTACGATGTTTTTAAGACAAACTGAGGTTTTTATGAAGTTTTTACGAAGTTTTTACGATGTTTTTAAGGCAAAATGAGGTTTTTATGAAGTTTTTACGATGTTTTTAAGGCAAACTGAGTTTTTTATGAAGTTTTTACGAAGTTTTTACGATGTTTTTACGGTGTTTTTAAGGCAAACTGAGGTTTTCTGAAGTTTTACGATGTTTTTACGATGTTTTTACAATGTTTTTAAGGCAAACTGAGGTTTTTATGACGTTTTTACGATGTTTTTACGATGTTTTTACAATGTTTTTAAGGCAAACTGAGGTTTTTATGACGTTTTTACGATGTTTTTACGATGTTTTTAAGGCAACCTGAGGTTTTTATGAAGTTTTACGATGTTTTTACGATGTTTTTACGAAGTTTTTACAATGTTTTTAAGGCAAACTGAGGTTTTATGAAGTTTTACGATGTTTTTACGATGTTTTTAAGACAAACTGAGGTTTTTATGAAGTTTTTACGAAGTTTTAAGGCAAACTGAGTTTTTATGAAGTTTTACGATGTTTTTAAGGCAAACTGAGGTTTTTATGATGTTTTTACGATGTTTTTACGATTTTTTTTAAGGCAAACTGAGGTTTTTATGAAGTTTTTACGATGTTTTTACGATGTTTTTACGATGTTTTTAAGACAAACAGGTTTTTGTGAAGTTTTTACGATGTTTTTACAATGTTTTTAAGGCAAACTGAGGTTTTTATGAAGTTTTTACGAAGTTTTTAAGGCAAACTGAGGTTTTTATGAAGTTTTACGATGTTTTTACAATGTTTTTAAGGCAACCTGAGGTTTTTATGAAGTTTTACGATGTTTTTACGATGTTTTCACGAAGTTTTTACAATGTTTTTAAGGCAAACTGAGGTTTTTATGAAGTTTTTACGAAGTTTTTACGAAGTTTTTACGATGTTTTTACGATGTTTTTAAGGCAAACTGAGGTTTTTATGAAGTTTTTACGAAGTTTTTACGATGTTTTTACGATGTTTTTAAGACAAACTGAGGTTTTTATGAAGTTTTTACGATGTTTTTACGATGTTTTTAAGACAAACTGAGGTTTTTATGAAGTTTTTACGAAGTTTTTACGATGTTTTAAGGCAAACTGAGGTTTTTATGAAGTTTTTACGATGTTTTTACGATGTTTTTAAGACAAACTGAGGTTTTTATGAAGTTTTTACGATGTTTTTAAGACAAACTGAGGTTTTTATGAAGTTTTTACGATGTTTTTTAGACAAACTGAGGTTTTTATGAAGTTTTTACGATGTTTTTACGATGTTTTTAAGGCAAACTGAGGTTTTTATGAAGTTTTTACGATGTTTTTACGATGTTTTTAAGGCAAACTGAGGTTTTTATGAAGTTTTTACAAAGTTTTTACGATGTTTTAAAGACAAACTGAGGTTTTTATGAAGTTTTTACGAAGTTTTTACGATGTTTTAAAGACAAACTGAGGTTTTTATGAAGTTTTTACGATGTTTTTTAGACAAACTGAGGTTTTTATGAAGTTTTTACGAAGTTTTTACGATGTTTTAAAGACAAACTGAGGTTTTTATGAAGTTTTTACGATGTTTTTTAGACAAACTGAGGTTTTTATGAAGTTTTTACGAAGTTTTTACAATGTTTTAAAGACAACAGGTTTTTATGAAGTTTTTACGAAGTTTTTACGATGTTTTTAAGGCAAACTGAGGTTTTTATGAAGTTTTTACGATGTTTTTAAGGCAAACTGAGGTTTTTATGAAGTTTTTACGATGTTTTTAAGGCAAACTGAGGTTTTTATGAAGTTTTTACGAAGTTTTTACGATGTTTTTACGATGTTTTTAAGGCAAACTGAGGTTTTTATGAAGTTTTTACGAAGTTTTTACGATGTTTTTACGATGTTTTTAAGACAAACTGAGGTTTTTATGAAGTTTTTATGAAGTTTTTACGAAGTTTTTAAGGCAAATTGAGGTTTTTATAAAGTTTTTACGAAGTTTTTACGATGTTTTAAGGCAAACTGAGGTTTTTATGAAGTTTTTATGAAGTTTTTACGAAGTTTTTACGATGTTTTTAAGACAAACTGAGGTTTTTATGAAGTTTTTACGAAGTTTTTACGATGTTTTTAAGACAAACTGAGGTTTTTATGAAGTTTTTACGATGTTTTTAAGGCAAACTGAGGTTTTTATGAAGTTTTTACGATGTTTTTACGATGTTTTTAAGACAAACTGAGGTTTTTATGAAGTTTTTACGATGTTTTTACGATGTTTTTAAGGCAAACTGAGGTTTTTATGAAGTTTTTACGAAGTTTTTAAGACAAACTGAGGTTTTTATGAAGTTTTTACGAAGTTTTTAAGGCAAATTGAGGTTTTTATAAAGTTTTTACGAAGTTTTTACGATGTTTTAAGGCAAACTGAGGTTTTTATGAAGTTTTTACGAAGTTTTTACAATGTTTTTAAGACAAACTGAGGTTTTTATGAAGTTTTTACGATGTTTTTAAGGCAAACTGAGGTTTTTACGATGTTTTTACGATGTTTTTAAGGCAAACTGAGGTTTTTACGATGTTTTTACGATGTTTTTAAGACAAACTGAGGTTTTTATGAAGTTTTTACGAAGTTTTTACGATGTTTTTAAGGCAAAATGAGGTTTTTATGAAGTTTTTACGAAGTTTTTACGATGTTTTTAAAAATGAGGTTTTTATGAAGTTTTTACGATGTTTTTAAGGCAAACTGAGTTTTTTATGAAGTTTTTACGATGTTTTTACGATGTTTTTACGATGTTTTTAAGACAAACTGAGGTTTTTATGAAGTTTTTACGATGTTTTTACGATGTTTTTAAGGCAAACTGAGGTTTTTATGAAGTTTTTACGATGTTTTTACGATGTTTTTAAGACAAACTGAGGTTTTTATGAAGTTTTTACGATGTTTTTAAGGCAAAATGAGGTTTTTATGAAGTTTTTATGATGTTTTTAAGACAAACTGAGGTTTTTATGAAGTTTTTATGATGTTTTTAAGACAAACTGAGGTTTTTATGAAGTTTTTACGAAGTTTTTACGATGTTTTTAAGGCAAACTGAGGTTTTTATGAAGTTTTTACGATGTTTTTACGATTTTTTAAGGCAAACTGAGGTTTTTATGAAGTTTTTACGATGTTTTTAAGGCAAACTGAGGTTTTTATGAAGTTTTTACGAAGTTTTTACGATGTTTTTAAGACAAACTGAGGTTTTTATGAAGTTTTTACGAAGTTTTTATGATGTTTTTAAGGCAAACTGAGGTTTTGATGAAGTTTTTACGATGTTTTTACGAAGTTTTTACGATGTTTTTAAGGCAAACTGAGGTTTTTATGAAGTTTTTACGAAGTTTTTACGATGTTTTTAAGACAAACTGAGGTTTTTATGAAGTTTTTACGATGTTTTTAAGGCAAACTGAGGTTTTTATGAAGTTTTTACGATGTTTTTAAGGCAAACTGAGGTTTTTATGAAGTTTTTACGAAGTTTTTAAGACAAACTGAGGTTTTTATGAAGTTTTTACGAAGTTTTTACGATGTTTTTAAGACAAACTGAGGTTTTTATGAAGTTTTCACAAAGTTTTTACGATGTTTTTTAGGCAAACTGAGGTTTTTATGAAGTTTTTACGAAGTTTTTAAGGCAAACTGAGGTTTTTATGAAGTTTTTACGAAGTTTTTACGAAGTTTTTAAGACAAACTGAGGTTTTTATAAAGTTTTTACGTAGTTTTTACGAAGTTTTTAAGGCAAACTGAGGTTTTTATAAAGTTTTTACGAAGTTTTTACGAAGTTTTTTAGACAAACTGAGGTTTTTATGAAGTTTTTACGAAGTTTTTACGAAGTTTTTAAGGCAAACTGAGATTTTTATGAAGTTTTTACGAAGTTTTTACGATGTTTTTAAGGCAAACTGAGGTTTTTATGAAGTTTTTACGATGTTTTTAAGGCAAACTGAGGTTTTTATGAAGTTTTTACGATGTTTTAAGGCAAACTGAGGTTTTTATGAAGTTTTTATTAAGTTTTTACGATGTTTTTAAGACAAACTCAGGTATTTATGAAGTTTTTACGATGTTTTTAAGACAAACTCAGGTATTTATGAAGTTTTTACGATGTTTTTACGATGTTTTTAAGGCAAACTGAGGTTTTTATAAAGTTTTTACGAAGTTTTTACGATGTTTTTAAGACAAACTGAGGTTTTTATGAAGTTTTTACGAAGTTTTTACGATGTTTTTAAGACAAACTGAGGTTTTTATGAAGTTTTTACGATGTTTTTACGATGTTTTTAAGACAAACTGAGGTTTTTATGAAGTTTTTACGATGTTTTTACGATGTTTTTAAGACAAACTGAGGTTTTTATGAAGTTTTTACAAAGTTTTTACGATGTTTTTAAGGCAAACTGAGGTTTTTATGAAGTTTTTATGAAGTTTTTATGATGTTTTTAAGGCAAACTGAGGTTTTGATGAAGTTTTTACGATGTTTTTACGAAGTTTTTACGATGTTTTTAAGGCAAACTGAGGTTTTTATAAAGTTTTTACGAAGTTTTTACGATGTTTTTAAGACAAACTGAGGTTTTTATGAAGTTTTTACGATGTTTTTAAGGCAAACTGAGGTTTTTATGAAGTTTTTACGAAGTTTTTACGATGTTTTTAAGACAAACTGAGGTTTTTATGAAGTTTTTACGAAGTTTTTACGATGTTTTAAAGACAAACTGAGGTTTTTATGAAGTTTTTACGATGTTTTTTAGACAAACTGAGGTTTTTATGAAGTTTTTACGAAGTTTTTACAATGTTTTAAAGACAACAGGTTTTTATGAAGTTTTTACGAAGTTTTTACGATGTTTTTAAGGCAAACTGAGGTTTTTATGAAGTTTTTACGATGTTTTTAAGGCAAACTGAGGTTTTTATGAAGTTTTTACGATGTTTTTAAGGCAAACTGAGGTTTTTATGAAGTTTTTACGAAGTTTTTACGATGTTTTTACGATGTTTTTAAGGCAAACTGAGGTTTTTATGAAGTTTTTACGAAGTTTTTACGATGTTTTTACGATGTTTTTAAGACAAACTGAGGTTTTTATGAAGTTTTTATGAAGTTTTTACGAAGTTTTTAAGGCAAATTGAGGTTTTTATAAAGTTTTTACGAAGTTTTTACGATGTTTTAAGGCAAACTGAGGTTTTTATGAAGTTTTTATGAAGTTTTTACGAAGTTTTTACGATGTTTTTAAGACAAACTGAGGTTTTTATGAAGTTTTTACGAAGTTTTTACGATGTTTTTAAGACAAACTGAGGTTTTTATGAAGTTTTTACGATGTTTTTAAGGCAAACTGAGGTTTTTATGAAGTTTTTACGATGTTTTTACGATGTTTTTAAGACAAACTGAGGTTTTTATGAAGTTTTTACGATGTTTTTACGATGTTTTTAAGGCAAACTGAGGTTTTTATGAAGTTTTTACGAAGTTTTTAAGACAAACTGAGGTTTTTATGAAGTTTTTACGAAGTTTTTAAGGCAAATTGAGGTTTTTATAAAGTTTTTACGAAGTTTTTACGATGTTTTAAGGCAAACTGAGGTTTTTATGAAGTTTTTACGAAGTTTTTACAATGTTTTTAAGACAAACTGAGGTTTTTATGAAGTTTTTACGATGTTTTTAAGGCAAACTGAGGTTTTTACGATGTTTTTACGATGTTTTTAAGGCAAACTGAGGTTTTTACGATGTTTTTACGATGTTTTTAAGACAAACTGAGGTTTTTATGAAGTTTTTACGAAGTTTTTACGATGTTTTTAAGGCAAAATGAGGTTTTTATGAAGTTTTTACGAAGTTTTTACGATGTTTTTAAAAATGAGGTTTTTATGAAGTTTTTACGATGTTTTTAAGGCAAACTGAGTTTTTTATGAAGTTTTTGAGATGTTTTTACGATGTTTTTACGATGTTTTTAAGACAAACTGAGGTTTTTATGAAGTTTTTACGATGTTTTTACGATGTTTTTAAGGCAAACTGAGGTTTTTATGAAGTTTTTACGATGTTTTTACGATGTTTTTAAGACAAACTGAGGTTTTTATGAAGTTTTTACGAAGTTTTTACGATGTTTTTAAGACAAACTGAGGTTTTTATGAAGTTTTTACGAAGTTTTTACGATGTTTTTAAGACAAACTGAGGTTTTTATGAAGTTTTTACGATGTTTTTAAGGCAAAATGAGGTTTTTATGAAGTTTTTACGATGTTTTTAAGGCAAACTGAGGTTTTTATGAAGTTTTTACGAAGTTTTTACGATGTTTTTAAGACAAACTGAGGTTTTTATGAAGTTTTTACGAAGTTTTTATGATGTTTTTAAGGCAAACTGAGGTTTTGATGAAGTTTTTACGATGTTTTTACGAAGTTTTTACGATGTTTTTAAGGCAAACTGAGGTTTTTATGAAGTTTTTACGAAGTTTTTACGATGTTTTTAAGACAAACTGAGGTTTTTATGAAGTTTTTACGATGTTTTTAAGGCAAACTGAGGTTTTTATGAAGTTTTTACGATGTTTTTAAGGCAAACTGAGGTTTTTATGAAGTTTTTACGAAGTTTTTAAGACAAACTGAGGTTTTTATGAAGTTTTTACGAAGTTTTTACGATGTTTTTAAGACAAACTGAGGTTTTTATGAAGTTTTCACAAAGTTTTTACGATGTTTTTTAGGCAAACTGAGGTTTTTATGAAGTTTTTACGAAGTTTTTAAGGCAAACTGAGGTTTTTATGAAGTTTTTACGAAGTTTTTAAGACAAACTGAGGTTTTTATAAAGTTTTTACGAAGTTTTTACGAAGTTTTTAAGGCAAACTGAGGTTTTTATAAAGTTTTTACGAAGTTTTTACGAAGTTTTTTAGACAAACTGAGGTTTTTATGAAGTTTTTACGAAGTTTTTACGAAGTTTTTAAGGCAAACTGAGATTTTTATGAAGTTTTTACGAAGTTTTTACGATGTTTTTAAGGCAAACTGAGGTTTTTATGAAGTTTTTACGATGTTTTTAAGGCAAACTGAGGTTTTTATGAAGTTTTTACGATGTTTTAAGGCAAACTGAGGTTTTTATGAAGTTTTTATTAAGTTTTTACGATGTTTTTAAGACAAACTCAGGTATTTATGAAGTTTTTACGATGTTTTTAAGACAAACTCAGGTATTTATGAAGTTTTTACGATGTTTTTACGATGTTTTTAAGGCAAACTGAGGTTTTTATAAAGTTTTTACGAAGTTTTTACGATGTTTTTAAGACAAACTGAGGTTTTTATGAAGTTTTTACGAAGTTTTTACGATGTTTTTAAGACAAACTGAGGTTTTTATGAAGTTTTTACGATGTTTTTAAGGCAAACTGAGGTTTTTATGAAGTTTTTACGATGTTTTTACGATGTTTTTAAGACAAACTGAGGTTTTTATGAAGTTTTTACGATGTTTTTACGATGTTTTTAAGACAAACTGAGGTTTTTATGAAGTTTTTACAAAGTTTTTACGATGTTTTTAAGGCAAACTGAGGTTTTTATGAAGTTTTTATGAAGTTTTTATGATGTTTTTAAGACAAACTGAGGTTTTTATGAAGTTTTTACGATGTTTTAAGGCAAACTGAGGTTTTGATGAAGTTTTTACGATGTTTTTACGAAGTTTTTACGATGTTTTTAAGGCAAACTGAGGTTTTTATAAAGTTTTTACGAAGTTTTTACGATGTTTTTAAGACAAACTGAGGTTTTTATGAAGTTTTTACGATGTTTTTACGAAGTTTTTACGATGTTTTTAAGGCAAACTGAGGTTTTTATAAAGTTTTTACGAAGTTTTTACGATGTTTTTAAGGCAAACTGAGGTTTTTATGAAGTTTTTACGAAGTTTTTACGATGTTTTTAAGACAAACTCAGGTAATTATGAAGTTTTTACGATGTTTTTAAGACAAACTCAGGTATTTATGAAGTTTTTACGATGTTTTTAAGGCAAACTGAGGTTTTTATGAAGTTTTTACGATGTTTTTAAGGCAAACTGAGGTTTTTATGAAGTTTTTACGAAGTTTTTACGATGTTTTTAAGGCAAACTGAGGTTTTTATGAAGTTTTTACGAAGTTTTTACGATGTTTTAAGGCAAATTGAGGTTTTTATGAAGTTTTTACGAAGTTTTTACGATGTTTTTAAGGCAAACTGAGGTTTTTATGAAGTTTTTATTAAGTTTTTACGATGTTTTTAAGGCAAACTGAGGTTTTTATGAAGTTTTTACGAAGTTTTTACGATGTTTTTAAGGCAAACTGAGGTTTTTATGAAGTTTTTATGAAGTTTTTATGATGTTTTTAAGGCAAACTGAGGTTTTTATGAAGTTTTTACGATGTTTTTACGATGTTTTTAAGGCAAACTGAGGTTTTTATGAAGTTTTTACGAAGTTTTTACGATGTTTTTAAGGCAAACTGAGGTTTTTATGAAGTTTTTACGATGTTTTTAAGGCAAACTGAGGTTTTTATGAAGTTTTTACAAAGTTTTTACGATGTTTTTAAGGCAAACTGAGGTTTTTATGAAGTTTTTATGAAGTTTTTATGAAGTTTTTACGATGTTTTTAAGGCAAACTGAGGTTTTTATGAAGTTTTTACGAAGTTTTTACGATGTTTTTAAGACAAACTGAGGTTTTTATGAAGTTTTTACGATGTTTTTAAGGCAAACTGAGGTTTTTATGAAGTTTTTACGAAGTTTTTAAGACAAACTGAGGTTTTTATGAAGTTTTTACGAAGTTTTTACGATGTTTTTAAGACAAACTGAGGTTTTTATGAAGTTTTCACGAAGTTTTTACGATGTTTTTTAGGCAAACTGAGGTTTTTATGAAGTTTTTACGAAGTTTTTAAGGCAAACTGAGGTTTTTATGAAGTTTTTACGAAGTTTTTACGAAGTTTTTAAGACAAACTGAGGTTTTTATAAAGTTTTTACGAAGTTTTTACGAAGTTTTTAAGGCAAACTGAGGTTTTTATAAAGTTTTTACGAAGTTTTTACGAAGTTTTTTAGACAAACTGAGGTTTTTATGAAGTTTTTACGAAGTTTTTACGAAGTTTTTAAGGCAAACTGAGATTTTTATGAAGTTTTTACGAAGTTTTTACGATGTTTTTAAGGTAAACTGAGGTTTTTATGAAGTTTTTACGATGTTTTTAAGGCAAACTGAGGTTTTTATGAAGTTTTTATTAAGTTTTTACGATGTTTTTAAGACAAACTCAGGTATTTATGAAGTTTTTACGATGTTTTTAAGACAAACTCAGGTATTTATGAAGTTTTTACGATGTTTTTACGATGTTTTTAAGGCAAACTGAGGTTTTTATAAAGTTTTTACGAAGTTTTTACGATGTTTTTAAGACAAACTGAGGTTTTTATGAAGTTTTTACGAAGTTTTTACGATGTTTTTAAGACAAACTGAGGTTTTTACGATGTTTTTACGATGTTTTTAAGGCAAACTGAGGTTTTTATGAAGTTTTTACGAAGTTTTTACGATGTTTTTAAGGCAAAATGAGGTTTTTATGAAGTTTTTACGAAGTTTTTACGATTTTTTAAGGCAAACTGAGGTTTTTATGAAGTTTTTACGATGTTTTTAAGGCAAACTGAGGTTTTTATGAAGTTTTTACGAAGTTTTTACGATGTTTTTAAGACAAACTGAGGTTTTTATGAAGTTTTTACAAAGTTTTTACGATGTTTTTAAGGCAAACTGAGGTTTTTATGAAGTTTTTATGAAGTTTTTATGATGTTTTTAAGGCAAACTGAGGTTTTGATGAAGTTTTTACGATGTTTTTACGAAGTTTTTACGATGTTTTTAAGGCAAACTGAGGTTTTTATAAAGTTTTTACGAAGTTTTTACGATGTTTTTAAGACAAACTGAGGTTTTTATGAAGTTTTTACGATGTTTTTACGAAGTTTTTACGATGTTTTTAAGGCAAACTGAGGTTTTTATAAAGTTTTTACGAAGTTTTTACGATGTTTTTAAGGCAAACTGAGGTTTTTATGAAGTTTTTACGAAGTTTTTACGATGTTTTTAAGACAAACTCAGGTAATTATGAAGTTTTTACGATGTTTTTAAGACAAACTCAGGTATTTATGAAGTTTTTACGATGTTTTTAAGGCAAACTGAGGTTTTTATGAAGTTTTTACGATGTTTTTAAGGCAAACTGAGGTTTTTATGAAGTTTTTACGAAGTTTTTACGATGTTTTTAAGGCAAACTGAGGTTTTTATGAAGTTTTTACGAAGTTTTTACGATGTTTTAAGGCAAATTGAGGTTTTTATGAAGTTTTTACGAAGTTTTTACGATGTTTTTAAGGCAAACTGAGGTTTTTATGAAGTTTTTATTAAGTTTTTACGATGTTTTTAAGGCAAACTGAGGTTTTTATGAAGTTTTTACGAAGTTTTTACGATGTTTTTAAGGCAAACTGAGGTTTTTATGAAGTTTTTATGAAGTTTTTATGATGTTTTTAAGGCAAACTGAGGTTTTTATGAAGTTTTTACGATGTTTTTACGATGTTTTTAAGGCAAACTGAGGTTTTTATGAAGTTTTTACGAAGTTTTTACGATGTTTTTAAGGCAAACTGAGGTTTTTATGAAGTTTTTACGATGTTTTTAAGGCAAACTGAGGTTTTTATGAAGTTTTTACAAAGTTTTTACGATGTTTTTAAGGCAAACTGAGGTTTTTATGAAGTTTTTATGAAGTTTTTATGAAGTTTTTACGATGTTTTTAAGGCAAACTGAGGTTTTTATAAAGTTTTTACGAAGTTTTTACGATGTTTTTAAGACAAACTGAGGTTTTTATGAAGTTTTTACGATGTTTTTAAGGCAAACTGAGGTTTTTATGAAGTTTTTACGAAGTTTTTACGATGTTTTTAAGACAAACTCAGGTATTTATGAAGTTTTTACGATGTTTTTACGATGTTTTTAAGGCAAACTGAGGTTTTTATGAAGTTTTTACGATGTTTTTAAGGCAAACTGAGGTTTTTATGAAGTTTTTACGAAGTTTTTACGATGTTTTTAAGGCAAACTGAGGTTTTTATGAAGTTTTTACGAAGTTTTTACGATGTTTTAAGGCAAATTGAGGTTTTTATGAAGTTTTTACGAAGTTTTTACGATGTTTTTAAGGCAAACTGAGGTTTTTATGAAGTTTTTACGATGTTTTTTAGACAAACTGAGGTTTTTACGATGTTTTTACGATGTTTTTAAGGCAAACTGAGGTTTTTATGAAGTTTTTACGAAGTTTTTACGATGTTTTTAAGGCAAACTGAGGTTTTTATGAAGTTTTTACGAAGTTTTTACGATGTTTTTAAGACAAACTGAGGTTTTTATGAAGTTTTTACGATGTTTTTAAGGCAAACTGAGGTTTTTATGAAGTTTTTACGAAGTTTTTAAGGCAAACTGAGGTTTTTATGAAGTTTTTACAAAGTTTTTACGATGTTTTTAAGGCAAACTGAGGTTTTTATGAAGTTTTTACGATGTTTTTAAGACAAACTGAGGTTTTTATGAAGTTTTTACAAAGTTTTTACGATGTTTTTAAGACAAACTGAGGTTTTTATGAAGTTTTTACGATGTTTTTACGATGTTTTTAAGGCAAACTGAGGTTTTTATGAAGTTTTTACTAAGTTTTTAAGGCAAACTGAGGTTTTTATGAAGTTTTTACAAAGTTTTTACGATGTTTTTAAGACAAACTGAGGTTTTTATGAAGTTTTTACGATGTTTTTACGATGTTTTTAAGGCAAACTGAGGTTTTTATGAAGTTTTTACGATGTTTTTAAGGCAAACTGAGGTTTTTATGAAGTTTTTACGATGTTTTTAAGGCAAACTGAGGTTTTTATGAAGTTTTTACGATGTTTTTTAGACAAACTGAGGTTTTTATGAAGTTTTTACGATGTTTTTTAGACAAACTGAGGTTTTTATGAAGTTTTTACGATGTTTTTTAGACAAACTGAGATTTTTATGAAGTTTTTACGATGTTTTTTAGACAAACTGAGGTTTTTATGAAGTTTTTACGAAGTTTTTAAGGCAAACTGAGGTTTTTATGAAGTTTTTACGATGTTTTTACGACAAACTGAGGTTTTTACGATAAACTGAAGTTTTTACGATGTTTTTTAAGACAAACTGAGGTTTTTACGATAAACTGAAGTTTTTACGATGTTTTTTAAGACAAACAGGTTTTTATGATAAAATTTCACAATAAAAAAAAAAAAGAGTCTTTTTCCTTCAGACGTGTTTTATTTTCTTTGCCCTGAGAAAAAAAGACAAAGTCGTCAGAGACTCGTGGAGTTGGCGGCGTCCAGCTTCAGGTCCTTGGCGGTCAGCCCCGCGGTGACCGGGTGCATCGCCGCTCTGTGAGCCAGGAACACGCGAACGGCTTCATCACGATATTTATCAAAGTTGTAGATTTCTCTGTGGACGAACGACAGGAAACGGGTCAAAGAGCTGCAGCGAGTCCCGAGAGTGAAGACGTGAGGGGGTCAGGGGGTCAGGGGTCAGAGGGTCTGGGGGTCAGGGGTCAGAGGGTCTGGGGT
>NC_139845.1:289325-291825 GCF_963691815.1 Echiichthys vipera
CACAGTTTAATATTTATATATATTTATGTTACAGATATATTTATATTATAATTATATATAAATATATCTTTAAAAACAAACCAGACTCCGTTTAAAAACAGACCGATTTAAGGATCATTCACTCAAACAGAGACACGAGCTCAGGTGTCACAGTTTAATATTTATATATATTTATGTTACAGATATATTTATATTATAATTATATATAAATATATCTTTAATATAAAACAAACCAGAGTCCGTTTAAAAACAGACCGATTTAAGGATCATTCACTTAAACAGAGACACGAGCTCAGGTGTCAAAGTTTAATATTTATATTATTAAATATTAAATATTTACTAAAGTAAAAACACAGCTGGAGCCGGATTCAGCCGAACTACAGAGAAACATTTAAAGGATCTAAAACACTTATTATTTTAATTTTTGAATAAAAATATTAGTGATTATTTAATAATTTAGAGTTTTAATGGTTGAGTTTCGTCTTTAAAGTATTAACGTGTTTCTCGTGACGCCTTCAGGGACCAGAGACACGGTCTGAAACCAGAGACTCGGAGCCCGCGGCGGCTCGCGCAGCGGCCCGGGGGCCGAGCACCGGGGCCGAGCACCGGGCCGGTAACGTACCAGGGCGGAGCACCGGTCCTCCAGAGCCTCCACCGTCAGCGCCGCCGTGGCCCGGAGCACGCGCCGGGCGAAGTCCACGCGCAGGTTCAGGTTCAGGTGGCGCGTGACGCACCTGGTGACGCACGCGAAGGAGCACGGGTCTGCAGACATGATGCACGCGCACGGGCCGGTACCGACGGAGAGACTGAGGACGGCGCCGACACACACCGGGTTATCTACCGGAACATGCTGCCGACACTTCCGGCACCGGCGCTTTCACAGTAAAAGACCCGCGGCACTGAGGACAGGCTTTTATTTTGAAACACCAGAATCCGGTCATTTAAATTAAATTCATTTTTGTTTATTTTATTAAAAATTAAATAGGAAAAGATTAAAATTAATGAAAATATTTGAATGAAAATATACAAAAATAAATGTTTATATTTTATATTTTAATACATTTTAAAAATAAATAAATACAATATAAAAATATAAAAAGGAATAAATAATATAAATAAAAATATACAAAATGTTTATAATTAATTTAGCATTTTAATAAATTACTTTTTAATAAAATAAAAAATGAAAAAATGTAAAAATGAAAAAGGAATAAACTAAATAATTAAAAAGCAAAATATTAAAAAATAAGCATTTATTTTTGTTTATAATTTAAAATATTGTAATTTATATATTTAATTTATATTTTTAATGAATTAAAAAGACAATTTTTATACAAGTTTAGAAATAAAAAGATAAAGAGCAAAATATTGAATTATGAGTTTGTTTATATTTATTTAATTATTTTAACTTTTGTATTAATTTTATTTATTTCTTCTTTTGACTTTAGATCTTTTTATTTATATAAATAAAGATCTAAAGTCAGATCATTAAATCCTGGATCAGAGACACAAATAAATATTTAATTAATCAAATAATTTAAATGTAATAATTTGATTAATTAAATGCAATAAAAGTTCCTCTCCTGGACCCGTCCCCTCATGGTGGTTCAGGTCTGAGTCCCTGTGACCCTGAGGGCTGTGGTCTGGACCCGTCCCCTCATGGTGGTTCAGGTCTGAGTCCCTGTGACCCTGAGGGCTGTGGTCTGGACCCGTCCCCTCATGGTGGTTCAGGTCTGAGTCCCTGTGACCCTGAGGGCTGTGGTCTGGACCCGTCCCCTCATGGTGGTTCAGGTCTGAGTCCCTGTGACCCTGAGGGCTGTGGTCTGGACCCGTCCCCTCATGGTGGTTCAGGTCTGAGTCCCTGTGACCCTGAGGGCTGTGGTCTGGACCCGTCCCCTCATGGTGGTTCAGGTCTGAGTCCCTGTGACCCTGAGGGCTGTGGTCTGGACCCGTCCCCTCATGGTGGTTCAGGTCTGAGTCCCTGTGACCCTGAGGGCTGTGGTCTGGACCCGTCCCCTCATGGTGGTTCAGGTCTGAGTCCCTGTGACCCTGAGGGCTGTGGTCTGGACCCGTCCCCTCATGGTGGTTCAGGTCTGAGTCCCTGTGACCCTGAGGGCTGTGGTCTGGACCCGTCCCCTCATGGTGGTTCAGGTCTGAGTCCCTGTGACCCTGAGGGCTGTGGTCTGGACCCGTCCCCTCATGGTGGTTCAGGTCTGAGTCCCTGTGAACCTGAGGGCTGTGGTCTGGACCCGTCCCCTCATGGTGGTTCAGGTCTGAGTCCCTGTGACCCTGAGGGCTGTGGTCTGGACCCGTCCCCTCATGGTGGTTCAGGTCTGAGTCCCTGTGACCCTGAGGGCTGTGGTCTGGACCCGTCCCCTCATGGTGGTTCAGGTCTGAGTCCCTGTGACCCTGAGGGCTGTGGTCTGGACCCGTCCCCTCATGGTGGTTCAGGTCTGAGTCCCTGTGACCCTGAGGGCTGTGGTCTGGACCCGTCCCCTCA
>NC_139845.1:299325-334325 GCF_963691815.1 Echiichthys vipera
AAACAAACGTGTTGACGTCTCTTTAACTTTCAAACTTTCACATGAAGAAGAATTAATGATTAAATTCTTTAAATCAGTTTCTGAACTTTGCTTTTAAAGAGCGATGCTTTTATTTTGAAGGCCTGAGTCTCCTGATGACTTTATGAACTTTAATAAATGATCAAAACTCCTAGTTTTTATAAAGAAAACGACGTTTGTGATTTCACTGTGAAACAAGAAGAAATCACATTAAACAAAAACTCACATTATTTTAGTTTGAAGTTTCCTGTTCAAGCTTTAAAAAGTCATAAAATAAAAATGTTATCAATAATAAACCTGTTTGTTATATTTTATGATAATAAATAACAGACCTCAGTGAACACGTGTTCTTATATTAATGTTAATAATAATGTTTTGTTGTTTTCACACAGATTTGTTGTTTAATCAAAGATATTTTTAATTATTTTATTTCAGTTTTTATAAAAAAACAAAATCAAACTGAGAAGAAATCAAAAACCTTTATTGCATCATCGTCGTCTCTGCGTCACATTAAGGAATGACCCTCGCACAGAGGGTGACCACGCCCCCTGCAGTTGACCACGCCTCCCACGGGGCACCTGCAGTTGACCCCGCCCCCTATGCACTCCCCTGTCTTTAACCCCGCCCCCCGATGTCCCCTGCAGTTGACCCCGCCCCCTGCTCAATCACCTGTAGTTGACCCCGCCCCCTGTAGTTGACCCCGCCCCTGATGCCACCTGTAGTTGACCCCGCCCACTGTTCGGTCACCTGTAGTTGACCCCGCCCCTGATGTCACCTGTAGTTGACCCCGCCCCTGATGCCACCTGTAGTTGACCCCGCCCACTGTTCGGTCACCTGTAGTTGACCCGCCCCCCGTAGCTGACCCCGCCCCTCCTTCATCACTTCCTGTCACGTGATTCTGAGTTAAAACATGCGGATAAAGGAAAAAACAGATGTCACAAACATCTGCAGGAAGAACAGAAGAAGAGGGTGAGCTCAGAGTCCATGACATCACTTCCTCCTACAGACGGACACGTGTATAACTTAAAAAAACAAAAAACTCCTCCTCCTCCTCCTCTTCATCACCCTGTACACCCCCCCCCCCCCCCCCCCCCCCCCCCCCGGTGGAGGGCGTCTCTGCTGGTCCCGGTCCTGGCGCTGGTCTAGCGTTTGGACAGCTCGTTGGAGAGCCAGTCCAGACCCTCGTACAGACCCGTGCCCTGGGTGGCACAGGTGGCCTGGACGTGCCACTGGGGAGACACAGGGACGCGGTCACACAGGTGTGTGTGTGTGTGTGTGTGTGTGTGTGTGTGTGTGCGTGTGTGTGTGTAGCGTGTGTAATGTGTGTGTAGCATGTGTGTAGCATGTAGCGTGTGTGTAGCATGTAGCATGTGTGTAGCGTGTAGCGTGTGTGTAGTGTGGTTAGCGTGTGTGTAACATGTGCATGTAGCACGTGTGTTGTGCGTGTAGCGTGTGCATGTAGCATGTAGCACGTGTGTGTAGCGTGTGTGTGTGTAGCATGTAGCGTGTGTAGCGTGTGTGTGTGTAGCATGTAGCGTGTGTGTGTAGCATGTAGCGTGTGTGTAGTGTGTGTGTAGCATGTAGCATGTGTGTAGCGTGTGTGTAGCATGTAGCATGTGTGTAACATGCGTGTAGCATGTAGCACGTGTGTGTTGTGCGTGTAGTGTGATTAGCGTGTGGTTAGCGTGTGTGTAGCGTGTGTGTGTAGCATGTAGCGTGTGTAGCGTTGTGCGTGTAGCTCACGGTTCTGCTGCGGAGGCTGTGCAGGCCCAGCTTGTCGGTGAGTTCACTGACGCCCATGGCGTTTGGAAGATCCTGTTTGTTGGCGAACACCAGAAGAACCGCCTCCTTCAGCTCGTCCTCCTGGATCTGCACAGAGTCACGTGACCAGTGACATCACACCTGACATCAGACCTCTACAGTCATGTGACCAGTGACATCATATCTCTACAGTCATGTGACCCGTGACATCACACCTCTACAGTCATCACACCTCTACAGAGTCATGTGACCGGTGACATCACACCTGACATCAGACCTCTACAGAGTCACGTGACCAGTGACATCACACCTGACATCAGTCCTCTACAGAGTCATGTGACCAGTGACATCACACCTGACATCAGTCCTCTACAGAGTCATGTGACCAGTGACATCACACCTGACATCAGTCCTCTACAGCCATGTGACCAGTGACATCACACCTGACATCAGACCTCTACAGCCATGTGACCAGTGACATCACACCTGACATCAGACCTCTACAGACATGTGACTGATGACATCACACCTCTACAGTCATGTGACTGATGACATCACACCTCTACAGTCATGTGACCGATGACATCACACCTGACATCAGACCTCTACAGCCATGTGACCAGTGACATCACACCTGACATCAGACCTCTACAGCCATGTGACCAGTGACATCACACCTGACATCAGACCTCTACAGCCATGTGACCAGTGACATCACACCTGACATCAGACCTCTACAGTCATGTGACCGATGACATCACACCTCTACAGTCATGTGACCGATGACATCACACCTCTACAGTCATGTCATGTGACCGGTGACATCACACCTCTACAGTCATGTGACCGATGACATCACACCTCTACAGTCATGTCATGTGACCGGTGACATCACACCTCTACAGTCATGTGACCGGTGACATCACACCTCTACAGTCATGTGACTGATGACATCACACCTCTACAGTCATGTGACTGATGACATCACACCTCTACAGTCATGTGACCAGTGACATCACACCTCTACAGTCATGTGACTGATGACATCACACCTCTACAGTCATGTGACTGATGACATCACACCTCTACAGTCATGTGACCAGTGACATCAGACCTCTACAGTCATGTGACCGATGACATCAGACCTCTACAGTCATGTGACCGATGACATCAGACCTCTACAGTCATGTGACCGATGACATCACACCTCTACAGTCATGTGACCGCTGACATCACACCTCAGCTGGAGTGAAGCTGAAACTCACCATCTTAGAAAGTTCCTCTGCTGACTCTGCTACTCTCTCTCTGTCGTTACTGTCCACCACGAAGATCAGACCCTGCACAGGAAACAGGAAACACACAGGGAACACACAGGAAACACACAGGGAACACACAGGGAACACACAGGAAACACACAGGGAACAGGAAACAGGAAACACACAGGGAACACACAGGAAACACAGGGAACACACAGGGAACAGACAGGAAACACACAGGGAACAATAAACAGACAGGGAACACACAGGAAACAGAGAGGGAACAGACAGGGAACAGACAGGAAACAGGAAACAGAGAGGGAACACACAGGGAACAGGAAACACACAGGGAACACACAGGAAACAGACAGGAAACAGACAGGGAACGTACAGGAAACAGACAGGGAACAGGAAACAGACAGGAAACAGACAGGAAACAGACAGGGAACAGACAGGAAACACACAGGAAACAGACAGGAAACAGACAGGAAACAGACAGGAAACACACAGGGAACAGACAGGGAACAGACAGGAAACAGGAAACAGACAGGGAACACACAGGGAACAGACAGGGAACAGACAGGAAACAGACAGGAAACAGGAAACAGACAGGGAACACACAGGGAACAGACAGGGAACAGACAGGAAACAGACAGGAAACAGGAAACAGACAGGGAACACACAGGGAACAGACAGGGAACAGACAGGGAACAGACAGGAAACAGGAAACAGACAGGGAACAGGAAACAGACAGGAAACAGGGAACAGACAGGAAACACACAGGAAACAGACAGGGAACACTTTAATTTGTTGATTTTGATTTAACTTTGTTCTGGTTCTGGTTCTATGTGTTCTGGTTCTGTGTGTTCTGGTTCTGTACCTGTGTGTTCTGGTTCTGTGTGTTCTGGTTCTGGTTCTGTACCGTGTGTTCTGGTTCTGGTTCTGTACCCGTGTGTTCTGGTTCTGTGTGTTCTGGTTCTGTACCTGTGTGTTCTGGTTCTGTACCTGTTGTGTTCTGGTTCTGGTTCTGTGTGTTCTGGTTCTGTGTGTTCTGGTTCTGTACCTGTGTGTTCTGGTTCTGTGTGTTCTGGTTCTGTACCTGAGTGTTCTGGTTCTGTACCTGTGTGTTCTGGTTCTGGTTCTGTGTGTTCTGGTTCTGGTTCTGTACCTGTGTGTTCTGGTTCTGGTTCTGTACCCGTGTGTTCTGGTTCTGTACCTGTGTGTTCTGGTTCTGTGTGTTCTGGTTCTGTACCTGTGTGTTCTGGTTCTGGACCCGTGTGTTCTGGTTCTGTACCTGTGTGTTCTGGTTCTGTGTGTTCTGGTTCTGTGTGTTCTGGTTCTGTACCTGTGTGTTCTGGTTCTGGTTCTGTGTGTTCTGGTTCTGGTTCTGTACCTGTGTGTTCTGGTTCTGGTTCTGTACCCGTGTGTTCTGGTTCTGTACCTGTGTGTTCTGGTTCTGTACCTGAGTGTTCTGGTTCTGGTTCTGTACCTGTGTGTTCTGGTCCTGGACCTGTGTGTTCTGGTTCTGTACCTGTGTGTTCTGGTTCTGTACCTGTGTGTTCTGGTTCTGGTTCTGTACCTGTGTGTTCTGGTCCTGGACCTGTGTGTTCTGGTTCTGGACCTGTGTGTTCTGGTTCTGTACCTGTGTGTTCTGGTTCTGTACCTGTGTGTTCTGGTTCTGTGTGTTCTGGTTCTGTACCCGTGTGTTCTGGTTCTGGTTCTGTGTGTTCTGGTTCTGTACCTGTGTGTTCTGGAAGTAGTGTCTCCACAGCGGTCGGATCTTGTCCTGCCCACCGACGTCCCACACGGTGAAACAGATGTTCTTGTACTCGACCGTCTCCACATTAAAACCTGCCACACACACACACACACACACACACACACACACACACACACACACACACACACACACACACACACACACACACACACACACACACACACACACACACACACACACACACACACACACACACACACACACACACACACACACACACACACACACACACACACACACACACACACACACACACACACACACACACACGGTGACGTGTCGGTGACGTGTCGGTGACGTGACGGTGACGTGTCGGTGACGTGTCGGTGACGTGACGGTGACGTGTCGGTGATGTGACGGTGACGTGTCGGTGACGTGACGGTGACGTGTCGGTGACGTGTCGGTGACGTGACGGTGACGTGTCGGTGATGTGACGGTGACGTGTCGGTGATGTGTGGGTGACGTGTCGGTGACGTGTCGGTGACGTGTCGGTGACGTGTCGCTGATGTCGGTGACGTGTGGGTGATGTGACGGTGACGTGTCGGTGATGTGACGGTGACGTGTCGGTGATGTGTCGGTGACGTGTCGCTGATGTCGGTGACGTGTGGGTGATGTGACGGTGACGTGTCGGTGATGTGTCGGTGACGTGTCGGTGACGTGTCGGTGACGTGTCGGTGATGTGTCGGTGACGTGTCGGTGACGTGTCGGTGATGTGTCGGTGACGTGTCGGTGACGTGTCGGTGATGTGACGGTGATGTGTCGCTGATGTCGGTGACGTGTCGGTGACGTGTCGCTGATGTCGGTGACGTGTCGGTGACGTGTCGGTGACGTGACGGTGACGTGACGGTGACGTGACGGTGATGGCGGTGACTTGTCGGTGATGTCGGTGGCGTGTCGGTGATGTGACGGTGATGGCGGTGACTTGTCGGTGATGTCGGTGGCGTGTCGGTGACGTGTCAGTGACGTGTCGGTGGTAGTTACCGATGGTTGGGATGGTGGTGACGATCTCTCCGAGCTTCAGTTTGTAGAGGATCGTTGTTTTTCCAGCTGCGTCCAAACCGACTGAAAACACACGGATGAGAAACGTTAAACGCTGTCACAGCGACGAGCGTCAAACCTGCGTTTACGTTAGCGGCTAAGACGGAGACGAGCGTCAAACCTGCGTTTACGTTAGCGGCTAAGACGGAGACGAGCGTCAAACCTGCGTTTACGTTAGCGGCTAAGACGGAGACGAGCGTCAAACCTGCGTTTACTTTAACCGTCAAACCTGCGTTTACTTTAACCGTCAAACCTGCGTTAACTTTAACCGTCAAACCTGCGTTTAATTTAACCGTTAAACCTGCGTTAACTTTAACCGTCAAACCTGCGTTTACTTTAACCGACAAACCTGCGTTAACTTTAACCGTCAAACCTGCGTTTACTTTAACCGTCAAACCTGCGTTAACTTTAACCGTTAAACCTGCGTTTACTTTAACCGTCAAACCTGCGTTAACTTTAACCGTCAAACCTGCGTTTACTTTAACCGTTAAACCTGCGTTTACTTTAACCGTCAAACCTGCGTTAACTTCAACCGTTAAACCTGCGTTAACTTTAACCGTCAAACCTGCGTTAACTTTAACCGTCAAACCTGCGTTTACTTTAACCGTCAAACCTGCGTTTACTTTAACCGTTAAACCTGCGTTTACTTTAACCGTCAAACCTGCGTTAACTTTAACCGTCAAACCTGCGTTTACTTTAACCGACAAACCTGCGTTAACTTTAACCGTCAAACCTGCGTTAACTTTAACCGTCAAACCTGCGTTTACTTTAACCGACAAACCTGCGTTAACTTTAACCGACAAACCTGCGTTAACTTTAACCGTCAAACCTGCGTTAACTTTAACCGTCAAACCTGCGTTTACTTTAACCGCTAAACCTGCGTTAACTTTAACCGTCAAACCTGCGTTTACTTTAACCGTCAAACCTGCGTTAACTTTAACCGTCAAACCTGCGTTTACTTTAACCAACCGCTAAACCTGCGTTAACTTTAACCGTCAAACCTGCGTTTACTTTAACCGTCAAACCTGCGTTTACTTTAACCGTTAAACCTGCGTTTACTTTAACCGACAAACCTGCGTTAACTTTAACCGACAAACCTGCGTTAACTTTAACCGTTAAACCTGCGTTAACTTTAACCGTTAAACCTGCGTTAACTTTAACCGTCAAACCTGCGTTTACTTTAACCGACAAACCTGCGTTAACTTTAACCGTTAAACCTGCGTTTACTTTAACCGTCAAACCTGCGTTAACTTTAACCGTTAAACCTGCGTTAACTTTAACCGACAAACCTGCGTTTACTTTAACCGTTAAACCTGCGTTTACTTTAACCGTCAAACCTGCGTTAACTTTAACCGTTAAACCTGCGTTTACTTTAACCGTCAAACCTGCGTTAACTTTAACCGTCAAACCTGCGTTAACTTTAACCGTCAAACCTGCGTTAACTTTAACCGACAAACCTGCGTTTACTTTAACCGTTAAACCTGCGTTTACTTTAACCGTCAAACCTGCGTTAACTTTAACCGTTAAACCTGCGTTTACTTTAACCGTCAAACCTGCGTTAACTTTAACCGTCAAACCTGCGTTAACTTTAACCGTCAAACCTGCGTTAACTTTAACCGACAAACCTGCGTTAACTTTAACCGTTAAACCTGCGTTAACTTTAACCGTTAAACCTGCGTTTACTTTAACCGTTAAACCTGCGTTAACTTTAACCGTCAAACCTGCGTTAACTTTAACCGTTAAACCTGCGTTAACTTTAACCGTCAAACCTGCGTTTACTTTAACCGTTAAACCTGCGTTTACTTTAACCGTTAAACCTGCGTTAACTTTAACCGTTAAACCTGCGTTAACTTTAACCGTTAAACCTGCGTTAACTTTAACCGTCAAACCTGCGTTAACTTTAACCGTCAAACCTGCGTTTACGTTAGCGGCTGAGACGGAGACGAGCGTCAAACCTGCGTTAACTTTAACCGTCAAACCTGCGTTAACTTTAACCGTCAAACCTGCGTTTACGTTAGCGGCTAAAACGGAGACGAGCGTCAAACCTGCGTTTACGTTAGCGGCTGAGACGGAGACGAGCGTCAAACCTGCGTTTACTTTAACCGTCAAACCTGCGTTAACTTTAACCGTCAAACCTGCGTTAACTTTAACCGTCAAACCTGCGTTAACTTTAACCGTCAAACCTGCGTTAACTTTAACCGTTAAACCTGCGTTTACTTTAACCGTCAAACCTGCGTTAACTTTAACCGTCAAACCTGCGTTTACTTTAACCGTCAAACCTGCGTTAACTTTAACCGTTAAACCTGCGTTAACTTTAACCGTCAAACCTGCGTTAACTTTAACCGTCAAACCTGCGTTTACTTTAACCGTCAAACCTGCGTTAACTTTAACCGTTAAACCTGCGTTAACTTTAACCGTCAAACCTGCGTTAACTTTAACCGTCAAACCTGCGTTAACTTTAACCGTCAAACCTGCGTTTACGTTAGCGGCTAAGACGGAGACGAGCGTCAAACCTGCGTTTACGTTAGCGGCTGAGACGGAGACGAGCGTCAAACCTGCGTTTACGTTAGCGGCTAAAACAGAGACGACCGTCAAACCTGCGTTAACTTTAACCGTCAAACCTGCGTTAACTTTAACCGTCAAACCTGCGTTAACTTTAACCGTCAAACCTGCGTTAACTTTAACCGTCAAACCTGCGTTTACGTTAGCGGCTAAGACGGAGACGAGCGTCAAACCTGCGTTTACTTTAACCGTCAAACCTGCGTTTACTTTAACCGTCAAACCTGCGTTAACTTTAACCGTCAAACCTGCGTTTACGTTAGCAGCTAAGACGGAGACGAGCGTCAAACCTGCGTTTACGTTAGCGGCTAAAACAGAGACGACCGTCAAACCTGCGTTAACTTTAACCGTCAAACCTGCGTTAACTTTAACCGTCAAACCTGCGTTAACTTTAACCGTCAAACCTGCGTTTACGTTAGCGGCTAAGACGGAGACGAGCGTCAAACCTGCGTTTACTTTAACCGTCAAACCTGCGTTAACTTTAACCGTCAAACCTGCGTTTACGTTAGCGGCTAAGACGGAGACGAGCGTCAAACCTGCGTTTACTTTAACCGTCAAACCTGCGTTAACTTTAACCGTCAAACCTGCGTTTACGTTAGCGGCTAAGACGGAGACGAGCGCCAAACCTGCGTTAACTTTAACCGTTAAACCTGCGTTTACTTTAACCGTCAAACCTGCGTTTACTTTAACCGTCAAACCTGCGTTTACTTTAACCGTCAAACCTGCGTTTACTTTAACCGTCAAACCTGCGTTTACTTTAACCGTTAAACCTGCGTTTACTTTAACCGTTAAACCTGCGTTTACTTTAACCGTTAAACCTGCGTTAACTTTAACCGTCAAACCTGCGTTAACTTTAACCGTTAAACCTGCGTTAACTTTAACCGTCAAACCTGCGTTTACTTTAACCGTTAAACCTGCGTTTACTTTAACCGTCAAACCTGCGTTTACTTTAACCGTTAAACCTGCGTTAACTTTAACCGCCAAACCTGCGTTTACTTTAACCGTTAAACCTGCGTTAACTTTAACCGACAAACCTGCGTTAACTTTAACCGCTAAACCTGCGTTTACTTTAACCGTCAAACCTGCGTTAACTTTAACCGTTAAACCTGCGTTAACTTTAACCGACAAACCTGCGTTAACTTTAACCGTTAAACCTGCGTTTACTTTAACCGTTAAACCTGCGTTAACTTTAACCGTCAAACCTGCGTTTACTTTAACCGTCAAACCTGCGTTAACTTTAACCGTCAAACCTGCGTTAACTTTAACCGTCAAACCTGCGTTAACTTTAACCGACAAACCTGCGTTTACTTTAACCGTTAAACCTGCGTTAACTTTAACCGTCAAACCTGCGTTAACTTTAACCGTCAAACCTGCGTTAACTTTAACCGTCAAACCTGCGTTAACTTTAACCGTCAAACCTGCGTTAACTTTAACCGTCAAACCTGCATTAACTTTAACCATCAAACCTGCGTTAACTTTAACCGTCAAACCTGCGTTTACTTTAACCGTCAAACCTGCGTTTACTTTAACCGTCAAACCTGCGTTAACTTTAACCGTCAAACCTGCGTTTACTTTAACCGTCAAACCTGCGTTAACTTTAACCGTCAAACCTGCGTTTACTGTAACCGTCAAACCTGCGTTTACGTTAGCGGCTAAGACGGAAACGAGCGTCAAACCTGCGTTTACTTTAACCGCTAAACCTGCGTTTACTTTAACCGTTAAACCTGCGTTTACTTTAACCGTCAAACCTGCGTTTACTTTAACCGTCAAACCTGCGTTAACTTTAACCGTCAAACCTGCGTTTACTTTAACCGTCAAACCTGCGTTAACTTTAACCGTCAAACCTGCGTTAACTTTAACCGTCAAACCTGCGTTAACTTTAACCATCAAACCTGCGTTAACTTTAACCGTTAAACCTGCGTTAACTTTAACCGTTAAACCTGCGTTAACTTTAACCGTTAAACCTGCGTTAACTTTAACCGTTAAACCTGCGTTAACTTTAACCGTCAAACCTGCGTTAACTTTAACCGTTAAACCTGCGTTAACTTTAACCGTTAAACCTGCGTTAACTTTAGCCACCACTTTAGCTTGTCTCTGTTTGTGACCAGCGTCAGAAACAGACGTTAAAACAGAGACAAGCGTCAGAAACAGCCGCTAAACTGACGCCGACAGACCGGCAGAGGCACCGGCAGAGGCACCGGCAGAGGCACCGGCAGAGGCACCGTTAGCCCTGGGGGTTAGCATGTTAGCATGTGGCGGCTAACTGTGTTAGCATCTGTTTGCTTCTGTTTCTACAGGTTTTCAGGTGAAGTTCAAGATTTGATTCAAACAAACGAGACTTCACATCCGAGACGAGACAAGACGAGACTTCACATCCGAGAACAGACGAGAGTTCAGTGCGTTTGAACATCAACACCAGAGGGTAGACAGGGTTCAGCTGGTTAGCCTAGCCCCGGAGCTAGTTAGCCTAGCCTCGGAGCTAGTTAGCCTAGCCTCGGAGCTAGTTAGCCTAGCCCCGGAGCTAGCTAGCCTAGCCTCGGAGCTAGTTAGCCTAGCCTAGCCCGGACTCACCCATCAGTATCCTCATCTGTTTCTTCCCGAAGAACTTGGCGAACAGGCTCGAGATCGTCAGACCCATTTTATAAAAGCGTCCCGGTTCCGCGGCGGGAGGAGTAAAAGCCTGACGCGGAGAAAGTGAGCCGGTGAGTCCGGGAGAAGCCGCTGCTCGGAGCCGCAGAGGAGGAGAACCGACCGGGGAAGAACCGGGGAAGCACCGGAGCGGGGCGGAGATGACCGGAGTGGGCGCAGCTCTGCTCGGTGCCACGTCCAGGCCAACGCGGAGCAAATGACGTCACTGCGGCGCTGCGTTCACGCTCCACTGGAAGAATCGGACACGTTTATTCATGATGTTTTTTTAAATTAAAATATAATTATTTAGATATTTTTTAAATTAAAAACACACAGTAATTTAGATATGTTGGAAATTAAAATAATAATTTCGTTATATTTAAAATTAAAAAAGTTAGTTTTGTTCTCCGTGTTGTTGTTTTTTCCTCCGTGTTGTTGTTTTTCCTCAGTGTTGGTTTTTCCTGAGCGCAGTGAACGCAGCCTCAGGTTCCCGCCTCCTCCGGCTCCAGTTCCGGCTCAGACCAAGATGGCGGCCGTTCGCTGACGGTTCCTGCTGAACTCAGGCTCCTGTTTATTTTCACTCTTTAACACTTTAACAGTTTAACACTTTAACACTTAAACACTTAAACACTTTAACGCTTTAATTCTTTAACTCTTTAATTGAACCCGCTGTGAAGCCGCTGTCTTTCAGGTGAGATCCGGAGATTTGTGTCCAAACTGCTGAAGAACGGAAACATTCAACATTACTACACTTTAATTATGCTTATTTATATTTATTTATATTTTATACTTTATTTATATTTAACACTTTAATTATGCTTATTTATATTTAACACTTTAATTATGCTTATTTATATTTAACACTTTAATTATGCTTATTTATATTTAACACTTTAATTATGCTTATTTATATTTAACACTTTAATTATGCTTATTTATATTTAACACTTTAATTATGCTTATTTATATTTAACACTTTAATTATGCTTATTTATATTTAACACTTTAATTATGCTTATTTATATTTAATTATATTTTATACTTTATTTATATTTTATATTTTATTTACATTTTATATTTTATACTTTATGCTTTTTTGTATTTAATTATATTTTATACTTTAATTATATTTAATTATATTTTATACTTTAATTATATTTTATATTTTATTTATAGTTTAGACTTTATTTATGCTTTTTTATATTTTATACTTTTATTTAGACTTTATTTATATTTAATATTTTATTTATATTTAATTATATTTAATATTTTAGACTTTATTTATATTTTTTATACTTTATTTATATTTTTATTTGTTTATAATTTATACTTTATATTTTATACTTTTATTTTATACTTTATTTATATTTTTATTTATTTAGATTTTAGACTTTATTTATATTTAAACTTGTCTAAATGAATCTGACTCATTTATTTAATTAACAGATTAAAACACGTGATAATGTTTAAATGTGTAAACATTTAAACATTAATCTAATGATTTATTATAGATTATTATTTATGAGAAGTTTCCTTTTAATCATTAAAAATATATATTTTTATGAACATTAATGTCTTTATTAATTATTCTGTGGTTATTTTTAATTATTCTAAATTCAGTTTTATTTAAATTAATTTGATATAAATTAATTTGATATAAACATGTTTTAGTGTTTTATCTGTTGTATTTTATACAGATGAACTCATAATAACAGCCGGTGTGTTGGTCCTGGTCCGGTCTGAAGGGTCCGGTCTTAGGGGTCCGGTCTGAGGGGTCCGGTCTGAGGGTCCGGTCTGAGGGTCCGGTCTGAGGGGTCCGGTCTGAGGGTCCGGTCTGAGGGTCCGGTCTGAGGGTCCGGTCTGAGGGTCCGGTCTGAGGGTCCGGTCTGAGGGGTCCGGTCTGAGGGGTCCGGTCTGAGGGTCCGGTCTGAGGGTCCGGTCTGAGGGGTCCGGTCTGAGGGTCCGGTCTGAGGGTCCGGTCTGAGGGTCCGGTCTGAGGGGTCCGGTCTGAGGGGTCCGGTCTGAGGGTCCGGTCTGAGGGTCCGGTCTGAGGGGTCCGGTCTGAGGGTCCGGTCTGAGGGTCCGGTCTGAGGGTCCGGTCTGAGGGGTCCGGTCTGAGGGTCCGGTCTGAGGGTCCGGTCTGAGGGTCCGGTCTGAGGGGTCCGGTCTGAGGGGTCCGGTCTGAGGGGTCCGGTCTGAGGGTCCGGTCTGACGGGTCCGGTCTGAGGGTCCGGTCTGACCCTCAGTCATGGAGAAGTTCGGGATGAGCTTCGGGGGCGGGGCCGGCAGGAAGGAGCTGCTGGAGACCATCGAGACCCAGAAGAAGCAGCTGGTCCAGTACCAGAGCCGCTTCAAGGACGTGGTCCAGGCCTACAAGAGTCTGCTGAAGGAGAAGGAGGCGCTGGAGGCCGGGCTGAAGGTCCTGACGCTGACCCAGGAGCTGGACCTCAACCAGCAGGGCCGGGGCCCCTCCACCCCCCTGGACCTCCCAGAGGACGGCTGCTCGCTGCACAGCGAGGACAGCGTGGACACGGCGGCGTCAGTGGACACGCCCAGCGAGACCACCAGAGGGGACCAGAGCGAGGAGGACCAGGGGGAACCAGGAGCACGGTCCGGCTCAGCGGTACGTCCCGAAGCGTCTGCGTTTAAACTCAATCAGTCAAGAACACGAGTGAGCGGCGTGTTTGATGCGTCTGTGTTCTTCTGCAGGCGCTGAGGTCCGACCCGGACGCCGGCGGCTCTGAGAGCGGCGGCAGCGTGGGGGCGGAGCAGCAGCAGGCCACGCCCCCTCCCAGCACAGAGGCAGAGCGTCGCGTGGCGCAGCTGAAGAACCAGCTGAGCACGCTCACCAGCTCGCTCGCCACGGTGACGCAGGAGAAGTCCCGCATGGAGGCGAGCTTCCAGGCCGACAAGCGTCAGCTGAAACAGGAAGTGGAGGAGCTCCGGGAGCGCCTTGGCGCCGCGACGACGCAGCAGGAGGCGGAGCTGGACGCCCTGCGGCGTCAGCTGACGGAGAGCCGCGCCCGCGTCATCACGCAGCAGCACGAGCGCGAGCAGGAGCAGGGCGACCACGTGCAGCAGCTGCGGGAGCTGCAGCGCCTCCTGCAGCAGGAGCGCGACCTGCGGCAGGACGCCGAGCTGCGCCTGCAGGACGTCGCCGCCACGCTGATGACCACCTCACAGGCCCTGGACCGGGGCGCCGAGTCCGAGGCCCACCTGACCACGGCCCGGGAGGAGAGGGACGAGCTGAGGCGGAGGCTGCACGCCGCCGAGGAGGAGCGGGACGCACCGGACCCCCGGGTCCACGAGCTGCAGACGGAAGTGAGCCGGCTGCAGGGACACGCCCAGGAGCAGGTCGCCATGGAGACCAGGAAGGTGAGGGGGGGCCTGTGTGTGTGTGTGTGTGTGTGTGTGTGTGTGTGTGTGTGTGTGTGTGTGTGTGTGTGTGTGTTTGTTGTGTTGACCCTGTCGTGTGTGTGTGCAGGTGTGTGAGGCAGAGCGGCGCGTGTGTGTGTGTGTGTGTGTGTGTGTGTGTGTGTGTGTTGACCCTGTTGTAGGAGTGTGAGGCAGAGCGGCGTGTGTGTGTGTTGTGTTGACCCTGTCGTGTGTGTGTGTGTGTGTTGTGTTGACCCTGTCGTGTGTGTGTGTGTGTGCAGGTGTGTGAGGCAGAGCGGCGTGTGTGTGTGTTGTGTTGACCCTGTCGTGTGTGTGTGTGTGTGCAGGTGTGTGAGGCAGAGCGGCGTGTGTGTGTGTTGTGTTGACCCTGTCGTGTGTGTGTGTGTGTGCAGGTGTGTGAGGCAGAGCGGCGTGCTCAGGCAGCAGAGCGCCGTGCGTGCGTCCTGGAGCAGCGGGTGAGTGAAGTGTCGGAGCTGCTGGGCTCGTGTGAGCGCAGGAAGCAGAGGGAGCTGCAGACGTGCCAGAGGCTGCGGGAGCGGCTGCTGCAGCTGGACGCCGAGAACAAGGCGCTCGCCGCCGGCGCCTCGGGCCGCACGGCGTTCGACCCGGGCGCCGACGAGTCGCTGCTGGACGTGAGCGCGCTGAAGGAGAAGCTGGAGAAGGTGAAGACGCTGCTGAAGCTGGCGGCTCAGAGGAACCCGGACCTGAGCGTCACGGAGCCCACGGAGCCGCGGGCGGAGCCGGGCGAGGACGCCGCCGCCGCATCGGAGCTGCAGCAGCTGAGGGACGAGTTTGAACGCTACAAGCTGCGAGCGCAGGTGGTGCTGAAGAACAAGAACGCCAAAGATGGCTGCCAGGCGAGGGAGCTGGAGGAGACGCGGGACCAGCTGTGCGAGCTGAAGGAGAAGTACATCAACCTGCGCATCCAGAGCGACGAGGCCGACGCTCGCCACCGCCGCCAGCTGGAGGAGCGGCAGCAGGCGGCGGCGGCGCTGCAGCACGCTCACAAACAGGAAGTGGAGCGCGTGGAGGCGCTGCACCGCGACGACCTGCTGCGTCTGGAGGCGGAGCTTCACAAACAGAGGGAGAGGACGGTGGCGCTGCTGGACGAGAAGGACGGCGAGCTGGAGAGGCTGCGGGCGGCCACGGCGCCCGGCTGCAGCGCCGATGCCAACGCCGCGGCTGAGGAACGCAGCGAGTCCGGCCCGGAGAGCGAGGGCGACATCATCAGCCAGGCGCTGCGGCGGGCGGCGCCCAACGAGCCCACGCTGCTGCTGTACGCCGAGCAGCTGGCCAGGAAGGAGGTGGAGGCGGGCGCGCTGCGGCGGCACAAACGGCGTCTGGAGGAGGACGTGCACCGGCTGCAGGCGGCGCTCGTCGCCAACGCCGAGCGCCACGGCGAGGAGGAGGCGGAGCTGCGAGCACAACTGGACAAACTGAGCCGAGACCGCAGCAGGGAGGGCGCCAACATGGAGTACCTGAAGAACGTCGTCTACAAGTTCCTGACGCTGCAGGACGCCAACGGGCGCCAGCAGACGCTCAACGCCATCCTCACCATCCTGCACTTCAGCCCGCAGGAGAGGCACAGCGTCAGCCGCCACCAGGGCGCCGCCTGGTGGAGGTAAAACACCCGAAGAAGAGACAGGGCGCCGCCTGGTGGAGGTAAAACACCCGAAGAAGAGACAGGGCGCCGCCTGGTGGAGGTAAAACACCCGAAGAAGAGACAGGGCGCCGCCTGGTGGAGGTAAAACACCTGAAGAAGAAACAGGGCGCCGCCTGGTGGAGGTAAAACACCTGAAGAAGAAACAGGGCGCCGCCTGGTGGAGGTAAAACACCCGAAGAAGAGACAGGGCGCCGCCTGGTGGAGGTAAAACACCTGAAGAAGAAACAGGGCGCCGCCTGGTGGAGGTAAAACACCTGAAGAAGAAACAGGGCGCCGCCTGGTGGAGGTAAAACACCTGAAGAAGAGACAGGGCGCCGCCTGGTGGAGGTAAAACACCCGAAGAAGAAACAGGGCGCCGCCTGGTGGAGGTAAAACACCCGAAGAAGAGACAGGGCGCCGCCTGGTGGAGGTAAAACACCTGAAGAAGAAATAGGGCGCCGCCTGGTGGAGGTAAAACACCTGAAGAAGAGACAGGGCGCCGCCTGGTGGAGGTAAAACACCCGAAGAAGAAACAGCGCTGGAGGACCAACCACAGAAGAAGAAAAGACGAAAGTTGATTTTCTTTAATTGTCTGAATATTTTTTTGATTCTTGTTAAATTAAAATATTTTTCCTGCTTCAAAAACAGTTTCTCAGCTTTTAGATCATTTATATTTATATTAATATTAATATTAATAAATATTAATTAATAATAAATAATAATATAAACCTAAAGCAGCAGCTGGGTTCAGATGTTTGTTTATAATAATTCACAGACGACGATTTGAAAACGATCAAAGTTCAGTTTTTAGATCAAAACTGAAAATTAACAGAAAATTATTAATAATCAAACTTTTTTTAATTTGTGAATCAATTAAATAAAAACAAGATTTCTTTAAAGAACAGATTCACAGATTATTAAATATGAAATATTATTAATTATTAATCTGAGTGTAAATGAACCGAAGAAGAAACTGAGACAAAAACTCTTCAGGAGAAGTTTTCTCTCATTGACTTCGACAAAAACTCACTTTAGAGCGACTGCGATGAGCCTGCTGCGTTCACATGACCTCAAGTCACTTTCTCATTGACTTCTACACAAACACACTTCCGTTAAAAGTTGCTCATGTTCTCATTGACTTCTACACAAACTCCCTTCTGTTTAAAGTTGCTCAGGTTCTCATTGACTTCTACACAAACACTCTTCTGTTTAAAGTTGCTCATGTTCTCATTGACTTCTACACAAACTCCCTTCTGTTTAAAGTTGCTCATGTTCTCATTGACTTCTACACAAACTCCCTTCTGTTTAAAGTTGCTCATGTTCTCATTGACTTCTACACAAACTCCCTTCTGTTTAAAGTTGCTCATGTTCTCATTGACTTCTACACAAACACACTTCTGTTTAAAGTTGCTCATGTTCTCATTGACTTCTACACAAACTCCCTTCTGTTTAAAGTTGCTCATGTTCTCATTGACTTCTACACAAACACTCTTCTGTTTAAAGTTGCTCAGGTTCTCATTGACTTCTACACAAACACTCTTCTGTTTAAAGTTGCTCATGTTGTCATTGACTTCGACACAAACACACTTCTGTTTAAAGTTGCTCATGTTCTCATTGACTTCTACACGAACACTCTTCTGTTTAAAGTTGCTCATGTTCTCATTGACTTCTACACAAACACACTTCTGTTTAAAGTCGCTCATGTTCTCATTGACTTCTACACAAACACACTTCTGTTTAAAGTTGCTCATGTTCTCATTGACTTCTACACAAACACTCTTCTGTTTAAAGTTGCTCATGTTCTCATTGACTTCTACACAAACACACTTCTGTTTAAAGTTGCTCATGTTCTCATTGACTTCTACACAAACACACTTCTGTTTAAAGTTGCTCATGTTCTCATTGACTTCTACACAAACATACTTCTGTTTAAAGTTGCTCATGTTCTCATTGACTTCTACACAAACATACTTCTGTTTAAAGTTGCTCATGTTCTCATTGACTTCTACACAAACACTCTTCTGTTTAAAGTTGCTCATGTTCTCATTGACTTCTACACAAACACTCTTCTGTTTAAAGTTGCTCATGTTCTCATTGACTTCTACACAAACACTCTTCTGTTTAAAGTTGCTCATGTTCTCATTGACTTCTACACAAACACTCTTCTTCTTTAGAGTAATAATAAAACGGTCTGAGTCTGTTTTGGCTCAGTCAGAGGGAATAAATCCAGTTTACGCTCATTTTCTCTCATTGACTTCTATAAAAACACACTTTAGGGGGAAAGTGTTATGACCTCATCATCAGGTTCGTAGGACGTCTGGTTCAATAGTTCATGTTCTCATTGACTTCTACAGAAGCGCCCTCTGTGGTGGCGTCGCTACCACAAGGTCTGGTTCAAACGTCCAGTTCTGAGAGAAACCGCCTCAGGACCAGGTCTCCTCTGGGCCTCCAGGGGGGGGGGGGCAGGTCTCCCTCAGGTCCCCCCCTTTCATGAGATCATCCTCTCTCTCTCTAAAGCCGGTGTTCGGTGCGTCGGTTCGATGCCTTGGAGATCTGCAGACGAAGACACTTTGAAACAAACGTTTTCATTTACAACACGAACGTCGTCGGTGGGTTTTCCTCTTCACGCCGTCCGCTGCACCGAGACCCCACCTCCGCCCGGGGCGTCACTGGGCGTGTGCCCGGCGTGCCCTCAGCACCGTCTGCAGGTCTTTGGGCAGCGAGCTGATGACGGAGGTGATGAAGGCGCCCAGTTTGTCCAGGACGCCGTCCTTCACCTGCAGCTGCTGTCTGCGGGCGCTGATCTGAAAGACAGCGGCAGACGCTCGTGTCACCGCGGGAGAATCGGGTGAAACGGTAACAGGGTTCACGCCGGCGCCGGCACCTTCACCATCGTTAGCTCAGAAAACGCTGAGTCGTGCTAAACGTTTGTGGCTGAAGCTCCAGTGGATCCGTGCGTCTGTTTCATGCAGAACCGGTTCTTCAGAGTTTGAGGTGTTACGGTTCAACGCGTCATCGTGCTTCAACACGACGGAGCGGCACAGACGCGTCCTGACCAAGCGGCACTGACACGTCCTGACCGAGCGGCACTGACACGTCCTGACCAAGCGGCACCGACGCGTCCTGACGGAGCGGCACCGACGCGTCCTGACCGAGCGGCACCGACGCGTCCTGACGGAGCGGCACCGACGCGTCCTGACGGAGCGGCACCGACGCGTCCTGACGGAGCGGCACCGACGCGTCCTGACTCGTAAATATAATCCCCTGCAGGAACTCTGACGTCACCTGGATCACGAGGAAACCTGAAACCGGTCCGGATTCAAACAGACGCATCATCCGCTGGAACTTCAGCCACAAACGTTTCTATGAACTAAACACCGGTTCGATGCCGGGTCAGCGTGAGTATCGTGTCCGTCTCAAAGGTCAAACTCACCAGTTTCTCTCGGAGCTTCAGGATCAAGTCCACGATCTCCACCTCAGACTTGTCTTTGGTCCAGCTCATCAGGTCCTGACAGACAGAGCAGAGGGTTAAAAGACCCGCGCAGGCACAGGACGCTACGCTAGCTCACAGCGCTACGCTACGCTAGCTCACCATGCTACGCTAACTCACAGTGCTACGCTAGCTCACAGCGCTACGCTACGCTAGCTCACCATGCTACGCTAACTCACGGCGTCACAGATGACCTCCAGGTGGAGACTCTCCAGCTTCTGCGTCATCTCGCGGTGGCGATGGCGATACCACCCGTCAAAGTTCGGTGAGCGGAAGAACTTCCTGTCCGGAGGGAAAAACCACAGAAGAAGAACTTTACGACTTTATCATGTGACTCACCTGTACAGAGACCATGTGACTCACCTGTACAGAGACCATGTGACTCACCTGTACAGAGACCATGTGACTCACCTGTACAGAGACCATGTGACTCACCTGTACAGAGACCATGTGACTCACCTGTACAGAGACCATGTGACTCACCTGTACAGAGACCACGTGACTCACCTGTACAGAGACCATGTGACTCACCTGTACAGACACCATGTGACTCACCTGTACAGAGACCACGTGACTCACCTGTACAGAGACCATGTGACTCACCTGTACAGACACCATGTGACTCACCTGTACAGAGACCATGTGACTCACCTGTACAGAGACCACGTGACTCACCTGTACAGAGACCACGTGACTCACCTGTACAGAGACCACGTGACTCACCTGTACAGAGACCATGTGACTCACCTGTACAGAGACCATGTGACTCACCTGTACAGAGACCACGTGACTCACCTGTACAGAGACCACGTGACTCACCTGTACAGAGACCATGTGACTCACCTGTACAGAGACCACGTGACTCACCTGTACAGAGACCACGTGACTCACCTGTACAGAGACCACGTGACTCACCTGTGCAGAGACCACGTGACTCACCTGTGCAGAGACCATGTGACTCACCTGTACAGACACCACGTGACTCACCTGTACAGAGACCACGTGACTCACCTGTGCAGAGACCATGTGACTCACCTGTACAGACACCACGTGACTCACCTGTACAGAGACCATGTGACTCACCTGTACAGACACCACGTGACTCACCTGTACAGAGACCACGTGACTCACCTGTACAGACACCATGTGACTCACCTGTACAGAGACCACGTGACTCACCTGTACAGAGACCACGTGACTCACCTGTACAGAGACCGTGTGACTCACCTGTACAGACACCGTGTGACTCACCTGTACAGAGACCGTGTGACTCACCTGTTCAGACACCACGTGACTCACCTGTACAGAGACCGTGTGACTCACCTGTACAGAGACCATGTGACTCACCTGTACAGAGACCACGTGACTCACCTGTACAGAGACCACGTGACTCACCTGTACAGAGACCATGTGACTCACCTGTACAGAGACCATGTGACTCACCTGTACAGACACCACGTGACTCACCTGTACAGAGACCATGTGACTCACCTGTACAGACACCATGTGACTCACCTGTACAGAGACCATGTGACTCACCTGTACAGAGACCATGTGACTCACCTGTACAGACACCATGTGACTCACCTGTGCAGAGACCATGTGACTCACCTGTACAGAGACCACGTGACTCACCTGTGCAGAGACCACGTGACTCACCTGTACAGACCCATCCAGTCCCCTTTGAGCAGCGAGGTGAGCTGCGGCCCCGTGTGCTCCAGAGTCGCCATGAACTCCTCCTGACTGAAGGGTCGGATCTGAGGCGGAGTCTGAACACACACACACACACACACACACACACACACACACACACACACACACACACACACACACACACACATGAGCCGGGCGTGGCCTCACACTGATGACATCACTGATGACATCACTAACCACCTGCTGTTTACCTTCCACGGCGTCACCGACCTCTGCAGAGGCATCAGGCTCGCCATGTAGCGCTCCTGACAGACGACACACAGGGTTTAAAAACGCTCAGCACAGGTGCAGACACACACACACAGACACACACAGGTGCACACACACACACAGACACAGGTGCAGACACACACACACAGACACACACACACAGGTGCACACACACACACACACACACAGGTGCAGACACACACACACAGACACACACACACACGCAGGTGCAGACACACACACACAGACAGGTGCACACACACGTACACACAGACAGGTGCACACACACACACACAGGTGCACACACACAGGTGCACACACACACACACACAGGTGCACACACACAGGTGCACACACACACAGGTGCACACACACACACACGCAGGTGCAGACACACACACACACACAGACAGGTGCACACACACGTACACACACACACACAGGTGCACACACACACACACAGGTGCACACACACAGGTGCACACGCACACACACAAGTGCACACACACACAGGTGCACACACACACACACAGGTGCAGACACACACACAGGTGCACACACACACAGGTGCACACACACACACACAGGTGCAGACACACACACACAGGTGCACACACACACACACAGGTGCACACACACACACACACACACACACACACACACACACACACACACACACACACACACAGGTGCGGTGAGCTGCGCTGTGATTGGCCGGTGCTCACCAGTGGGATGATGAAGCTCTGCGTGAGCTCCAGCAGGTGGCGCCTCAGGATGGCGCTCTGAGCCTCCGACGGCCGCTTCCTCTGGATGCCCTGAACACACACGAGGCCGTCCTCAGACGCGTCGCTCACACACGTCGCTCACACGCGTCGCTCACACACGTCGCTCACACACGTCCTCAGACGCGTCGCTCACACACGTCGCTCACACGCGTCGCTCACACGCGTCGCTCACACACGTCGCTCACACACGTCGCTCACACACGTCGCTCACACACGTCCTCACACACGTCGCTCACACACGTCCTCACACACGTCGCTCACACACGTCGCTCACACACGTCCTCACACACGTCGCTCACACACGTCGCTCACACACGTCGCTCACACACGTCCTCACACACGCCGCTCACACACGTCCTCACACACGTCGCTCACACACGTCGCTCACACACGTCCTCACACACGTCCTCACACACGCCGCTCACACACGTCCTCACACACGTCGCTCACACACGTCGCTCACACACGTCGCTCACACACGTCGCTCACACACGTCGCTCACACACGTCCTCACACACGTCGCTCACACACGTCCTCACACACGTCGCTCACACACGTCCTCACACACGTCGCTCACACACGTCGCTCACACACGTCCTCACACACGTCGCTCACACACGTCGCTCACACACGTCGCTCACACACGTCCTCACACACGCCGCTCACACACGTCCTCACACACGTCGCTCACACACGTCGCTCACACACGCCGCTCACACACGTCCTCACACACGTCGCTCACACACGTCGCTCACACACGTCGCTCACACACGTCGCTCACACACGTCGCTCACACACGTCGCTCACACACGTCCTCACACACGTCGCTCACACACGTCCTCACACACGTCGCTCACACACGTCGCTCAGACGCGTCGCTCACACACGTCCTCACACGCGTCGCTCACACACGTCCTCACACGCGTCGCTCACACACGTCCTCACACGCGTCGCTCACACACGTCGCTCTCACACGCGTCGCTCACACACGTCCTCACACACGTCCTCACACACGTCGCTCACACGCGTCGCTCACACGCGTCGCTCACACACGTCCCTCACACACGTCCTCACACACGTCCTCACACACGTCCTCACACACGTCCTCACACACGTCGCTCACACGCGTCGCTCACACGCGTCGCTCACACACGTCCCTCACACGCGTCGCTCACACGCGTCGCTCACACACGGCGCTCACACACGTCCTCACACACGTCCTCACACACGTCCTCACACACGTCGCTCACACACGTCGCTCACACACGTCCTCAGACGCGTCGCTCACACACGTCGCTCACACACGTCGCTCACACGCGTCGCTCACACGCGTCCTCACACACGTCCTCACACACGTCCTCACACGCGTCCTCACACACGTCGCTCACACGCGTCGCTCACACACGTCGCTCACACACGGCGCTCACACACGTCCTCACACACGTCCTCACACACGTCCTCACACACGTCCTCACACACGTCGCTCACACACGTCGCTCACACGCGTCGCTCACACACGTCCCTCACACACGTCCTCAGACGCGTCGCTCACACACGTCCTCACACGCGTCGCTCACACGCGTCCTCACACACGTCCTCACACACGTCCTCACACGCGTCCTCACACACGTCGCTCACACGCGTCGCTCACACACGTCGCTCACACACGTCGCTCACACACGTCGCTCACACGCGTCCTCACACACGTCGCTCACACACGTCCTCACACGCGTCGCTCACACGCGTCCTCACACACGTCCTCACACACGTCGCTCACACACGTCCTCACACACGTCCTCACACACGTCCTCACACACGTCCTCACACACGTCCTCACACGCGTCCTCACACGCGTCCTCACACACGTCGCTCACACGCGTCGCTCACACACGTCCTCACACACGTCCTCACACACGTCCTCACACGCGTCGCTCACACACGTCGCTCACACACGTCGCTCACACACGTCGCTCACACGCGTCCTCACACACGTCGCTCACACACGTCCTCACACACGTCCTCACACACGTCGCTCACACACGGCGCTCACACACGTCCTCTCACACACGTCGCTCACACGCGTCACTCACACGCGGCGCTCACACACGTCGCTCACACGCGTCGCTCACACACGTCCTCACACACGTCCTCACACACGTCGCTCACACGCGTCGCTCACACACGTCCTCACACACGTCCTCTCACACGCCGCTCACACGCGTCGCTCACACGGTTATTAATAATCATAATAATATGAATGTTCTCACCTTCAGCAGACGTTTGATCAGGATCTTGTCTTTGTGCAGGAACGTCCTGAACGCCGTGTACACGCCTGAGGACGCACTCATGGTTATTAACCACCATAACCACGGAGGTCATAACCATCATAACCATCATAACCATCATAACCATCATAACCATCATAACCATCATAACCACCGAGGTCATAACCACCATAACCATCATGGTTATGATGGTTATGGTGGTTATGATGGTTATGATGGTTATGACCTCGGTGGTTATGATGGTTATGACCTCGGTGGTTATGATGGTTATGACCTCGGTGGTTATGACCTCGGTGGTTATGGTGGTTATGATGGTTATGACCTCGGTGGTTATGATGGTTATGATGGTTATGATGGTTATGATGGTTATGATGGTTATGACCTCGGTGGTTATGATGGTTATGATGGTTATGATGGTTATGATGGTTATGATGGTTATGACCTCGGTGGTTATGATGGTTATGGTGGTTATGACCTCGGTGGTTATGATGGTTATGACCTCGGTGGTTATGATGGTTATGACCTCGGTGGTTATGATGGTTATGATGGTTATGATGGTTATGACCTCGGTGGTTATGAGCTCACCTGGTTTGGTGTCCAGCGTCTTCAGTTTGGACACTTTCTTCACCTTCACCTGTTTGGGTAAATCACCTGAGGGAATCGAACACACGGGCTCAGGATAAAGCTGGTTATGATAGTTTAATATTAATATTAATAATAATAATAAGAGGAAGTCGGACCGGCCATCCTGACGTCTCCCAGGCGCACGACGTGAGGCCACGTCTGAAACGTCTTAATGAAGAACGGGTTGGTGACTCCAAGCACCACGTTAGGCCTGGAGGGTGAGACAGGTGAGAGGGTGAGACAGGTGAGAGGGTGAGACAGGTGAGACAGGTGAGAGGGTGAGACAGGTGAGAGGGTGAGACAGGTGAGAGGGTGAGACAGGTGAGAGGGTGAGACAGGTGAGAGGGTGAGACAGGTGAGAGGGTGAGACAGGTGAGAGGGTGAGACAGGTGAGAGGGTGAGACAGGTAAGACAGGTGAGAGGGTGAGACAGGTGAGAGGGTGAGACAGGTGAGAAAGAGACAGGTGAGACAGGTGAGAGGGTGAGACAGGTAAGACAGGTGAGAGGGTGAGACAGGTGAGAGGGTGAGACAGGTAAGACAGGTGAGAGGGTGAGACAGGTGAGAGGGTGAGACGGGTGAGAGGGTGAGACAGAGACAGGTGAGAGGGTGAGACAGGTGAGAGGGTGAGACAGGTGAGAGGGTGAGACAGGTGAGAGGGTGAGAGGGTGAGAGGGGTGAGACAGGTGAGAGGGTGAGACAGGTGAGACAGGTGAGAGGGTGAGACAGGTGAGAGGGTGAGACAGGTGAGAGGGTGAGACGGGTGAGAGGGTGAGACAGGTGAGAGGGTTAGACAGGTGAGAGGGTGAGACAGGTGAGAGGGTGAGACAGGTGAGAGGGTGAGACAGGTGAGAGGGTGAGACAGGTGAGACAGAGACAGGTGAGAGGGTGAGACAGGTGAGAGGGTGAGACAGAGACAGGTGAGAGGGTGAGACAGGGGAGAGGGTGAGACAGGTGAGACAGGTGAGAGGGTGAGACAGGTGAGAGGGTGAGACGGGTGAGAGGGTGAGACAGGTGAGAGGGTGAGACGGGTGAGAGGGTGAGACAGGTGAGAGGGTGAGACGGGTGAGAGGGTGAGAAAGGTGAGAGGGTGAGACAGGTGAGAGGGTGAGACAGGTGAGAGGGTGAGACAGGTGAGACGGGTGAGAGGGTGAGAGGGTGAGACAGGTGAGAGGGTGAGACGGGTGAGAGGGTGAGACAGGTGAGAGGGTGAGACGGGTGAGAGGGTGAGACAGGTGAGACGGGTGAGAAAGGTGAGAGGGTGAGACGGGTGAGAGGGTGAGACAGGTGAGAGGGTGAGGCAGGTGAGAGGGTGAGACAGGTGAGAGGGTGAGACAGGTGAGAGGGTGAGACAGGTGAGACAGAGACAGGTGAGAGGGTGAGACAGGTGAGACAGGTGAGAGGGTGAGACAGAGACAGGTGAGAGGGTGAGACAGGGGAGAGGGTGAGACAGGTGAGAGGGTGAGACAGGTGAGAGGGTGAGACGGGTGAGAGGGTGAGACAGGTGAGAGGGTGAGACGGGTGAGACAGGTGAGAGGGTGAGACGGGTGAGAGGGTGAGAGGGTGAGACGGGTGAGACAGGTGAGAGGGTGAGACAGGTGCAGGCAGATAGGTACACACAGACACACACACACAGACACACACACACACACACACACACACACACACAGGTACAGACAGACAGACACACACACACACACACACACACACACACACACACACACACACACACACACACACACACACACACACACACAGGTACAGACAGACAGACACACACACACACACACACACACACACACACACACACACACACACACACACACACACACACACACACACACACACACACACACACACACACACACACACACACACACACACACACACACACACACACACACACACACACACACACACACACACACACACACACACACGGGTACTGACGGCGCCTGCGTCCTCGTGGTGAACTCTCTGAACTCGCTGTCGTGGACGGTGAAGTACGGACGGAAGTCGCAGCAGAACTTCAGCGGACTGATGGAGCTGCAGAGAGGAGGCACGGTTACCACGGTTACCACGGTTACCACGGCAGCAGCACAGGCGCAGCGCTCCCATTGGCTCGCTGACATCACATGACCTTCGTCTCACCTGACCAGCGCCAGCACGGTCTCCGAGGAGACGGTGGGAGACGGCGCCATGACGACCAGCGGCTCCCCGAGCAACATGAGCTCCCAGAACATCTGCAGGTGGATCAGCACCGACTGGAAACACCTGCACATTATTATTATTATTAATAACAATACAACAAAAATGATCCAGTCTGTGTGTGTGCAGCCATACGGGGAACACATTAATATATATATATATTAATAATTAATAATTAATAATAATAATAATGATGTTCAGACTTGAAGAGGTCCGGCTCGTGGAGCGTCGGCAGCAGAGTCGGAGCAGCCAGAAGATTCTGAGGACACAAAGAAACTTTATGTTCTCTCACAGTTTACACAGTTCATAACTATAATAACTATAATAATAATAATATTGATAATGATAATAATAATAATGATAACAGTAATAAACGGCTCCTGACCTCTTTAGCACTGAGCTTCACTGGACTTCCTCCTGGTTTGTCGGTTTTTGAAGGAACACGAACCTGAACATCAACACGAGCAACTTATTATACATATAAAATAATAAATAAAAAATAATATTATAATGATGTTAGACCACGCCCTTCATTATAATATTATAACAAGGTAAGGCCCCTCCCTCACCTGTAAGGCCACGCCCCCAATGTAATATTAGAATGAGGTAAGACCACGCCCCCAATGAGGTAAGACCACGCCCCCACATGTAAGCCCGTGTCATCATGATGACACGAGACCCCGCCCCTCATCATGATATTACAATGACACGAGGCCCCGCCCCTCGCCTGTAAGGCCACGCCCATCATATGTAAGACCCCGCCCCTCATGCTATTATAACGTGGTAAGACTCCGCCCCTCACATATAAGACCACGCCCCTCATTATGATATTACAATGACACGAGGCCCCGCCCCTCACCTGTAAGACTCGCCCTCATTTTAAAATTATAACGAGGTAAGGCCCCGCCCCCACATGTAAGACCACGCCCATCATTACACTATTGTATAGAGGTAAGACCCCGCCCCTCATTATGATATTACAATGACATGAGGCCCCGCCCCTCACATGAAGGACCACGCCCCTCACCTGTAAGACCACGCCCATCACAGGCAGGTTGAGGGTCAGCCCAGGTTCGGGTGAAGGCCATTGGTCGATCTCGTTGCACACTGAGGACGAGAGAGAGAGAGACACCGGGCGTCACGTGACGCTTCATCACAGTGATGTCACAGTGATGATGCGAGCGTGACATCATCACCTGTTTCCAGACACGGCGCCAGTTTCTCAAAGAACTCCGGAGCAACGATCTGCAGCAGCGAGTGGAACAGGTGAGTGTACGGCAACCTGGAGACCAGCACCAGGGACTGGAACAGGGTCACAGGTGAGAACAGGTGAGAACAGGTGAGGACAGGTGAGAACAGGTGAGGACAGGTGAGGACAGGTGAAGAACAGGTGAGAACAGGTGAGAACAGGTGAAGAACAGGTGAGAACAGGTGAGAACAGGTGAAGAACAGGTGAGGACAGGTGAGAACAGGTGAGAACAGGTGAGAACAGGTGAAGAACAGGTGAGAACAGGTGAGGAACAGGTGAGAACAGGTGAGAACAGGTGAGAACAGGTGAGAACAGGTGAAGAACAGGTGAGAACAGGTGAGAACAGGTGAGAACAGGTGAGAACAGGTGAGAACAGGTGAGGACAGGTGAGAACAGGTGAAGAACAGGTGAGAACAGGTGAGAACAGGTGAGAACAGGTGAAGAACAGGTGTGAACAGGTGAGAACAGGTGAAGAACAGGTATGAACAGGTGAAGAACAGGTGAGAACAGGTATGAACAGGTGAGAACAGGTGAGAACAGGTGAGAACAGGTGAGAACAGGTGAAGAACAGGTGTGAACAGGTGAGAACAGGTGAAGAACAGGTGAGAACAGGTGAGAACAGGTGAAGAACAGGTGTGAACAGGTGAGAACAGGTGAAGAACAGGTGTGAACAGGTGAAGAACAGGTGTGAACAGGTGAGAACAGGTGAGAACAGGTGAAGAACAGGTAAGAACAGGTGAGAACAGGTGTGAACAGGTGAGAACAGGTGAGATCAGGTGAAGAACAGGTGAGAACAGGTGAGAACAGGTGAAGAACAGGTGAGAACAGGTGAGAACAGGTGAGAACAGGTGAAGAACAGGTGAAGAACAGGTGAGAACAGGTGAGAACAGGTGAGAACAGGTGAAGAACAGGTGAGAACAGGTGAAGAACAGGTGAAGAACAGGTGAGGACAGGTGTGACCAGGTGAGAACAGGTGAGAACAGGTGAAGAACAGGTGAGAACAGGTGAGAACAGGTGAGAACAGATGTGAACAGGTGAGAACAGGTGAAGAACAGGTGTGAACAGGTGAGAACAGGTGAAGAACAGGTGAGGACAGGTGTGACCAGGTGAGAACAGGTGAAGAACAGGTGAGAACAGGTGAAGAACAGGTGAAGAACAGGTGAAGAACAGGTGAGGACAGGTGTGACCAGGTGAGAACAGGTGAGAACAGGTGAAGAACAGGTGAAGAACAGGTGAAGAACAGGTGAAGAACAGGTGAAGAACAGGTGAGAACAGGTGAGAACAGGTGAGAACAGGTGAGAACAGGTGTGAACAGGTGTGAACAGGTGAGAACAGGTGTGAACAGGTGTGAACAGGTGTGAACAGCTGAGAACAGGTGAGAACAGGTGAAGAACAGGTGAAGAACAGGTGAGAACAGGTAAAGAACAGGTGAAGAACAGGTGAGAACAGGTGAAGAACAGGTGAAGAACAGGTGAAGAACAGGTGAAGAACAGGTGAGAACAGGTGAGAACAGGTGAGAACAGGTGTGAACAGGTGTGAACAGGTGAGAACAGGTGTGAACAGGTGTGAACAGGTGTGAACAGCTGAGAACAGGTGAGAACAGGTGAAGAACAGGTGAAGAACAGGTGAGAACAGGTGAGAACAGGTGAAGAACAGGTGAGAACAGGTGAGAACAGGTGAGAACAGGTAAAGAACAGGTGAAGAACAGGTGAGAACAGGTGAAGAACAGGTGAGAACAGGTGAGAACAGGTGAGAACAGGTAAAGAACAGGTGAAGAACAGGTGAGGACAGGTGAGGACAGGTGAGAACAGGTGAGAACAGGTGAAGAACAGGTGAAGAACAGGTGAGAACAGGTGAGAACAGGTGAGAACAGGTGAGAACAGGTGAGGACAGGTGAGAACAGGTGAGAACAGGTGAGAACAGGTGAGAACAGGTGAGAACAGGTGAAGAACAGGTGTGAACAGGTGAGAACAGGTGTGAACAGGTGAAGAACAGGTGAGAACAGGTGAGAACAGGGTCACAGGTAAGAACAGGTGAAGAACAGGTGAGGACAGGTGAGGACAGGTGAGAACAGGTGAGAACAGGTGAAGAACAGGTGAAGAACAGGTGAGAACAGGTGAGAACAGGTGAGAACAGGTGAGGACAGGTGAGAACAGGTGAGAACAGGTGAGAACAGGTGAGAACAGGTGAGAACAGGTGAGAACAGGTGAGAACAGGTGTGAACAGGTGAAGAACAGGTGAAGAACAGGTGTGAACAGGTGAAGAACAGGTGAGAACAGGTGAGAACAGGTGTGAACAGGTGAAGAACAGGTGAAGAACAGGTGAGAACAGGTGAGAACAGGGTCACAGGTAAGAACAGGTGAAGAACAGGTGAGAACGGGTGAGAACAGGTGAGAACGGGTGAGAACGGGTGAAGAACAGGTGAGAACAGGTGAGAACAGGTGAAGAACAGGTGAGAACAGGTGAGAACAGGTGAGAACAGGTGTGAACAGGTGAAGAACAGGTGAGAACAGGTGAGAACAGGTGAGGACAGGTGAGAACAGGTGAGAACAGGTGAGAACAGGTGTGAACAGGTGAAGAACAGGTGAGAACAGGTGAGGACAGGTGAGAACGGGTGAAGAACAGGTGAAGAACCGGTGAGAACAGGTGAGAACAGGTGAAGAACAGGTGAGAACAGGTGAGGACAGGTGAGAACAGGTGAGAACAGGTGAGAACAGGTGTGAACAGGTGAAGAACAGGTGAGAACAGGTGAAGAACAGGTGAGAACAGGTGAGAACAGGTGAGAACAGGTGAAGAACAGGTGAGAACAGGTGAGAACAGGTGAGAACAGGTGAAGAACAGGTGAAGAACAGGTGTGTACAGGTGAGAACAGGTGAGAACAGGTGAAGAACAGGTGAAGAACAGGTGAGAACAGGTGAAGAACAGGTGAGAACAGGTGAGAACAGGTGTGAACAGGTGAGAACAGGTGAGAACAGGGTCACAGGTGAGAACAGGTGAAGAACAGGTGAAGAACAGGTGAGAACAGGTGAGAACAGGTGAAGAACAGGTGAGGAACAGGTGAGAACAGGTGAAGAACAGGTGAGAACAGGTGAGAACAGGTGAGAACAGGTGAGAACAGGTGTGAACAGGTGTAACAGGTGAGAACAGGTGAGGACAGGTGAAGAACAGGTGAAGAACAGGTGAGAACAGGTGAGAACAGGTGAAGAACAGGTGAAGAACAGGTGAGAACAGGTGAGAACAGGTGTGTGTAACAGGTGTGTGTATCAGGTGTGTGTAACAGGTGTGTGTAACAGGTGTGTGTAACAGGTGTGTATCAGGTGTGTGTAACAGGTGTGTGTAACAGGTGTGTGTAACAGGTGTGTGTATCAGGTGTGTGTAACAGGTGTGTGTAACAGGTGTGTGTAACAGGTGTGTGTAACAGGTGTGTGTAACAGGTGTGTATCAGGTGTGTGTATCAGGTGTGTGTAACAGGTGTGTGTAACAGGTGTGTGTAACAGGTGTGTGTAACAGGTGTGTATCAGGTGTGTTTAACAGGTGTGTGTAACAGGTGTGTGTAACAGGTGTGTGTAACAGGTGTGTGTATCAGGTGTGTAACAGGTGTGTGTAACAGGTGTGTGTAACAGGTGTGTAACAGGTGTGTGTAACAGGTGTGTGTAACAGGTGTGTGTAACAGGTGTGTGTAACAGGTGTGTGTATCAGGTGTGTGTAACAGGTGTGTGTATCAGGTAAAGGTGTGTAACAGGTGTGTAACAGGTGTGTGTAACAGGTGTGTGTATCAGGTGTGTATCAGGTGTGTGTAACAGGTGTGTGTAACAGGTGTGTGTAACAGGTGTGTAACAGGTGTGTGTAACAGGTGTGTGTAACAGGTGTGTGTAACAGGTGTGTGTAACAGGTGTGTATCAGGTAAAGGTGTGTAACAGGTGTGTAACAGGTGTGTAACAGGTGTGTAACAGGTGTGTGTAACAGGTGTGTGTATCAGGTGTGTGTAACAGGTGTGTGTATCAGGTAAAGGTGTGTAACAGGTGTGTAACAGGTGTGTGTAACAGGTGTGTGTATCAGGTGTGTATCAGGTGTGTGTAACAGGTGTGTGTAACAGGTGTGTGTATCAGGTAAAGAAGCGGTGGAACCTTCTGGAAGTATCCTCTCTTCACAGAAACATCTTTCACTTGTCTGAAATAAACAAAACCGAAGAAATGGGAAACTTCCGTCTGTGGACAAACAAACAAACAAACAAACAACAACATTAATGTTTATAAACAAACAAACAAACAACAACAACAACAACAACAACGTTTATAAACAAACAAACAACAACAACAATATTAATAAACAAACAAACAACAACATTATTAATGTTTATAAACAAACCATAATAATAATAATATTAATAATAATAATATTAACGTTAATAACCTGCAGAGTGGGCGTCCCGGTTGTTATAATAATAATAATAAATAATAATAATAATAATAATAATAATAACGTTAATAACCTGCAGCGTGGGCGGGGCGTCCCGGTTGTACGCCTCCTCTCTGGCGTTCTCCGCTCTGCGTCCGACCGACTGACGCAGCCTGAAGCTGAACTGCGTGTTCCCGAGGCATCCTGGGAAACGGAGTCCACACATCATTACAATAATAACAATAACAATAATACAGTTAAAATAGGCCCCGCCCCCTGACTGTAATATGCTAATGAGCTGTTTTACCTGAGTAAGAGTCTGGAAACGACAGGAAACAGATGCTGCTCTTCTGCTCAAACACAGAGAAATATCATTATTAAATATGATTATTAAATATTATTATTAAATATTATTAAACATTAAATATGATTAAATATCATTATTAAATATTATTATTAATGTATTAATGTATTAATGTGTCTGTGTGTTTCTGTCTGTGAATAAAGGGCGCTGACCTCTTTCTCCGTGAGCTTCACGTCTTCAGGAAACAGCATCTGAAACAAACGTTTACCTGCACAGGTGAGTCCAGAGGGGCCCGGACCCCCTCAACCCGTCAGACCGGACCCCCTTAACCCGTCAGACCGGACCCCCTTAACCCGTCAGACCGGACCCCCTTAACCCGTCAGACCGGACCCCCTTAACCCGTCAGACCGGACCCCCTTAACCCGTCAGACCCCCTTAACCCGGCAGACCGGACCCCCTCAACCCGTCAGACCGGACCCCCTTAACCCGTCAGACCGGACCCCCTTAACCCGTCAGACCGGACCCCCTCAACCCGTCAGACCGGACCCCCTCAACCCGTCAGACCGGACCCCCTTAACCCGTCAGACCGGACCCCCTCAACCCGGCAGACCGGACCCCCTCAACCCGTCAGACCAGACCCCCTTAACCCGTCAGACCGGACCCCCTTAACCCGTCAGACCCCCTTAACCCGGCAGACCGGACCCCCTCAACCCGTCAGACCGGACCCCCTTAACCCGTCAGACCGGACCCCCTCAACCCGTCAGACCGGACCCCCTCAACCCGTCAGACCGGACCCCCTTAACCCGTCAGACCGGACCCCCTTAACCCGTCAGACCGGAGCCCCTCAACCCGTCAGACCCCCTCAACCCGGCAGACCGGACCCCCTTAACCCGTCAGACCGGACCCCCTTAACCCGTCAGACCGGACCCCCTTAACCCGTCAGACCGGAGCCCCTCAACCCGTCAGACCCCCTTAACCCGTCACACCGGACCCCCTTAACCCGTCAGACCGGACCCCCTTAACCCGTCAGACCGGACCCCCTTAACCCGTCAGACCGGACCCCCTTAACCCGTCAGACCCCCTTAACCCGTCAGACCGGACCCCCTCAACCCGTCAGACCGGACCCCCTTAACCCGTCAGACCCCCTCAACCCGTCAGACCGGACCCCCTTAACCCGGCAGACCGGACCCCCTCAACCCGTCAGACCGGACCCCCTTAACCCGTCACACCGGACCCCCTTAACCCGTCAGACCGGACCCCCTTAACCCGGCAGACCGGACCCCCTTAACCCGTCACACCGGACCCCCTTAACCCGTCAGACCGGACCCCCTGAACCCGTCAGACCGGACCCCCTTAACCCGTCAGACCGGACCCCCTTAACCCGTCAGACCGGACCCCCTTAACCCGTCAGACCCCCTCAACCCGTCAGACCGGACCCCCTTAACCCGGCAGACCGGACCCCCTTAACCCGTCACACCGGACCCCCTTAACCCGTCAGACCGGACCCCCTTAACCCGTCAGACCGGACCCCCTTAACCCGTCAGACCGGACCCCCTTAACCCGGCAGACCGGACCCCCTTAACCCGTCAGACCGGACCCCCTTAACCCGTCAGACCGGACCCCCTTAACCCGTCAGACCGGACCCCCTTAACCCGTCA
>NC_139845.1:339325-341825 GCF_963691815.1 Echiichthys vipera
CCTGTGGTCTCACCTGTGGTCTCACTTTTATCTGTCTCACCTGTGGTCTCACCTGTGGTCTCACTTTTACCTGTCTCACCTGTGGTCTCACCTGTGGTCTCACCTGTGGTCTCACTTTTACCTGTCTCACCTGTGGTCTCATCTGTGCTCTCACCTGTGGTCTCACTTTTACCTGTCTCACCTGTGGTCTCACCTGTGGTCTCACCTTTACCCGTCTCACCTGTGGTCTCACCTGTGCTCTCACCTGTGGTGGTCTCACCTTTATCCGTCTCACCTGTGGCCTCACCTGTGCTCTCACCTGTGGTCTCACCTGTGGTCTCACCTTTACCTGTCTCACCTGTGGTCTCACCTGTGGTCTCACCTGTGGTCTCACCTTTATCTGTCTCACCTGTGGTCTCACCTGTGGTCTCACCTTTACCTGTGGTCTCACCTGTGGTCTCATCTTTACCTGTCTCACCTGTGGTCTCACCTGTGGTCTCACCTTTATCTGTCTCACCTGTGGTCTCACCTTTATCTGTCTCACCTGTGGTCTCACCTGTGGCCTCACCTTTACCTGTCTCACCTGTGGTCTCACCTGTGGTCTCACCTTTACCTGTGGTCTCACCTGTGGTCTCACTTGTACCTGTCTCACCTGTGGTCTCACCTGTGGTCTCACCTGTGGTCTCACCTGTACCTGTCTCACCTGTGGTCTCACTTGTACCTGTCTCACCTGTGGTCTCACCTGTGGTCTCACCTGTGGTCTCACCTTTACCTGTCTCACCTGTGGTCTCACCTGTGGTCTCACCTGTGGTCTCACCTTTACCTGTCTCACCTGTGGTCTCACCTGTGGTCTCACCTTTACCTGTCTCACCTGTGGTCTCACCTGTGGTCTCACCTGTGGTCTCACCTTTACCTGTCTCACCTGTGGTCTCACCTGTGGTCTCACCTGTGGTCTCACCTTTACCTGTCTCACCTGTGGTCTCACCTGTGGTCTCACCTGTGGTCTCACCTTTACCTGTCTCACCTGTGGTCTCACCTTTACCTGTCTCACCTGTGGTCTCACCTGTGGTCTCACCTGTGGTCTCACCTGTGGTGGTCTCACCTGTGGTCTCACCTGTGGTCTCACCTTTACCTGTCTCACCTGTGGTCTCACCTGTACCTGTCTCACCTGTGGTCTCACCTTTACCTGTCTCACCTGTGGTCTCACCTGTGGTCTCACCTGTACCTGTCTCACCTGTGGTCTCACCTTTATCTGTCTCACCTTGGGTCTCACCTTTATCTGTCTCACCTGTGGTCTCACCTGTGGTCTCACCTTTACCTGTGGTCTCACCTGTGGTCTCATCTTTACCTGTCTCACCTGTGGTCTCACCTGTGGTCTCACCTGTACCTGTCTCACCTGTGGTCTCACCTTTATCTGTCTCACCTGTGGTCTCACCTTTATCTGTCTCACCTGTGGTCTCACCTGTGGTCTCACCTGTGGTCTCACCTTTATCTGTCTCACCTGTGGTCTCACCTGTGGTCTCACCTGTGGTCTCACCTGTGGTCTCACCTGTGGTCTCACCTTTATCTGTCTCACCTGTGGTGGTCTCACCTGTGGTCTCACCTGTGGTCTCACCTTTATCTGTCTCACCTGTGGTCTCACCTTTATCTGTCTCACCTGTGGTCTCACCTTTACCTCTCTCACCTGTGCTCTCACCTGTGGTCTCACCTTTATCTGTCTCACCTGTGGTCTCACCTGTGGCCTCACCTTTACCTGTCTCACCTGTGGTCTCACCTGTGGTCTCACTTTTATCTGTCTCACCTGTGGTCTCACCTGTGGCCTCACCTTTACCTGTCTCACCTGTGGTCTCACCTGTGGTCTCACTTTTACCTGTCTCACCTGTGGTCTCACCTGTGGTCTCACCTTTACCCGTCTCACCTGTGGTCTCACCTGTGCTCTCACCTGTGGTGGTCTCACCTTTATCCGTCTCACCTGTGGCCTCACATGTGGTCTCACCTTTACCTGTCTCACCTGTGGTCTCACCTTTACCTGTGGTCTCACCTGTGGTCTCACCTTTATCTGTCTCACCTGTGGTCTCACCTGTGGTCTCACCTTTACCTGTCTCACCTGTGGTCTCACCTTTACCTGTGGTCTCACCTGTGGTCTCACCTTTATCTGTCTCACCTGTGGTCTCACCTGTGGTCTCACCTTTATCTGTCTCACCTGTGGTCTCACCTTTATCTGTCTCACCTGTGGTCTCACCTGTGGCCTCACCTTTATCTGTCTCACCTGTGGTCTCACCTTTACCTGTCTCACCTGTGCTCTCACCTGTGGTCTCACCTTTATCTGTCTCACCTGTGGTCTCACCTGTGGTCTCACCTTTACCTGTGGTCTCACCTTTACCTGTCTCACCTGTGGTCTCACCTGTGGTGCTCTCACCTGTGCTCTCACCTGTGGTCTCACCTGTGCTCTCCCCTGTGGTTTCACCTGTACCTGTCTCACCTGTGGTCTCACCTGTGGTCTCACCTTTACCTGTCTCAC
>NC_139845.1:349325-351825 GCF_963691815.1 Echiichthys vipera
CACACTGTCACACACTGTTACACACTGTCACACACTGTCACACGCTGTCACGCACTGTCACACACTGTCACACACTGTCACGTACTGTGTTTGTTGTGTGTCTGCCGTCGTCTGTGGGCGTCATGGTAACGTGAAGCCTCACAGGACGAGAGCAGCTCTGTGATCTGAGACACTTCACCCACTTCCTCTCAGGACCGCCACAATAAGAGCACGACTCCTCACCGACACCCAGACACGGTTACAACGTTAGGAACCACAACAGACCGTTAAGTTTAGACACTAAAGGAGACGGTTAAGTTTAGTCTCTAAAGGAGACGGTTAAGTTTAGACACTAAAGGAGACGGTTAAGTTTAGACACTAAAGGAGACGGTTAAGTTTAGACGACTAAAAGAGACCGTTAAGTGCACCTCAGTCTTGTTTAAAGCAGTCGCTGAAATATTCTCCATGAGGATAATTATGCTAATTAATGCTAATTATGCAAATTAGCATCTGGCAGCGTCTGATGCCGGACCCCGTTCTGTACACTCTGGGGTTCGAACAACGACTCTTTATTTACAGTCATCAGGACTAACGCAGTGACTCTTTATTTACAGTCATCAGGACTAACGCAGTGACTCTTTATTTACAGTCATCAGGACTAACGCAGAGACTCTTTATTTACAGTCATCAGGACTAACGCAGTGACTCTTCATTTACAGTCATCAGGACTAACGCAGTGACTCTTTATTTACAGTCATCAGGACTAACGCAGTGACTCTTTATTTACAGTCATCAGGACTAACGCAGTGACTCTTTATTTACAGTCACCAGGACTAACGCAGAGACTCTTTATTTACAGTCATCAGGACTAACGCAGTGACTCTTTATTTACAGTCATCAGGACTAACGCAGCGACTCTTTATTTACAGTCATCAGGACTAACGCAGTGACTCTTTATTTACAGTCACCAGGACTAACGCAGTGACTCTTTATTTACAGTCATCAGGACTAACGCAGTGACTCTTTATTTTACAGTCATCAGGACTAACGCAGTGACTCTTTATTTACAGTCATCAGGACTAACGCAGTGACTCTTTATTTACAGTCATCAGGACTAACGCAGCGACTCTTTATTTACAGTCATCAGGACTAACGCAGTGACTCTTTATTTTACAGTCATCAGGACTAACGCAGTGACTCTTTATTTACAGTCATCAGGACTAACGCAGTGACTCTTTATTTACAGTCACCAGGACAAACGCAGTGACTCTTTATTTACAGTCATCAGGACTAACGCAGTGACTCTTTATTTACAGTCATCAGGACAAACGCAGTGACTCTTTATTTACAGTCATCAGGACTAACGCAGAGACTCTTTATTTACAGTCATCAGGACTAACGCAGAGACTCTTTATTTACAGTCATCAGGACTAACGCAGCGACTCTTTATTTACAGTCATCAGGACAAACGCAGTGACTCTTTATTTACAGTCATCAGGACTAACGCAGAGACTCTTTATTTACAGTCATCAGGACTAACGCAGAGACTCTTTATTTACAGTCATCAGGACTAACGCAGCGACTCTTTATTTACAGTCATCAGGACTAACGCAGTGACTCTTTATTTACAGTCAGACCTGGATCCAGATGTGGACCTGAATCCAGATGTGGACCTGACTCCAGGTGTGGACCTGACTCCAGATGTGGACCTGACTCCAGATGTGGACCTCAGCCCGGCAGCAGCTGCGTTCGGGGCGTCCGTCATGGAGGATGTGACACCTGGCAGCCGCCCTCCAGGTGAGGCGCACCTGAGGGACCACAGCTACCCGGCCCTGGTCCTGGGCGTGGCCCTGATCCTGGTCACCATCCTGGGGAACGTGCTGGTGTGTGTGAGCGTGCTCGCCGAGCGCTCGCTCAAGACCGCCACCAACTACTTCATCATGAGCCTCGCCGTGGCCGACCTGCTGCTCGCCGCGCTGGTCCTGCCGCTCTACGTCTACTCCGAGGTCAGTGAGGCACCGCGAGACCTGCACCGCGAGTGTGCGGACGCGTTCACACGGGTTCTGACGCGTTCTGACGTGTGAACACGTCAGAACGCGTCCGAACCCGTGTTCTGGCGTGTTCTGGTGTGCGAACCCGTGTGAATGCGCCCGAACCCGTGTGAACGCGTCCGAACCCGTGTTCTGGCGCCGTGGTTGACCTCCTCGCTCTCTGTGTCCAGTTCCTCGGGGGCGTCTGGACGCTGAGCACCAACATGTGCGACGCCCTGATGACCATGGACGTGATGCTGTGCACCGCCTCCATCCTCAACCTGTGCGCCATCAGCGTGGACAGGTGGGTCTCCTTCAGTGGTCTACACTTAACGGTCACCTTTAGAGGTCTGAACTTAACGGTCTGCGCGGGTGTGTGGTGTCCCCCCCCCCCCCCCCCCCCTGTGTGGTGGTCCAGGTACATCGCCGTGGTGGTGCCTCTGAAGTACAACAGGAACCAGTTCAGCGTGCGTCAGCTCGCCCTCATCGGC
>NC_139845.1:361825-364325 GCF_963691815.1 Echiichthys vipera
GAGTGTGTTACCGGAGGATTCACACCTGAGTGCGTTCAGCAGCTCCACTTTCCACCCTGATGATGTTCCACCGCCGCTGAGGCTCTCAGAGACCCGTGAGTCTGAAAGTGACCAAATCAAACATGGACGCCAACAAATCAAACATGGACGCCAACAAATCAAACATGGACGCCAGCAAAACAAACATGGACGCCAGCAAAACAAACATGGACGCCAGCAAAACAAACATGGACGCCAGCAAAACAAACATGGACGCCAGCAAAACAAACATGGACGCCATCAAATCAAACATGGACGCCATCAAATCAAACATGGACGCCAGCAAAACAAACATGGACGCCAACAAAACAAACATGGACGCCAACAAAACAAACATGGACGCCAACAAAACAAACATGGACGCCAGCAAAACAAACATGGACGCCAGCAAAACAAACATGGACGCCGACAAAACAAACATGGACGCCGACAAAACAAACATGGACGCCAACAAAACAAACATGGACGCCATCAAATCAAACATGGACGCCATCAAATCAAACATGGACGCCAGCAAAACAAACATGGACGCCAACAAAACAAACATGGACGCCAACAAAACAAACATGGACGCCAGCAAAACAAACATGGACGCCAGCAAAACAAACATGGACGCCATCAAATCAAACATGGACGCCAGCAAAACAAACATGGACGCCAACAAAACAAACATGGACGCCATCAAATCAAACATGGACGCCAACAAATCAAACATGGACGCCATCAAATCAAACATGGACGCCAGCAAAACAAACATGGACGCCAGCAAAACAAACATGGACGCCAGCAAAACAAACATGGACGCCAGCAAAACAAACATGGACGCCATCAAATCAAACATGGACGCCATCAAATCAAACATGGACGCCAGCAAAACAAACATGGACGCCAACAAAACAAACATGGACGCCAACAAAACAAACATGGACGCCAACAAAACAAACATGGACGCCAGCAAAACAAACATGGACGCCAGCAAAACAAACATGGACGCCGACAAAACAAACATGGACGCCGACAAAACAAACATGGACGCCAACAAAACAAACATGGACGCCATCAAATCAAACATGGACGCCATCAAATCAAACATGGACGCCAGCAAAACAAACATGGACGCCAACAAAACAAACATGGACGCCAACAAAACAAACATGGACGCCAGCAAAACAAACATGGACGCCAGCAAAACAAACATGGACGCCATCAAATCAAACATGGACGCCAGCAAAACAAACATGGACGCCAACAAAACAAACATGGACGCCATCAAATCAAACATGGACGCCAACAAATCAAACATGGACGCCATCAAATCAAACATGGACGCCAGCAAAACAAACATGGACGCCAACAAATCAAACATGGACGCTAACAAAACAAACATGGACGCCAACAAAACAAACATGGACGCCAACAAAACAAACATGGACGCCAGCAAAACCAACATGGACGCCAACAAATCAAACATGGACGCCAACAAAACAAACATGGACGCTAACAAAACAAACATGGACGCCAACAAAACAAACATGGACGCCAACAAAACAAACATGGACGCCAGCAAAACAAACATGGACGCCAACAAATCAAACATGGACGCCAACAAAACAAACATGGACGCCAACAAAACAAACATGGACGCCAACAAAACAAACATGGACGCCAACAAATCAAACATGGACGCCATCAAATCAATCATGGACGCCAACAAAACAAACATGGACGCCAACAAATCAAACATGGACGCCAGCAAAACAAACATGGACGCCAGCAAAACAAACATGGACGCCATCAAATCAAACATGGACGCCATCAAATCAAACATGGACGCCAGCAAAACAAACATGGACGCCAACAAAACAAACATGGACGCCAACAAAACAAACATGGACGCCAGCAAAACAAACATGGACGCCAGCAAAACAAACATGGACGCCGACAAAACAAACATGGACGCCAACAAAACAAACATGGACGCCAACAAAACAAACATGGACGCCAGCAAAACAAACATGGACGCCATCAAATCAAACATGGACGCCATCAAATCAAACATGGACGCCAGCAAAACAAACATGGACGCCAACAAAACAAACATGGACGCCAACAAAACAAACATGGACGCCAGCAAAACAAACATGGACGACAGCAAAACAAACATGGACGCCATCAAATCAAACATGGACGCCAGCAAAACAAACATGGACGCCAACAAAACAAACATGGACGCCATCAAATCAAACATGGACGCCAACAAATCAAACATGGACGCCATCAAATCAAACATGGACGCCAGCAAAACAAACATGGACGCCAACAAATCAAACATGGACGCTAACAAAACAAACATGGACGCCAACAAAACAAACATGGACGCCAACAAAACAAACATGGACGCCAGCAAAACCAACATGGACGCCAACAAATCAAACATGGACGCCAACAAAACAAACATGGA